>NW_021703774.1:13000729-13073086 GCF_005190385.1 Monodon monoceros | reverse complement strand
TTGGACAACTGTCCAATGTATTGGACAACTGTCCAATGTATTGGACAGAGCACTCTGTGAAACAGGGGCCAATGCCTGTGAGATGCATAACCAGCTGGTCCCAGAAGAAGGGTCTTTCCTTAGGGTCTAGTAACTGTCTCAATTTATGGGAAATCAAGACACATGATTCAATCCAAGACACAGAAAAGTCTGGGAATAGACACATGATCCAGAGCCACAATAAAGAGGATCCAATCCCATACTCCTGTCCCTAAATGTTAGTAATTAAAAATGCTAGCTTAGGTGAGTTAAATTTGTAACAGAGGCTTGGTAGAACTCAGCAAGTGCAGCACAAAGCAGCACAGCTCAAAGTGCTTGGTCGTCAGCAGGCAGCAGAGCCAGTTAGCAGGCCACATACCAGGAGAGAAAGACCACTGGTGGTGATTGCCATAGTCTAGACCGTCCTGCTCACAATGCCGCTGTTGTCATGGCCACTGTTAAGACAGAGCATGGGCCTCCACTCAAAATCTGGTTCAGCTGTCAAAACTTATGGAACCCCCCCCTTCACCTCACCCGCACCCAACAAATGCACATGCACCACGGGAATACAAAAGCGTTCATTACTTCTATAATGAAGATTTATTGACACGGCAGGGCAGTCTTCCAAAGCTGGTCCAAAATGACTTGAGAAAGTAGAGAAAGGTGACTGGCTTGAGATGTTTATGGTGTTTAGGGGATGGGGCCAGGGTTGAAATTTCCTGTGTCAGTAGAGATTTGTGTGGTTTAAATTCCTATCGGCACCAAAGGAGAGAGCACCTAGGTTTTCTTGCCAGATGTGGGAGAGAGGAAAAAGGGGAAGGGGTGAGACTTAAATACTGATGACAGCCAAATGCCAAAAACTGGAGTCAGACTTTGTATTACAAACATAAAGGCGCTTCATCATTTTATTAAGAGTTTAGAGTATGGTGGTCAATACTGACCTATATGCACAGATTCATGTGATCTTACAGGAGCAGGGAACAATCTAAGCTTTATAAAAGAATTGACCAGAACTTGTCAATTTGGGTAATACTGCTAAATGACCAGCAAAGTCTTTGTGGCAGACCCTTTGTGAAGGTGACAATAACTTCTCTGCCAAGCATGCCTGTTTCCAATGTGATTTTGTTGCCTCCTTACTTCATAAAAAGATGGAGTCTACTTCCTCTCCCCTTGAATCTGTGCTGACTTGATTGGACCAATAGAATGTAGACGTGACCAAGAGTTACTGCCCAGGCTAGATATTTTCCCTCTCTTGGAACTCAAAACTGTCATGCTGTGTAGAAGTCTAGTCTAGTCTATTGTAGGATAAGTGGGCCTGTGAAGGAAAATAAGGACACTCAAGATGACAGTCGGCAACAACTACTTGACATGCAAGTGAGGCTTCCAGCCATAGCCTAGCCATCAGATTGCAGTCACATGAGTGATTATAAGCAAGGCCAGATAAAGAAATTCCCAGATGGACAACTCACGGAGTTATGAGAAGTTAACAAATTGTGCTTGCTTTAAGCCACTAAGTTTGGATGGGCTTAGATGCATAACAGTAGCTAACAAAGGCATTCTTAAAAATAATTCAGTCAGCGTGGACTTTTAAATAAACGGATGTAAACCTATGTACCAACAGAGAGTCCCATGCAGCAGACATTACCTGCATTCAATAATCTGCATGTGTAAATGTTCAAGAATTTGGGATAGCCCTATGCTTAAAACTGTGTTCCTATTAAGAATGCAGGAATTCTTTATAATTATATATCTTAATTCAATTCAGTTTATCAAGCTCTCAGATTATACTAAGCTTATGTTAGTAGATATAAAATAAATCCATGTCATTAAGAAACAGATTCATTTTCTTTTAAATAATCTAGAGCTCACTAAAGAGGAAATTTTAGAAAAAGAAGTGGAAGACAGACTACATATTTTCTGCCACCTGGCCCTAGGAGAACCAATTGCTGAGAAGAAATCCTACATGGATTGAAGGAAGTCTGTGAGGTGTAATCTTTATTGTCAGCCTCCTTCTCCCCCTTTTCCTCTTCCTTCCTCCTTCATCCATCTTCTTTCTCTGCATTGTTCTGTGCTCCATTGTCCAGGTAGGTTCTGCTTAAGGGAAGGTAGAGTGAGAGAAAGTCCAGGGATTTTATTCACTCCCGGCTTCTGCCTCAGCCCGGGGTTCTGGCTAAGCTTTGAGGTTAGAAGGAAGATAGAACTGCCCTGAAGCTTTCTTGGGGCCCGTCTAACACCTTTGCCTCCTCTGCCGGCCTAAGGTTGCTAATGGCTTCCCACTGTTGATATTCCCTGGGCGAGTGAACCATTAAGCTTCCCTCAATCCTCTCCAGGCTTCTGTAAATGTTCCTTTCGTAACACACAGCTCCTCAGTTAAACCCTTTGGGTCTGCCATGTTTTTCTTGCTGACACCTTGGTTGTTACAATGGCCGAGAAATATCTGTAAGTGAAAAAGTTTGTGGACAAGCAATGTAATGAAAGCAAACAAAAAAAAGTTACTTAGAATTAACCACCCTTGACCCTTCAACCCTTCTAGGCATTTTGAAGAGAATCCACAGAAAATCTTCTATTTATGAGATAAGCCATGAGAGAGGTAAATTGCTCTAAGGAAGGAAAGAAACGGCAGGCAACGGGGATACTTGTGAATGAGGGAGTGGGTAGCTAAAGCCTGGGGCCTGCAGAAGCTGGAGGCGGGAGACAAAGCAAGAGAGACACGGCAGTTGGAGTGAGCGGTATTTTGGGGATACCTTCATTTCCCCAAGAAATCTCCAGCAATATTTTGCGCTATTTTTCAGTGTTTCTCAAATCAAATCTAATTCTTAGATGTGAAAACATGCCGGAATAGGTACCAAACTGAGTGGAATTCAGATTGAGGAGTCACAGTTAAGAGCTGGCTCACAAGAGGATGCATAGAATAATCTCATCAGTGTAACAATAACAAAATCTATGGCAGCAGATGTACAGAAAAGAAAAATGAAGAGAACAATGTGCATTGTACCTTGATAGTGGATGTCTTTTTAGGAGGACAAGAGGGTGCAACTGTGAGGAAATGAGCATCTGTATCTATCGATCTATTTTTATTTCTGCAGAGTCTGGATTTTGTAAATTCAACGTGAGTTAAGTTTCCAATCAGAAAAATAAAACAGCAAAGATGGTACATGATAAATATTTGACACATCTTCTTGGTTGTGTAGGGAAGGACTGCAACGTCCTTAGGGAATTAAGGGAGACTCCTGGCTGGAGTGTTGAGAGAGATGGTATCTAGTCTGATAGGTAAAATGTCCTGAACATTGTGTCCAGCACAGGTATTGTGTCATCGGATTTAATCCTGAAGGCACATCTACCCAGAAGGTATTATTATCTCCCTGTTAAGAATGAGGAACATGACACTGGGGAGGCTGAACTACTTGCTGAAGTGCACATAACCTGGAAGTGTCAGAAGTGGGATTTGAACCTGTTTCTGATTCTTTCCAGAGCCTGACATTAAATAGCTTCACTCTATGCTTCCCCTTGAACTTCATGAATATTTCATGGATGAGTGCAGATATAATATAAAAGAACAATTAATGATTGTAGATTAATTTTAGTTGAGCAGAGATCAATGTTAAAAGAGTAAATACGTGTGCTATAACCTTAATTGATCATGCTAATTTACAGAGTTGCTTGTTCTACTTAAAACGTTTTGAAATAATATGAGTTACTTCATCAATTTACGTATATATTATTTCCCTCTTTTCCCTCTTCCATTAGAGGATAACTAACAAAGTAAGTTTGGGTACATCACACTATGTAATAATTAAATTAATGTGTTTGTAAGTTTCTGATAAATTTTTTTGCAAGAGTATGTTAAAAAGAATGCAACTGAATATTGTCAGATAATTCTCTTATGCATCATTTCTTTTTTATGCATCAACTCATCTGCCCGCAATGCTTTCTCTTAACGTCTAGGTGGCAGCAGAGGTACAATTATAAATATTTAGCACACTCGACAATTTGCTCATGAAAAACAGAAAACTTTAAAAATCTTGAAGTCTGATGAAGAAATTACATAAGGTTAAAATTGATAAGTGATTTGTGTATTAGAGTATGTTTGGTAATCATTTCATATTATTTATGGTATAAAAATGTTCACATAGTTTTAATTTCAAGGGACTACACCTCAATATAGATAACAGTTAATGATATTTAATATACAATACATTCATTGAACTAAATTTTTCACATTTTTCAATTCCTAGATTTGTGAACACCTTTAAACTCTTGTAGGAAAATGATAAATAGGGTGAGGTTGAGTGAGAAAACGTTTTGAGACCATATGAGTTAAGAAATGCTAACATTAATTCTGCCTCTTAGATTCCTCAGAGCAACCTGCAATTATGTTTAGGAGATTAAAAGCATCAACTCTAGCAGATGACATCTTTAAAAGGTATTGTAAGATAGCCCCTCACTAATTACTCATCGATTGAACCATCTATTTCAGGTGCTGTTGGATTGAATATAAAGGAAAAGGAAAAACGAGACAGTGTATTAACATAAAGTACATATTCCAACCAGGTAACGTTGACTTTTTGATTTGGTCTTGCTAAGAGTAGACTGTTTCCTTCACATCCACTAAACTGCTTCCTCTGTGTCCTGGCAGGGGCAGCAGGCAGGCTCAAAACGGGGAGCTGAGGATGGCTAAGAAGAGGGTATGTATGAAGGTGTGGGCAAGGCATAGGACAGTACCACAAGTGGGGGAGTAACAGACAGGAGTCTTATGAGCCTTAGATTTGAAGGGTCAGTGGAGTGAGGTTAGGGACCCTGAACCAGTAGCTGACACTGTGATTGAGGGCTGCTGGACAGGAGCTGAGGTTTTTAAGGATATCTAAAGACATGCAGCCAGAAGAAGCCAGGAGAATAATGGCCATATTTCACTCTCCTTCTGGCTGCAGATCCTCTGCTAAGGCTTCCCTTTCGTTGAAACCGACTTGATGTCATTGTATAGGGGAAACCACTGATCAGAGTTTATAAATATCAGCTTCCATAACGCAGGAGGAGGGTAAATAGAAAATATCCTGTAGAATCATTGCATTAGTGTGCTAGGCCTGCCATAACAGAAAACCACAGACTGAGTAACTTAAAAGACAGAAACTTCTTGTCTCACAGTTCTAGAGGCTGGAAGTCCAAAATCAAGGTGTCAGCAGGTTTGGTTTCTACTGAAGCCTCTCTCCTTGGCTTGTACATAGCTGCCTTCTCCCTGTGTCCTCATGTTGGTCACCTCTCTGTGTCCTAATTACCTCTTTATTGGATTAGGGCTGACCCTAATGACCTCATTTAACTTTAATTAATTATTTAAAGATCTTATATTCAAATGCAGTCTCATTCTATGGTACTGGGGGTTAGAACTTCAACATAGAATTTGGTGGGGCACAATTCACTGCCTAACAACCACCAACTATGTGATCACGTGAAAACAAAGGAGACTTTGTGGTAGCTATGGTACTGAGGAGACAATAATGGTAATAGTAATAAAAACTGAGAAACCAGTATTATAATAGTTGTGACTTACCATCATAATTTTAAAACTCCTTGAATTTAACTTGAAAAATTTTATAATGTACTTATTATCCATCTATTCCATAAATATTATATAACAATGTTAATAATCAGAAAGGTGACTAACACAAATACTGATAAACCACATAGAGAAAATCACTGAATTCTTTCATTTCAATAAACGAATGATCTGTTGAAATGTGCTTCTAAATATCCATTGTCCCAGGTAGAATCAGAATGCTCTGTACCTTGATGTAAAATATAGTCTTCTGACCACAATATGCTCAAGAATGTGCCTCAACAAAACTGTACACTAGGCCAAGGTTAATTTTCCACCAACACTGAGGTCCTCATGTTTGAAATCTGTTAAGAAAATATTTGACAAATAGATTTTATACTTAGTAAAATGGTAAAGTTTAATGTGCTATCTCATTTGCATTCAACAGGGGCCAACGCCTTAAACAAGAATTTCCCAAATTCTGATTTCAGATTACCAGTATTCTAAGAAATATTAATCTATATATCCTTAAAAAAAGGATTCTCTATAGATAAAATACAGTTAAAATAATGAACTACAGAAATTTGAACAAAATTCATATTTTTAGAGATTTTTAAAGTGTGTTTTCATATTTAAGGTTCTAATAATACAAAAATTTTTCTTATCCTTGCCTTAAAGCAAATAATCAAAACAGAGGAACATCAGCCATCACTAGGCAAGATATGAAGGAAACAAGGGCTTTTCCAGGCCCTGATATTGTTCTAGAACCTTCTATCAAGTCCTTGTAATCCCAGGCAAAGTGCTAATGGTTGGCAAACATGCACCCAGTCAGGTGAGTAAGGGCCCTTTATGCTGTGCTAAAGAGCACAGGGAAAGAGTGTACTTGACATCAGGGAACACCTCCATGCTGAGAATTCAACAACAACAAAAAACCTTTTACAAAAGATCAACTTCTGGCTCAGATGACAATTAAAGAGGATCTTTGTTGAATTCAGGAATGTGACTTGATAATAAAACCCATTCTTTCTGGAAATGCATTTAAAATCTCCCTGACTGGAAAGTTTTTTAGGTCTCTTTCTGTCTTGGCAACCTAGCAGACATTTAGAACATTCTAGTGCACTTAATATTGTCAATTCAATGCACCAAATTCAAATTTCAGTAATAAAATCACATAATAATAGATGTAGAATACACTAAAAAGTCAGCTCTGAAACAGTGGCCTCAGTTTTCTCTTTAATTTAACTGTCTCAGTCTGATCTTACAGGACAATAATATGACTGCCATGTTAAAGGGTAGATGTAGAAGAAAGGGAAGGTAGTGTAACGTGTTCTAGGTCCATCCACATCTCTACAAATGATCCAATTTCATTCCATTTTATGGTTGAGTAATATTCCATTGTATATATGTGCCACATCTTCTTTATCCATTCATCTGTCAGTGGGCATTTAGGTTGTTTCAATGACCTGGCTATTGTCAATAGTGCTGCAATGAACATTGGGGTGCATGTGTCTTTTTGATTTATGGTTTTCTCTGGGTATATGCCAGAGTATATGCCAGTATATAGTGGGATTGCTGGGTCATATGGTAGTTTTATTTTTAATTTTTTAAGGAACCTCCATACTGTTCTCCACAGTGGCTGTATCAATTTACATTCTCACCAACAGTGCAAGAGGGTTCCCTTTTCTCCACACTGTCTCCAGCGTTTATTGTTTGTAGATTTTTTGATGATGGTCATTCTGACCGGTATGAGTTGATACCTCATTGTAGTTTTGATCTGCATTTCTCTAATAGTTAGTGATGTTGAGCATCTTTTCATGTGCCTCTTGGCCATCTGTATGTCTTCTTTGGTGAAATGTCTATTTAGGTCTTCTGCCCATTTTTTGATTAGGTTGTTTGTTTTTTTTTGATATTGAGCCGCATGAGCTGTTTGTATATCTTGGAGCTTAATCCCTTGTCAGTTGCTTCATTTGCAAATATTTTCTCCCATTCTGAGGGAATGGATTAAAGACCTAAATGTAAGACCAGACACTATAAAACTCTTAGAGGAAAACATAGGAAGAACACTCTTTGACATAAATCACTGCAAGATCTTTTTTTGACCCACCTCCTAGAATAATGAAAATAAAAACAAAAATAAACAAATGGGACCTAATTAAAGTTAAACGGTTTTGCACAGCAAAGGAAACCATAAGTGTGAAGAAAAGGCAACCCCCATGTGTGTTATCTTTTTATGTTACAAGAGAGAAGAATCTGAACACACTATGAGCATTTGGAAGCATTAGGCCCATGAATGGGAATCTGACCAAACATCTCCTGGAATGAACTCATTTTTAATAAATTGTGTGTGTGTGTGTATATATATATATATATATATATATATATGCCAATGAATATAATCTTGAACTAATACTTATTCTCTATAACTATTATATCTAGAGATGCTGCCTGGATACAGCTGAAAGTACCACCAACACAAATATATATTACCCCACATTTTGGTAAGGAAATGAAAATAAAAAAAGCCTTAAAATTCATGTTCATAATGCTTATGCTCCAAGCAAACATGAGACATAATCCAGCTTGTAGAAAGGACTTCCACTTCCTCTAGGGGGTCTTTCCTCAGAGGGGCCACAGGAGGAGGCAGCTCCACTGAGGTTCTGAGGTGATGATTAGGAAGTTCTGCCTGTCAGGTGACACGTGGAAGCATTTCACAGGCCAAATACAGGTGTGCTGAGACACACAAAAAGGAAAAGAATATATCTGAACTGTACATGGCAGAAAAACTATACACATGGTAGGTGTGCATTTGAGCATTTCTATGTGTACATGTATATTAAAGATAGACTATACACAGTCCAGCTTTAATTTTTAAATTCTTTACATATATATGATTCCTTATTTTCTTTCCATGCACAGGTCTTCTGTTCAGAAAATGATGAAGCCCTCAAGAAGGTAAATTCTTTATATATATTTTTTATAGTAGATGTTTCTCAACACACACTCTCTGCTGTGTGTCTAGTACCCCCTAATCCACAGGCCATTTGTTTCTTAGAGGCTTTCATCCATCAGGCTAGAGCTAGCATCGGATCACTCCAACAGAGAAAGCACGTTATGTGCATAATTTAAACAAGCCAATCCATTCTACACGAGGTGTGTAGTGGAATATTGCAATGCTGTCTTCATAGATGTTACTCATGTAAGCACTGGATATTGTGATGTGCTGAACACAAATGGTCCCCATTTAGCCCTGGACACCTGAAGAGCTTTTTCATGCCATGTGTAGGCAATACAGATTAGAACTACGTGATGCCTGTAGTAGCTTTGGGAGGCTTGATAGGAATCTGTTATTAATCTCATTATCTAGCATCAAAGAGTTCTAGACTACTGGAGTTGACTAATTAATATGCTGCTGAGAAAGTAATTGCAATGTAGCAAGCACAACTACAGGATAACATTCATCTTTCATGCTCACAAGGAGAATCTGCAAAATCATCTTTTTCTGTACAAGAAGATTTATTATTTTTTACTTTCTGGATGGATCTCTAAAAGGCAATAAGTATGTTTTAAACAAAAGTGAACACCTGTGCTCTCTGAAGTTATAGAGTCAAAATATTGGAACTTGAAAAGAATCAAAGATCATGTATTTTGAATTTGTTAGTAATTTTTTTATCTCTTCCTAAAATGGAAGAATTTGGAGGGGGAGAAGAGAGGGCCAAGTAGTCTGGGCTTCTGCCTCATCCACCCCAGTACCCCATCTCCTACTGAAGCATCTCAGCATTGACTTGTTTTATGTATTAGGATTCCACTTGAGCTGACGTTTGGATAAGACTTTCGCTGCTAGAGAAATCTGATAGGCAGTAGCATCTTGGATAAGAGCAATGACTCTTGCGTCTCCCTCCCTCCCACCCTCCCTATCCCACCCCTCCAGGTGGTCACAAAGCACCGAGCTGATCTCCCTGTGCTATGCGGCTGCTTCCCACTAGCTATCTACCTTATGTTTGGTAGTGTATATATGAGACGCAAGAGGGAAGAGATATGGGAACATATGTATATGTATAACTGATTCACTTTGTTATAAAGCAGAAACTAACACACCATTGTAAAGCAATTATACCCCGATAAAGATGTTAAAAAAAAAAAAAGAGCAATGACTCTGCGGAAGCATTGCCTGCATGCAAGTCTCTGTCACTTTAGAGCTGTCAGATGACCCCTTTCTCCATGAATTTCCTCAGCTGTAAAATTGGAATAATAAAAGTGGCCCTTTCCTAGGGATTTCAAGGGGATTCAATCTGTTACTATAAACTGCTAAGAACAGTGTCACATGGTAACTGCTGTATGTTAATTCTCATCTAGACATTACATAGACCAACAGAGCTTATAAACTGAGAACTACAAAGCTGGATGAGAATTTACAGATCATCTACCGAGATCTAAGAACACGAAATATGGTGTTTCTATTCACATGGCTAAGCAGTAACTGAGACAATGTCAGGACCTAGTAATTTTTATAGTAACGTATGTTAATAAAGATACTCCTAGTTACCAAGAAGAGGTTAAACATATTTAGTCTACCTGTGGGGTTGCTGACAGCGCATGTTTAATAAATTCTACCTCAGGGGCTTCCCTGGTGGCGCAGTGGTTGAGAGTCCGCCTGCCGATGCAGGGGACACGGGTTCGTGCCCCGGTCCGGGAAAATCCCACATGCCGCGGAGCGGCTGGGCCCGTGAGCCATGGCCGCTGAGCCTGCGCGTCCGGAGCCCGTGCTCCACAACGGGAGAGGCCACAACAGTGAGAGGCCCGCGTACTGCAAAAAAAGAAAAAAAAAATTCTACCTCAAATTTGTAAGTTGAAATGTTTTCATTCTTTAAAAGGTAAGCTTTCACTTTTTTCTAGAAATGCATTTATATGTGGAAGTGTATGTAGATTTCCTGATGGCGCTAGATGGATGGGGCATTACTCTACCACAAGCTAGTCTGTCTGATCACCTACCCTTTTCAGCTTCAGTCTGACCCATGCTATTATCTTTGAAGTGGGGCTTTGAGTAATGTCTGGATTATAGTCAAACACAATGCCTGGAACAGGTCAGGTTTTCCATATGTATTTATGAATAAACAAATGACAGAAGAATGAAGCTCTTCTTTCTGTTGATCCCATTTATAGCCCACTTGTAGGAATGGTGCCTGAGGCAGGAACACTGCACTGTCCATGGCAGGTTAGTTGGTGAGCACTGCACAAAGACACCAGGGCAAGAAGCCTTGTGGCCTCTGGAACCATCCTTGACCAACTGCTGTGGAGATGCGTCCACGCTAGGGAGGGGCTTTTTCTTTCTGCTTTGCATAAAGGTGCCACTCCCATTACATATCCATGGAACTGTGTCTGCGGAGCACAGGCTCATTTTGCCGTGTCCCACAAAGATGCCTTTCAGGCAAGTAGCTTCCAGTATTTTCTTCAATAAGAGACACCAGGAGCCCTCTTTGTTGGAAAAGCCCGGGACCATATCAGGCAGCAAATCCAAATGGGGACTGATGGTTGCCAATTTGCACCTGCCGCCTCAAGAGTGATTATGGAGGGTGGGTGCGCTCCAGTGTTGAGCCTCTGCAGGTGTTTGAGGTCTCTATAGCTCCACCGGTCTGGGGGGCCCAAGGAGGGCTGAAAGGATGTGTAATGCGCATGCGGCCCCAGGCAGCAGTGGGTAGCCAGGGCCCTGGAATTGCGCAGAAGTCAGCAGAAGCCCGGTCACAGTACCAGGCATTAGGGGTTCAAGGGGTTAGCCTAATCTAACCAATGGGGAATATTCCCCCTATAGGCAAAACGCAAGGTTACTTGACGGTCTTGGCTGGCTGGAATATTCTCCATTAAGAAACACCTGGGAGCCTTATTTACTAGAGAAGCTCGGGATCCGATCCGAAGCAAGTCCAGATGGGGGCTGGGGGTAATCTGACACTGCCATCTCAGAGTGATATTCGAGGGGGTGGGCTCGCTCATCCTGGAGGTTATGCAGCTGTTTGGAACTTGGAGTTCGCTCCAAAGGCTTGGAGCGCGGGTCGCCAAAAGGCAGGCAGAAGTGGAGCGTACTGCGCAAGCGCGTCCAGCGCGGTTCAGCCTCGCCAGGGAACTGGAGATGTCCGGTCACAGGGCCCGGCTCTTGAAGCACAAGGAGCATGTGTAATCGCAAACCCAGACCTCTCAGCCCATTCCCCCTGAAGACAAAATGCAATGGGAAGCCCAGGACCACATCAGGCAGCAAGTCCAAATGGGGACCGACCGTGGCCAGTTTGCCACTGCCGCGTCAGAGTGATTTTGAGTGGTGGGTGCCCTCCACTTGGTAGCTATGCAGGAGGTTGGGGGCCGGGCTCTGGCTCCACAGTCCCGGAGGGCCACAGCTGCCAAGGCCGGCTCAAAAGGTGCACGCTGCCCATCCCAGGGTAGCCGGGGACTTGCAACAGGGCCGGGGACTGGATGAGGATGGCGCACAGGAGCGGAGTATTGAGGGAAACAAGGCTTCTGCCTAATTCCAAACCCTCATCTACACAAGTGCGCGTGATCATCCTTAAGGCAGAGCAGGTGGGCACTGTACTGCCTTGACGGAAAACACCTGGCCAGGTATCCAAGCGACTGTGGGAAGGGAGCCCTGGTTGCTGGGAAGCCCAGAGCCCAATCAGGCGGGGAGTTCAAAGGGGAACTGAAGGTCGCCAATTTGCATCTGACGCTTCACAGTGATTTTCACTTACCCAATGGAGAGTATTTCCCCTCCGGCAAAACGCGAGCGTACTCGACTTCCGTTTCAGGGAGGGGCCGCGCAGGCTCGCCAGGGTTTGCCCCATAAGAGACTCCTTGGAGCCGTGATTTCGCGAGAAGCTCCAGCCCTGATCCGGCAGCAGGTCTAAATGAGGCCTGTCGGTTGTCAGTTTGCAGCTGCAGCCTCAATGATTTTCGGCGTGTTGGCGGCGTCCATCGTGGAGGCTCTGCCGGTGTTTGGAGGCTGAACCTGGCCCCACAGGCCTGGAGGCCCCGCTGCCCGAGGACCGCTAACCAGGTAAGTCCTGCGGATACGCGTGCAGGACAGGGTAGCTAGGGACCTTTTAGAAGGTCAAAGTCAAGGGAAAAGGGGTCACAGGAACAGGCTCTTGGGGGACAAGAGGAGAGATGGTCGCCATTTTTTCTCTGCCGCTTCAGAGAGATTTTCCTTGGGTGGACTCCCTCCACTCTGGAGTCTGTGCTGGAGTTTGGGCCGCGACCTGACTTCAGAAGCTGGAGGGCCCGGGGTGCCCTTGGCCTGCAGAAGGGGTGCTACTGCCCCTGAGCGTGCAGAGCAGGTCAGGGCGCCAGAACCTGGAACAGGGCAAACGTAGGGAGACGCTGGCTCCCAGGAGCGGGCTCTCGGGAATAGGGTGCACGTGTAGCCACAAGCGCTGACCTACCCAGTGGGGCCTATTCCTATTAAAGGCAAAACGCAAGGGAACTTGACTTCTTTGCCAGGGCAGAGTCGGGCCTTCGCTCCACAGGCCTGAAGGGCCCAGGTGCCGAAGATCTCCTGGAGAGGTGCGTACTGCGCATACGTTTGCAGCTCATTTTTTTGGGGGGGGGGGGTACCCAGGGGCCTGGAACAGAGCAAGTGTCGGGAGAAGCTGGTGAAAAGCGCGCATTTGCTGAAAAAAGGAGTAAGCCCAGTCGTAAAGCCTAACCTACCTAGTGGGGAATGTTCTCCTGGAAGCAGTAACGCAAGGTTACTTCACTGCCCTGAAAGGACTGGGGCGCGTGGCTGGCCTTGCTCTACTCTAGTAAGAGATACCTGGGAGCCATTCAGGCAGCACGTCCAAATGGGGACTTACGGCTGCTAATTTGCATCTGCTGCCCCAGAGTGGTTTTTGGGGCGAGGGCGCCCTCCACCCTGCAGGCTGTGTAGGTGGGGGCAGGGACATAGCCCTGAAGGCCTAGATTCGGAGCCCTGTCCGCAGAGGACTGCTAAAGAGGCTCGTACTGCGCATGAGCGGGCTGTGCAGTTGCGGGAAGGCTGGGACCTGCAACTCTGCAAAGGCAGGGAGATGTCGAGTCACCGGAGCAATTCCTTGAGGGACAGGCATATGCCTAATCACAAGACCTAATTTACCTATGGGGACCGTACCCCCCGAAGGCAAAACGGAAGGTTGCTGCACTGCCTTTGCAGGGCGGGGTCCGGCGGGCGGGGTGTGATGTTCCGTTAGATGCTCCTGGTTGCTGGAGAAGCCTGGGACCTGCTCAGGCAGCAAGTCCAAGTCGGGATGACTATGGGCAATTTGTTGCTTCTGCTTCAGAGTGATTTTCAGGGTGTGCGATCCCTTACCCTATTTTGGTATCTTGACCTGTCCTCAGCCCATTGGTAGCCCACAATTTAATCTGCCTTAACTGCATCTTAACTAGCTGCCGGACCCCTCCAGCTCACGTGTCTACTCTGTTCCCTTGTCAAATTTGTTCATAAGATGCCTTGAGTCCCACCTGTACTGCCTCAGACAGTCTCATCCTGCTTTTCTACTCAAGTTCATATCTCCTTCTCTTTTACCTTTTGGGCTGCCATTCCCAGATGCTGGTACCTCAAGGAACACTGTCACGTGCTTCTTCTCAACTGCATCCCCGCATCTCCTCCTGACCCTCCAGCTATCAGAATTTCTGGAAATAAATATGGCCTTCCAGTCTAGGCATCCCGTAACAAACTAAATTCCGATTCTAATACCTGGCTTGTATCTACACAGTTTTGTTTATACTATGGGGAAAATAATTTTTAATATAGTTCTGTTCACTAAAATCTTTTAAAAAACACAAGCATATAAAATAATGTTTTTCCATACCACCATTTTTTTTTACAGAGGTTTCAATTACTTTTTTTAAAAACAATTTTGAGTCCAGTTAGTAATTTAATTACTGAGAAGGTGTCAACCATACCTACTGCCGATGTTCACTGTCTTTGTCTTAAGAATTTAAGTAGGGTTCTAAGTTTCTATACGGGGCAGAAAAATATCTATCTGAAATATTCAATGAATTTTGTCTTACTGTTCTGACACTGAATGCATGTGCAAAGTATGAAGACATAAAAGGAACAGGCTATATGTATATTGTTGTATGAATTTTCTCATCAATGCGATCACCATGAATCTTGAGTCTTTTATAGTGTCAGGCAGCCTGTCAAAGACCATTAGACAAATCAGTATTCTTAGACTATTTTTTAAAGCAAATGTTTATTTTCCTTCTTTTTATTTCTAGAACACAGATATTCAGTGTTCACTATTAACTTTTGTTTAGCAGCATTTTCTTCACTAAAGAATCATAATTAATGAAAACCATTTAAAAAACTTCACAGGCTCTTAAAGGTTCTGAGCAATTAGGCTAGGTAATTAGAAACATGATAAAAGAGAAACTTGGGAAAAGGATTTAAACCCCTATGGAACATTTATATCAATAATGAATAAGGAACAGGGAAAATTAGAAGTGTAGTTTACATCTGGTGGGCAAAGGATAAAGCCAGTTATTCTGGAACATGCTTGTTTATCTAGATTTAGTTATTCATCATATGTAGAAAAATCAGATGTGCTGCAAGGAAAAAACAGTTGTTCCTTTTCATCTTGCAGGCAATAAAATATGCCTACGTGGGGAAAGGATTTTCTACCTTGCAATATTTTTGCTTTTCAGTTCTTCAAACTATAAAGTAAAGAGAAATTCAGTATATTTCTGAATTAACTAGGTAACATTATCTACTCTTCAAATCAGAAGATAAATTTTAAGAAGAGGGCAATAGCTCTCCACGCAGAGACTAAAGCTGTCCATGCAGAGACTAATCTGGAGCGGACGGTTACTGGCACTGCCAAAGAAAACCATCCACGTTTCCTCGATTGAACAGGATGTTTCAGTTGTGCGTTGTTTGGCATAGTGGATGTTCACAAACTTGGGATGAGCAGGAAAAAAGAAAAAAGACATCTAGAAAGATTAGTAAATGTAAAGATCACCTTGGAAGCACTATCTGTAAGCTAAAATGAACAAAACAAAAACCTTGTTACTAAGAGGAGGGAGATGTTTTTCTGCTTAATTTTTTTTTTTTTAAAGAATCTGAAAGACCTATAATGTTTAGATTTCTAGGATAGTGAAATGCTGTATGTACCAGAAACAGCTTATGTTGTAGGGGGTTATTGTTTTTGTTTTTAGCACTTTGCAATTTCTGAGCCATAATTCTGCCTTTAAAAACTGTAATGGTATACTTAACATAAAATATATCATTCTGGCCATTTTTAAGGGTACAGCTCAACTGCATTAAGTACATTCACATGGTTGTGCAACCATCACCACGATCCAACTCCAGAATTTTTCCATCTTCCCCAACCAGAAACTCTGTGTCCACTAAACAGTAACTTCCTTTCCCAGTCCTCCACACCCCGCTCCCTGGGTAACCCCCATTCCACTTTCTGTCTCTATCACTTGAGCTACTCTAGGAACATTATAAAAAGTTCTTTAATGACTGGCTTATTTCACTTAGCATAATGTTCTCAAGGTTCATCCATATTGTAGCATCTATTCAAATATCTTCCTTTTTAAAAGCTGAATAATATTCCATGGTGTGTGTGTGTGTGTGTGTGTGTGTGTGTGTATGTATCTATCTCACATTTATTCATTTATTTGTCAGTGGACACTCGGGTGGCTTCCGCTGTTTGGCCACTGTGAATAATGCTGCTATAAACATGAGTGTACAAATATCTGCTTGAGTCCCAGAACTGAAATTACTTGATCATTTGGTAATTCTGTGTTTGTTTATTTATTTTTTGCTGAGCCAGCATACTGTTTTCCACAGTTGCTGCACTATTTTACATTCCCCTCAGCAATGCACAGGGTTCCAATTTCTCTGCATCTTTACCAACACTTGTTATTTTTGTTCCATTTTGTTTTGTTTTAATAACAGCCATCCTAGTGGGTGTGAAGTAATATCTTATTGTGGTTATAATTATCTTTTTTTAGTAGAATTTACACCCAACAGCCACAAATTAGCAAGAATAGACCAAAACCAAGGTTATGACACTTTCTCTATCCTTTCTCATCCCAAATTTTATGTTTGCAAACATTTATTCCGAGAGTTGGAATTCCAGAGATCTATATATGGTCATAAATAGGGATGGAGATTCCACTCGATAGTGAATAAAGCAAACTGTTTGTGGGAATTAAACACAGCTGACGTGTAGCTCTGATTGCAAAGGTATTATGCTATGATCTATCATGGGCATTGTGGAAATTCATTTTGAAAATACACAAATTTCTAACATAAGATTCTTCTTCAATAGGGGTCCATTAAAATAAAATATCATAATTTTGACAGTTAATTATGAATCAGAAAGTATGTAGATTAAAACGACTTTGGACATCAGGAAAGCATTTGTTGTACTTTATCTGAAAGGAGTCCTGCATGAGTCCCTCTGTTTCATGAACAAATTAGTCAAAAGATGAATGACTTAATTTTGCTCCTTCCTTGCCTCAGGCTTATTTTAAATATCTCAGGTGGTCTAATGGAATTGGGCAATAACATGACATTTAAAAGAATTTTATTTGCCTGGTAACCACTCTTACTGTTATTGACAGATAATTTAAAAGTACAGAGTAAGAATTTTTCCCAATTGTGTCAAAGATCACATTGACTTTTTTTGTTTCTTCACTAAGTCCATAATCATCATAATCTCCATTTGATAATTTCAGGTTAAATTGATGAATTTGTTAATGTTGATTACTTAGCAAGCAGTCAGATGGTGTTTTCTGTCTGTACTTTGAATCTTTGGAATAATCATTTTTAAAAATGTATTTGCTAAGAATAGTTTACACCAATACCTTATTTAAGCAATTTAATTTCATTGTTTTTGCTCCCTGAAGTTACATAATTTTAGAATATTTGGACTAGAAGGAAACAAATTAACCAGCTCAACCCTGTGTACTAATTCTGAAGAAGATAGCATTGATCCCTAGAAAAAGTAAACTTTGTTAGGTTGGGTTCTCTGGTAAATCCCTACAGGCTTGGATTAAACTTCCTAGCGGTCGGTAGTAATTGGTCGGTTACTCGCTTCATTACAGGGACAGCCATGCCACAGCCCCAAGGCAAGAAAGACTACATGTGGTAGGCAAGTAGGTAAATCATATTCAAGTGTCAGTTTATTTATTAATGTGTAACCATTTTTGTTGGAAATGTTTCTCAAATGTATTCAGTATTCTTGTCCTCCTTAATTGATTGCAAAGAACAGGTAATTTTATTCACTTGTGTACGTTCTCACTCCAGAAGAGAAGGAAGATGGTAGCAGTAACCTAAAACAAAACAAAAAAAACCATAACATTATTTGCAAGACGGCGATTCAGAAATAATCCACACCTTGCAGATTTTTCTGTCCCTGAACTTTACCGTTTCATTTCCACAAACCTTTCTGTAGAACTCGTAGTACGGGGACATAGTCTTGAAACATATGGACACAGATGGTCCTGAAAGTGCTGCCTCACAACAGGATGCCTGACCTCAGCGGCAGGCTTTCCATATGCTTCCTCTGAAGGATGCAGCTCTTCCTGGTCTCCGAGCACCTGAGGCGGTTCAGATGCTCTGATATCGGGGTTGTGTGGGTCCCCTTCCTCCAGCGGTGGCAGTGTTTCATTGGACTGTGCGATAGATACTTCGTTAGATCACACATCTAATTCACAGCCTCTCAGGCCCACCTGAGTCAACATTCAAGTACGTTGCTCTGGGGAAACAGAATTGTAAAACACCAGAAACAATATTTGTTCTATTTATTTCTCTTTTTAAAAAAATATTTTGGGGTATAGTTGCTTTACAGTGTTGTGTTAGTTTCTGCTGTACAGCAAAGTGAATCAGCTATACATACACATTTATCCCCTCTTTTTTGGATTTCCTTCCCATTTAGGTCACCACAGAGCACTGAGTAGAGTTCCTTGTGCTATACAGTAGGCTCTCATTAGTTATCTATTTTATACATAGTATCAATAGTGTATATATGTCAACCCCAGTGTCCCAGTTCATCCCCCCCGTTCTATTTATTTCTTTAAAAACTTGATGATTCCAAACCTAGTGTAAGATATTATAAGTACTAGCATTCTGCAAGGGAGGCTTTGTGGCTTGTGTCATGTGTAATTGTGAAGAGTGATAAGCCGGAGTACTCAAAGTAGCCAGATCGATAGTAATGAATCCTAATTCTATGAAAATCACCCACTTAATATTCCATTCTGACCAAGACTCTGGAGCCCAGTATCTTAATCTTCATTGTGGTGGTAATAATAACTGAGAATTCAGAAAAACCTAGGGGAAATAAATGATCCTCCAAATGAAAACTATTTAAATCCTCCTAGTACTACATTTTAAAGTGAGAGAGACAACTACAATATATTTTTTATTTACAGTCTAATACCAAATTTCTCTCAAATTTCAAAATAGCCACATCAACTAATTCAGATTTTTACAAGCACACCAAATGCTAAACTAGTTATAGAATTTAAATTTATAAAGAACTTCATTTTAATATCCAATATGGTGTATTAGTTTTATGTTGCTGTGTGACTTCGGACAAGGAGGTGAATCATTCCTAACCTCAGTTTACTTATGTGCAAAATGGGCTAATTATACTCATACATGAATTAGGATGTTACCAACTGCAGGTAAAGACCAATTCAAAGTAACATAAAAAGAATAATATCCAATATCAATGACATGTTTATGTTGAATATTTCTTTTACTTCATACTAAAAATTACCCATAGTAGGATTTTTTAAATAAATATAAACTATATCATCATTCCCATCAGAGTAGAGATAGTATTTTATTTCATTCATAAATGCACACAATAAGACTAAACTGTGAAGGACTGGCCCTGGGTAGTAGGCATATTCAATTCTCGTCAAGCCTGGCCAGTGGAAACAGTATTTTTGGGGGGGCTTAGGGGTGGAGGGGCACCTGGCACAATGAAACATATTCAAAAAGATTCTTGTGGCAGGATTTTTGAGGGACTCCTCTGGCTAAACATGCTAAAAGCATATTGTTTAATTTATACATTTATTCATGATGTATCGACCCCTGAATCCATCCTCAGAGGTCCATGAAGATCCACATAAATTAAGAACTCATGTTCTAAATTTATTCACTGAATCAAGCCAGTCCATAATAGTGATGAATATTTGGGCCATGTTGTTTTAACTCCTCTTAGAATTGCTTTTATTTGCTTTTAATTTTTTTTCTCGCATCCGCCAAATTGATAGGCATTAGAAGTAATGCCTAATCAAAACCTTGTTGTGCATAGTTTAAGGATGTTTTTCTTTCATTCATTCACGTATTTAAAAAACATTTATTAAGCACCTATTCTGGAGTAGGCACTGGTCAAAGCCCTAGTGATATAGTGAGGAAAAAAGATACAAAAAATTCTGCTCTTACAAAGCATACTTTCGAGTTGTTGTAGGGTACAGACAATAAATGATAACAAAAATAAGTAAAGGGCATATAGTACAGGGTAATAAATGTTTTGGAGAAAGTAAAGCAGGAATGTATGAGAATAAGAACCTTCGCAATTTTAGAGTAGCCAGAGAAAGTCCCCGTGGCAAGATGACCTTTAATCAAAAATATAAAGGAAGGGAAGGAGTACATCATCTGGATATTCAGTAGCAGCAGAGTATCTGAAGAAGAAGAGCCAGCAAGTGCAAAGGTCCTGAGACAGTGGAGTACTTCGTGTGCTAAAGGACCAGTCAGAAGGTCAGAGTTGCTGAGAGTGATGGAGGGAGAGATTGGAGAGCATACTCTGTTTGTCACAACTAGAAATCAGGAGGAAAAAGCGTTTGAGTTTCAGGACTACTACTCACTGGCTATGAAATTTTAAGCAGGTCACTTAACACTCCTACACTTTTAAGTTTCTATTATCTACACTCCCTGTAAATGTGGCCCCTTGATTCCTGATGTAACATAGAAGGCAGAAATAATTTGGTAGGTTTAATTGGTTCCTGAAATGTGTCACAAGAGGCTAAGTTTCATCCCAAGCCAAAGCTCAGAGAGTTTTTTTAGGGAGAACCAGATTTTATAAGCTTCAAAGCACCAATAACTTCCCAAGTCACCTCTAAGCTGTTTTTCTACAAATATAGGAGACACTCATTGCCAAATTGCCCTATCTCTCTCCCCTCCTTCACTGACCAACTTATAGAGGGTTTGGGGGTTTGTTTGTTTGTTTGTTCGTTTTTCTTTTTAACAAGCCGCTCTGTGCGGCTTGTGGGATCTTAGTTCCCCCACCAGGGATTGAACCCAGGCCCTCAGCAGTGAAAGCGGAGTCCTAACCACTGGACCACCAGGGAATTCCCACTTATAGAGGGTTTATATCCTTGCCGTCTGCATGTCCGGCAAGCCCACCCACTCTAATAAGTCTCTTCCTACCAAGGTCATCATTGACCTCTCTGTGGCTAGATCTTATTTTACTTAATTTTTCAACAGCATTACAACAGACTGAGGCTTTCTCATTGCAAGTTCTCTGCTATAGACCGAAAGATACCCCCCCCCAATTCCTATGTTTAAGGCCTAATTCCCCAAAGTGATGGTATTTGGCCATGGGGCCTTTGGAAGGTAATTAGGGGAAGATAAGGTCATGACAGTAAGGCCCTTGTGATGAGATTTGTGGCTTTGTAAGGACAGGAAGAGAAAGAATCACTCTCTCTCCACCATGTGAGCCTATAGCAAGAAGGCTGCTAAATGCAATCGAGGCAGAGGGCCCAAAAACCAATCATGCTGGCATCTGGCCTCGGACTTCAGCCTCCCGAACCATGAGAAAATAAAGCTCTGCTGTTTAAGCCATAATATTCTGTTACGGCAGCCTGAGCTGACTAAGACATGCTCTTTTCCCTCATCTTCAGCTGGGCTTCTAATTCTAGCCTGGATGTTCCGTTTCAACGCTGGCTGTTCCTGCTTTGCTTCTTTTCAGGCCTGACCATTAAGAGACTGAATTTCCTCAAAGCTCAGATACAGTCCTTTGGTTCTTCTCACTGTCTACTCCTCCACAAATATGACCCACGATCATGGCTTTAATGGGCGTCTTGCTGATGGATTCATGCGTATCTCTAATTTATGGTTCTTCTTTGATATCCAGAGCCATATACCCAACCACCTGCTTTGATTTCTACTTGGAGTTCTTGAAGAGATCTCCAAATTAATGTGTCCAGCCCTGAACTCATGATCTTAGTGAATGATACAATTATTCTGGATAGAAATCTAGTGGCCCTCTATAAGACTCCTCTACCTTTAACCACTTACCATCAAATCTACCCCTAAATCCTCTAAATTTTACTTTTTGTAGATCCTTCTAATGTATTATCCTTCCCACCTTCATTGCCCACTACTAGTCCAATCATTTCTTCTAGTTTGTAGTAACTTGCTAATTGGTCACTCCGAAACTACTCTGCCTCTTCTCCGCAGTGCACTCACAGTGATCTGTTCGACCTGGAGACTCAAGCAGGTTTTTATTCTTTTGCCCTAAAAGCATTTCTTGTGGCTTGCCTACAAGGTCTTCTATGGACTGGTCCCTGCTTATATGTCCTGCCTTCTTGTGTTCTCCCTTGTGGTCTGATTTCTAGCCATACTGGCTTTATTTCTCTTCTTGATCTATGACCTGCCATTATTTCATCACAGTGCTTTTTAAATATTATTCTCTTTTCCTAGGGCTTTCACTCCCTCCTTCACCAGATTAACCTTGCTATCGAATATCAGCTCATTTTCTTAAAGGCTCTTGCTGACTACAAACGCTTTCTACAATTCACTCGATTTCTCCCCAGTCACCTTGTCTTCATGTCACTTAATACAGTTGCTGTTTTCTACTTATTATGTATTCATGTGGGTCTTTGATCAGTATTTGAATCTTCAAGTCGACTGTTAACTTCATGAGGGTAGGGGATACGTCTGCATTTTTGTTTTGTTTTGTTTGGCTTTTGCTCGCTAGTATCTGCTCAGAAGCTAAGTCAGTGCCTGTTATATGATAAATCCTCCATAAATACTACTTGAGTTTTGCATGAAAGAAACCTAAAACACCAGTTGGGGTATGGCGGATAAGTACTTGTCAAAGCAAAAAACAGTTAAAACTTTGAACTATCTTACTCTTCCCATAACCAATAGGAACATTTGAGTTTTCAAATCTCAAGTTGTCTTATGTATACACATAAGTAGGTTGTCTAAGCAGAGGTAATAAAATCTATAACTTATAGATTTATAAATTATAATTAGTTATAATTATAAATAATAATAATAAATAATTATTTATAATTATTTCAGAGGTAATAAAATCTATAATCAAAAAGTTATGGGAAGGGCTTCCCTGGTGGCGCAGTGGTTGAGAGTCCGCCTGCCGATGCAGGGGATATGGGTTCGTGCCCCGGTCCAGGAAGATCCCACATGCCGCAGAGCAGCTGGGCCCGTGAGCCATGGCCGCTGAGCCTGCGCGTCCGGAGCCTGTGCTCCGCAACAGGAGAGGCCACAACAGTGAGAGGCCTGCGTACCACAAAAAAAAAAAAAAAAAAAAAAAAAAGTTATGGGAAGAAGTAGTGATAGTTTTTAATTAATTGACTAAAAAACAATAGACATGCAGTTATCTGGACATCCACGCACTTTTGCCTTTAGACAAATTCAGATAAAATGAGATGGAGTAAAATTATTTGAGTTTCAGATAATTTTTAAGATTAACCTTTGGGTTCAGTATCATTTCTGATATTGCTTGGCTCTTCTTATTTAGTTGCAAGGTCATGATCACATGAGATACATTTACAAGTGATGTCAAAACATTCTTTAATTTCCTGAAGAGTTGGAGTAATATCTGGGTAGTAGTGATGATCTTGATTGGTGAGAAAGTTAGGGGCACTACCTTATGGTTATATATGCATATTAAACTAGGAGTTCCTTAAGGGCAAATAACATATCTTAGGCAGCTCATTTTTTCAACACCAATCCGTAGCGTATGCTAGGCATTTTATTAATATTTATTCTGATACAACTATTTCTTTATGAATTGTATTTAAAGTCAAGCTTGATATTAACAGTACCATAATGCAATGTCATTATGTGTTGTACTAATAAACTTAAGTGCATGTGAGAGATATTCCACATGCTTCCAATTTAAGTAACATTTGGGAAACTGGTTCATTTCTTTCTGGTACATGTGCTCTTGATAACTGTAAAAGTTAACCTGTGAAAAATTTCATGGATCTCCTCAGGCAGTCGGTTTCATAGAAAATTGCCTAGTGGAAAACTCTCCTTTCTGGCATGCTTGATACAATCCAAATTAAGCACTTTCAGAACCAAGTTACAAGTGCCAGGCCTTGGAAATTGGAATATGGCAGAAAATTCTCTCTCTGATTTGCTTCATCAAAGGTTCTAACTTTGGAAAATACGTGGAGTGCTGCCGTGCTCACTGACTACCCCTCCTGTTCTCTCTTTCCACATGTACTTTATGACCTAGTTGTCACCAAACAAAAAGCTTGTGAGGCACCCTCTGAAAAATTACAAAAAGATGTATTTGTTAATAATTCTTTATCTGTGCTACTACTCCCATTCATCTTGCCTGCAATTAATTTTCTCTTGCTGTGGCTGTTATATGTGATATTCTGAGTATCTTGTGCAAAAGGAACTATTCCTCTGGGGAATGTATAAGATTAAAATGTTATAGTCTATCTTAATAAGAAAATTTAATTTCTTTATCAAAAGTATTTTTCCATTTTTCACATTAAAGTATAATTGTATTTTAATTTAATCTTATTTAAGTTGATTGCTAAAATGTAGTAAAAAATAGTTTGTGATTTAAGGTCACGGAATAGTATCCAGGTATCCCCTATGGAACTTAGCACAGACTGATCTCATGGGAGAGAGATGGAAGATGATTTGATTTAGATAAAGTACTATTTCCAGTTTGCTCTTTTTCAAGTGATTAAAATATAAAATAAGATTACTGTTAATCATAGAGAAAGCACTAGATACAAATTATGGAAGGTAGAAAAGAAGAAAATCTTAATTAAGGCATCTATAAAATACTTATTTTTATAAGCAAGAATGGTTGAAGGCAATGCCTTTTCATTTATTTCTTCAACAAATCTTCATTGAGTTCCATAATGTGCCAAGATCTGACAGTTCTAGCTTTTGGAAATATTTTCAAGGAAGGAGAGCTGGTCCTTGGCCTCTGCAAGCTAATATTCCGGTTGGAGAGGAAGGAAACATAAAAGTAAATATTTAATAGGACCTGAGAGCGTGGTGAGTGCTAAGAGGAGAAACGAGGCAGAGGAAGGAGGTAGAAAGTGATGCGGTGACGGGCGGGGCTGCCCTTTCAGAAAGTGGACGTCAAGAGCACCTAACCTGACCTTCGAGGAGAGAATTGGATGAAGTGAGAGGGTGACAGGGGTTTTCATTCTTTTTTCTTTAAGATTTTTTTTTGATGTGGACCATTTTTAAAGTCTTTATTGAATTTGTTACAATACTGCTTCTGTTTTATGTTTTGGGTTTTTGGCCTCGAGGCATGTGGGATCTCAGCTCCCTGACCAGGGATCGAACCTGCACCCCCTGCGCTGGAAGGCGAAGTCTTAACCAGTGGACCACCAGGGAAGTCCTTGGGGTTGGCATTCTGAGGAAGGAGAATCCCTGTCAGAGGTAGCAGCAAGTGAACATCCCCTGAAGAAGCAGCACTGAGTTTGGTATTTTGAAGAATAGCAAGAAAACCAGTCGTGGCCCAGTGGCAGTGAGCTAGACAGAGCGCGGCAGGAGATTAAGCTCTATAGGGAAGGGGCCAGGCTAGGGAAGGCTTTATCGATTGTGGGAAAGCATTGGACTTGGTGCTGAGAGACATGCGAAGCCACAGGAAAGCTTTGAGCAGGTGAGGAAGATGATCCAGCTTATATTTAGAAAGCATCTCCTTGGCTACTGTGTGTGTGGGATGATTTATCAAGGGACAAGCATGGAAGGCAAACGACACTTTGGAAGTTATTGCCTTATTCTTAGGGCACGATGGTACTTAAACTAGGTTTGCAGCAGTGGTGTCAGTAAGAATTGGGTGGATTAAGAATGTATTTGAGGGGTTTCCCTGGTGGTGCAATGGTTGAGAGTCCGCCTGCCGATGCAGGGGACACGGGTTCGTGCCCCGGTCCGGGAGGACCCCACATGCCACGGAGCGGCTGGGCCCGTGAGCCATGGCCGCTGAGCCTGCGCGTCCGGAGCCTGTGCTCCACAACGGGAGAGGCCGCAGCAGTGAGAGGCCCGCGTACCGCAAAAAAAAAAAAAAAAAAAAGAATGTATTTGAAAGGCAGAGCTTATAGCGCTTAACGATGTTTTAGCTGTGGAGTATAAGAGAAATAACAAGTCAGGAATGACTCCTGGATTTAAGATTTGGGGAAGACGATGATGCCATTTACTGGGATGAAGAAGCTGGAAAAGGAGCAGATTTGGGGGGAAAAATCTGAAATCCTGTTTTAGATGTGTTAAGTTTGAGACGTCTGTAGACCTGCTCATTTGGAAATAAGCTCTGTGTGTCTAGAGCACAGGTGAGAGTTGAAGATTGAGACAGAAATGAGGAAAACGTAAGGGTACTGATGGGATTTAAACGGGGGGCGGGGCTCAGGATATGAACGCCAATGCGCTATGTATAAACGAGTGTTTCTCATACTCAGTGTTACTACCCTTTTGAGCCCGTTGACTCTGTTGTGGGGACTCTCCTGTGCACTCGAAGGATGTAGAGCAGGACCCCTGGCTTCTACCCATTGAAAGCCAGGGGCATCTCTTCCCATCTGGTGGGGACAACCAGAAGGGTTTTCAGACATTTTCAAATATCCCCTGGTAGGAAAAACCACCTGCCAGTTGACCATCACCAGTGCAAATAGCAGCGAGAAGAGGACCAGCACAGGGATGAGAGTAAGCCCTGGGCCCCTCCAACATGTAGAGCTTGAGAAGAGGGAGAGTAGCAAAGGAAACCTAAAAGTCGCCGCGAATGAGGTAGTAGAACACGGTGGAGAGACTTCTAAGTTCAAAGGTAAAACAGCTGAGTTTGTCCTTTATAATGAGATGACAGCTGTCCTGATAAAGCATATATTGCTGATGGCACAAGTACTAGTAATAATATTTCTAGACTAGTAAGTATCGTGATTCTTTTATTTTATTTTATTATTTTTTTGAGGTATGCGGGCCTCTCACTGCTGTGGCCTTTCCCGTTGCGGAGCACAGGCTCCGGACGCACAGGCTCAGCGGCCATGGCTCACGGGCCCAGCCGCTCCACGGCATGTGGGATCTTCCTGGAACCGGGGCACAAACCCGTGTCCCCTGCAAAGGCAGGCGGCCTCTCAACCACTGCGCCACCAGGGAAGCCCTCGTGATTCTTTTAAAATGAAAATCATTTTGCTGCCCTGTTTCAATGTTTCCCAGTTCTTTTGAAGGAAAAGCCCAAATCCTTACACTGGCCCCAAAGTTCCTCTGTGACTTGGGCCCCTCCGCCATACTCTTCCCTGGGTCTTTATCCTCCAAGGACCCCTGGCTCACTCAGCTCAGCCATGGCTGACGTTCCGCTTTTGTGCCCGGTGCCCACGCCCCACGTTCAGGGCCTTTGCCCTCGCTGTTCATTCTGGCGGGATTGTTCCTCCCAGGTATCCATCCCCAGGGCTCCCCATCAGCTTTTCCAGTTTCGCTCAAATGTCTTCTCCACTGACCTCACTTTTTCATAAAGCCACTCTCCTCAGGGGGGAACTTCTAAGCCACTTCCTATTCAACCTTGCTTCCTTGCCCTTGTCACCATTGAACAGACCACTTATTTTTACTTATTTTCTGTCTCTCCTAAACGGCGTGTTCTGTGAGGGAGGTTTTTGGCTGTGCTGTCCATCGTTCTATTCTTAGCACCTGTAGCAGTGCTTCATACATAACTAATATGTATTGAATCAATGAAAAAAATAAATGAACTAACATTTATTGTGTGCTTACTATGTGCCAGGCACCATTCTAAAAGCATCATAATGTTAATCAAATTAATTGAAAGGTGTGTCATTTAATTTTGTTATCAATATTTTTGTTTTTCCTTTAATCAACCAATGTATTGCCCTTCATTGTTCAACAAACACATTTAATGGTTATTATAGGTCAGTTACTGTGCTAGGATGTGGGAATAAAGCAGCAGCTACACTTAGGAGAAAGATTAGGCAATCCACATTTCTAACAGGTGCTGGGATGGAGATCTGCCCAGGAAGCTGTCAAAGCTCAGTGGTGGGACACATACATTAGCCTCAGGGGTTAGGGAAAGCTTTCTGGAAGAGATGATCATTGAACTTTATTGCAAAAAGAGAAGAATTAAACTAGAACAAAATGGGCATATGGAATCTAAAAAAATGATGCAAGGGAACAAAGCAGAAATAGACTCACAGACATAGGAAACAAATTTAAGCTTACCAAAGAGGAGAACGGGAGGTGGGAGGGAAGGTTAAATTAGGAGTTTGGGATTAATAGATACACACTGCTATATATACCAATACAATAGATAAACAGCAGGGACCTACTGTATAGCACAAGGAACTCTATTCAATATCTTATAATAACTTCTAATGGAAAAGAATCTGAAAAAGAATATATATATTATATATTTATAAATATAACTGAATCACTTTGCTGTACACCTGAAACTAACACAACATTTTAAATCAGCTATACTTCAATGAAAACAAAATGAACTTTCCGGAAGGAAAACCACATGTGGGTTAGCGTAAAACAGTATGGGCCATTTAAAAATCTTCAAAGACGGTTCATTATGTATTTACTGGCACGACTAGAAATGAAACTTACATGCTTGTCAAAAGAGTTTTCGTATTCTGGGACCTATACAGGGGAGGAACTGAGAGATTTTGAAGGTAGAAAATGACAAGATCACATGATCACATTTTAGCAATGTCAGTTTGGCATACGTTGAAGGTTTGCTGTCAAGGAACCACACAGGCAAGCTGGAGGGTGGCAGTGGAGTCGTGGCGTTTTTCCAGTAGAGTGCAGACCATGGGCTGAACAAAGTGGCACTGAGATGAATAAGGAGGGTGTTATAGAAGCCTTCCTGTGTTAAATTACAATTGGCTAACAATTATTTTTATTTTCTGAAGGCACATACTATGATAGGAAGCCAATATTCAGTGCCATTTGTTCTTTGTGTCTAGTGTCTTCTTTGAAGAACTCTATCCTATGGATAATTTGTGTGACTGTATATGGAATGAAAAGTGATTGAGCTTTTAAATATAACTTACGTCTAACATTATAGGATAAGCTAGGCATTATTTTTTAACATCTTTATTGGGGTATAATTGCTTTACAATGGTGTGTTAGTTTCTGCTTTATAACAAAGTGAATCAGTTATACATATGGTCCCATATGTCTTCCCTCTTGCGTCTCCCTCCCTCCCACCCTCCCTAGCTAGGCATTTTTTTAATCTCAGTTTTATTCAAATTTATTAGACAGCCCCTGAGAGCATAGGGTATATATCACAAAAGTTATTCAGAACACTAAGACACATAGCCTATGTTCCCAAAGATAATTCAATGAAAGAGAGAAATCGAAATACATATAAGGTATATATCTGCTTTGGTTTATAAATGAACATAATATGGATTTGGATTTTTATGGAAAAGTGCATTAATTATCAAGAAAACTGACAGCTCTATTATCTTTTTAGTGGGATCCCTCAAGCCCTTATTTAATAAAAGCTTTTTTGTTGGTTCATCTAAATGTTGCCCTTTGATGAGCTTTAGAGTCTATCAGTTTAGGAGTGCAGCCCTCTGATTAATGGACGGGCTGGGAACCAGATGTCTGTTGTCAGGTCTGAAAACCCAATTAAAATAGAGGTCGTGAGGGTGGAAGGAAGCGAAGGGGTCAGCTGGAGCCTCTTGGAGCAGGGCACAGGCTGGGAGAAATCAGAGAATGTGTGCTACCTTGGCAGATCTGTTAAGGAAAGTAATACATAGATAATTTTATCAAATGCTTTGAAACTCCTGAACCAGATAGGACTCAGGGAGATATTAATCTTCACGAAATTTTCAGGAAGAGTTTGCTCTGAGTGTTGATCTCAAAAGTAAAACGCAATTTTGAAAAATCCATTAAAACCTATGTATTAGTACAGGTATCGAAAGTCTCAGTAACGATTTTCAAATCATATCTGAAGTATCTTTCTGCCTGAATATATTAATATTTGAATAACCCACCTATTTATTTATCTCTACCTACTCAATAAACTAGTGCAAAACTTTCTTACTGCTTCCTATTCCTTTAGCCTCTCTGCCTGTCATGCTATCTTGTAGAGCACTCTAGGTAAATCTTCCTAAAGCAGTGCTCTAATATGTCAACATTTTAAAAAATCTATGAGAACTACCAACTGGTTACTAAATAAAGTCCAAATTTCTTTCTCCCCAAAGTGAGAATTTGTACAGTTTGATCCCATCTTTCTTGCATGCATTTATTCATTTGATAAATATTTATTATGTACTCTATGCCAGACATGCATCTCGGTTCTAAAGATACAACTGCAAATAAACAAAGCCCTCACCCTCGTGGAATTCATATTCTAGTGGGAGGAATACAAAAGTAAAGGAAAATAATATAATAACACACATACACAGAGGATAAAGAATACTCTGGAGAAAAACAAAGCAGTGTAAAAATAGGTAGAGATTGTTATAGTATTGTATGTGAGGGTTTTTTTTTTTTTTTTAGTAAAAGATATTTTAAAAAGGCTTTATTGAGAGGTTAACTTTTGAGTGGAGGCTTAGAGAGGTGCGAAATGAATTTTGAAGTATTTGTGAAAAGACCACTCCAGGCAAAGGGAATAGCAAACAATAATCCTGAAGAAATATCACGGTTGGTGAATAACTAGGCAAAGGCCATGGGCCTGGGGCAGAGTGAGCGAAGAGGCACATAGTAGGTGACATGGTCAGAGAGGTAATAGGGAGGCCAGATCAGGTAGGATATTATAGGGTATCAAGATGGTGGGAAGTTTAAGAACTTTTAAGAGAGGAGAGACATGATATGGCTTATATTTAAAAGGAACACTCTGGTTCGTGTGTTTGAAAAGACTGTGGGGGTAAATATATGGGGATCATGAATGTATTTATAGCCATTGAACTTGTGGGTCCACCAAGGGAGTAGGTATAACTATAAAGGGGACAGGGTCTGGGAAAGGAATAACCTTTGGATATTCTAATATACTCAGGCAGATGAGGGAGACAGCAACAGAGCCTTAGAAGGAATGGCCATTAAGCAGGAGGAAAACCAAGAAAAGGGTTATCTCATATAAAGAACGTGATCAAGAAGGCTCAGGGGATCAGCTGTGTTAAATGCCCACAATAAGTCAGATGAGGGCTGAGAATCATCCCTAAACTTAACAAAACAGAGGTTATAGGTGATCATGAACTAGTGAATCAGTGGACTAGTAAGGAAAGAATAAGCACAGACAATTCTTAAGGAGTTTTGTCATTAAAAAATAAAACATAGATAAGAATGATAGATGAAGGGTGATGTAAGGTTTAAAAAAAGTGTTTCTTATTAGAAAAATTTCAGCATATTTGCATGTTGATAAGACAGTTGGTAAAAAGTAAAAAATAACAATGCAGGTGCAGAGAGCTCTTGAGAGAGAGTCAGGGAGAGTGCATGAGATGAGAGTTTGGCTTCAGATGGGAACGGGGGCAGTTTATAGGAATTAGAAACAGAAGTGTAGAGATAGATTGGAAGGTGTCCTGGGAGTGTGGAGGTTTCCTTCTGATAGTTTTTAATTTTCAGGGAAATATGAAAAGGGTCTTCATCTGAAAATGAAGATGGATAAGAGATAGGGAGGTTCACGGAAAGAGAAGATATAAAATATTATCGAAGACAGTGAGAAGTTAATAAATCAGGCAGATGTAGGGCTAAGGAATTATTGGAATCAAGGTAGTGGAGAATGAGGATGTATGCTGGAAAGTTAGGAGATAGAGAGTGGAATGCATGAAATTGACTTTAATGAGGAGGATCCTTTATTTTTTTTAATTGAAGTATAGGGGACTTCTCTGGTGGCGCAGTGGGTAAGACTCCATGCTCCCAATGCAGGGGGCCTGGGTTTGATGCCTGGTCAGGAAACTAGATCCCACGTGCATGCTGCAACTAAGAGCCTGCATGCCACAGGGAAGATCCCATGTGCTGCAACTAAGGCCCGGAGCAGCCTAAATAAATAAATAAATGTTTTGAAGTGTAGTTAATTTACAATGTTGTGTTAGTTTCAGGTGTACAGCAAAGTGATTCTGTTTATATATATATATATATATATATATATATATATATATATCTCAATATTATATATATATATTTCTTCCTTTTCAGATTTTTTTTCCCTTATGGGTTATTACAAGATATTGAAAATAGTTCCCTGCGCTATACAGTAAGTCCTTGTTGGTTATCTATTTTATATACAGTATTATGTATATGTTAATCCCAAACTCCTAATTTATCCCTTCCCCCCTTTTCCCCGTTAATAACCATAAGTTTGTTTTCTATGTCTGTGAGTCTATTTCTGTTTTGTAAATAAGCTCATTTGTATCATTTTTTTAGATTCCATATGTAAGCAATATGATATTTGCCTTTCTCTGTCTGGCTTAGTGTGATAATCTCTAGGTCCATACATACTGCTGCAAATGGCATTATTTCATTCTTTTTAATGGATGTGTAATATTCCACTGTGTATGTATGTATGTGTATATATATATATGTGTCTGTGTATATACATATATACCACATCTTTATCCATTCATCTGTTGATGGACATTTAGGTTGCTTCCATGTCTTGGCTGTTGTAAATAGTGCTGCAGTGAACATTGGGGTGCATGTATCTTTTCAAATTATGGTTTTCTCCAGATATAGGCCCAGGAGTGGGATTGCTGGGTCATATGGTAGTTCTACTTTGAGTTTTTAAAGGAACCTCCACTCTGTTCTCCATAGTGGTTGTAGCAATTTACATTCCCACCCACAATGTAGGAGGGTTCCTTTTTCTGCACACTCTCTCCAGCATTTATTATACGTAGATTTTTTTTTTTACACAGATTGCTTTATTTTTTTATTGAATTATGGTTGATTTACAATGTTAATTTCTGCTGTAAGAAAAGTGATTCAGTTATACATATATATATTCATTTTTTAAATATTCTTTCCCATTATGGTTTATCATAGATTATTGATTATAGTTCTCTGTGCTATATAGTAGGACCTTGTTGTTTATTCATTTATAAAAGCTTACATCTGCTAACGCCAACCTCCCACTCCATCCCTCTCCCAACCCCCTCCCCCTTGGCAACCAATAGTCTGTTCTCTATGTCCGTGATTCTGTTGGTTTCATAGATAGGTTCATTTGTGTCATATTTTAGATTCCACATATGTGAAATCATATGGTATTTGTCTTTCTCTTTCTGACTTCACTTAGTATGATAATCTCTAGGTCCATCCATGTTGCTGCAAATGGCATTTCTTTGTTCTTTTTTATGGCTGAGTAATATTCCATTGTACATATGAACCATGTCTTCTTTATCCATTCTTCTGTCAATGGACATTTAGGTTGTTTCCATGTCTTGGCTATTATGAATTGTGCTGCTATGAACATAGAGGTGCATGAATCTTTTTTTTTAAAATAGATCTTTATTGGAGTATAATTGCTTCACAATACTGTGTAAGTTTCTGTTGCACAACAAAGCGAATCAGACATATACATACACATGTCCCTGTATCCACTCACTCTTGAGCCTCCCTCCCATCCTCCCTATCCCACCCCTCTAGGTCATCGCAAAGCACTGAGCTGATCTCCCTGTGCTATCCTGCTGCATCCCACCAGCCAACTATTTTACATTCAGTAGTGTATATATGTTGATGCTACTCTCACTTCGCCCCAGCCTCGCCCTCCCACCCCATGTCCTCAAATCCATTCTCTATGTCTACCTCTTTATTCCTGCCCTGCAACTAGGTTCATCAGTACCTTTTTTTGTTCTTAGTTTCCATATATATGTGTTAGCATACAGTATTTGTTTTTCTCTTTCTGACTTGCTTCACTCTGTATGACAGACTCTAGGTCCATCCACCTCACTACAAATAACTCAGTTTTGTTTCTTTTTATGGCTGAGTAATATTCCATTGTATATATGTGCCACATCTTCTTTATCCATTAATCTGTCAGTGGACACTTCGGTTGCTTCCATGTCCTGCCTGCTGTAAATAGTCTGCAGTGAACATTGTGGTACATGTCTCTTTTTGAATTATGGTTTTCTCAGAATCCTTGCATCCCTGGGAGAAATCCCACTTGATAATGGTGTATGATCCTTTTAATGTATTGTTAGATTCTGTTTGCTAGTGTTTTGTTCAGGATTTTTGCATCTATGTTCATCAGTGATATTGGTATATAATTTTCTTTTTTTTTTTTTTTTTTTGCGGTATGCGGGCCTCTCACTGTTGTGGCCTCTCCTGTTGTGGAGCACAGGCTCAGCAGCCATGGCTCATGGGCCCAGCTGCTTCGTGGCATGTAGGATCTTCCCAGACCGGGGCACGAACCCATGTCCCCTGCATCGGCAGGCGGACTCTCAACCACTGTGCCACCAGGGAAGCCCCTATAATTTTCTTTTTTTGTGTGATATTTTTTTCTAGTTTTGGTATCAGGGTGATGGTGGCTTCGTAGAATGAATTTGGGAGTGTTTCTCTCTCTGAAATTTTTTGGAAGAGTTTGAGAAGGATGGGTGTTAGCTCTTCTCTAAATGTTTGATAGAATTTACCTGTGAAGCCCTCTGTTCCTGGACTTTTGTTTGTTAGAATATTTTTAATTACAGTTTCAATTTCATTACTTGTGATAGGTCTGTTTATATTTTCTAATTCTTCCTGGTTCAGTCTTGGAAAATTGTACCTTTCTGAGAATTTGTCCATTTCTTCGTGGCTGTCCATTTTACTGGAATATAGTTGTTTGTAGTAGTCTCTTATAATCCTTTTTATTTCTGCAGTGTCAGTTGTGATTTCTCCTTTTTCATTTCTAATTTTATTGATGTGCATCCTCTCCCTTTTTTTCTTGATGAGTTTGGCTAAGGGTTTATCAATTTCGTTTATCTTCCCAAAGAACCAGCTTTTAGTTTTATTGATCTTTGCTATTATTTTCTTCATTTCTATTTCATTTATTTCTGCTCTGATCTTTATGATTTCTTTCCTTCTACTGACTTTGAGTTTTCTTTGTTCTTCTTTCTCTGATTGTTTTAAATGTAGGGTTAGATTGTTTATTTGAGATTTTCCTTGTTTCTTGAGGTGAGATTGAATTGCTATAAAATTCCCTCTTAGAACTGCTTTTGCTGCATCCCATAGGTTTTGGGTCATTGGGTTTTCATTGTCATTTGTTTCTATGTATTTTTAATTTCTTCTTTGATTTCTTCAGTGATCTCTTGGTTATTTAGTAGCACACTGTTTAGTTTACATGTATTTGTGTTTTTTACATTTTTTTTTCCTGTAATTGATTTCCAATCTCATAGTGTTGTGGTCAGAAAAGATGCTTGATATGATTATAATATTCTTAAATTTTCCAAGCCTTGATTTGTGACCCAAGATGTGATCTATCCTGGAGAATGTTCCGTGTGCACTTGAGAAGAAAGTGTATTCTGCCACTTTTGGGTGGAATGTTCTATAAATATCAATTAGATCTATCTGGTCTGTAGTGTCATTTAAAGCTTGTGTTTGCTTATTTATTTTCTGTTTGGATGATATGTCCATGGGTGTAAGTGGGGTGTTAAAGTACCCTACTATTTATGTGTTACTGTGGATTTCTCCTTTCATGGTTGTTAGCATTTGCCTTATGCATTGAGGTGCTCCTATATTGGGTGCATATACATTTATAATTGTTATATCTTCTTCTTGGATTGATCCTTTGATCATTATGTAGTGTCCCTCCTTATGTAAAACTGTTACTGTTTGCCGATAACATGATAATGTACATAGAAAATCCTAAAGATGGCACCAGAAAATTACTAGAACTAATTGATGAATTTGGTAAAGTTGCAGGATACAGTATTAATGCACAGAAATCTCTAGCATTCCTATACACCAACAACGAAAAATCAGAAAGAGAAATTAAGGAAACACTCCCATTTACCATTGCAACAAAAATAATAAAATACCTAGGAATAAACCTGCCTAAGTTGGGAGAGTGGGATTGACATATATACACTAATATGTATAAAATAGATAGCTAATAACATGCTGTATAAAAAATAAATAAAATAAAACTCAAAAATTCAATAAAAAAGAAAACCTGCCTAAGGAGGTGAAAGACTTGTACTCAGAAAACTATAAAACACTGATGAAAGAAATCAAAGATGACATAAACAGATGGAGAAATATACCATGTTGTTGAATTGGAAGAATCAATATTGTGAAAATGACTATACTACTGAAAGCAATCTACAGATTCAATGCAATCCCTATCAAATTACTAATGGCATTCTTCACAAAATTAGAACAAAAATTTTACAGTTTATATGGAAACACAAAAGACCCCGAATAGCCAAAGAAATCTTTTTTTTTTTGCGGTACATGGGCCTCTCACTGTTGTGGCCTCTCCCGTTGCGGAGCACAGACTCCGGACATGCAGGCTCAGCGGCCATGGCTCACGGGCCCAGCCGCTCCACGGCATGTGGGATCATCCCGGACTGGGGCACGAACCCGTGTCCCCTGCATTGGCAGGCAGACTCTCAACCACTGCGCCACCAGGGAAGCCCTACCAAAGCAATCTTGAGGAAGAAAAACAGAGCTGGAGGAATCAGGTGTCCTGACTTCAAACTATACCACACAGATACAGTCATTAAGACAGAATGGTACTGACACAAAAACAGAAATATAGATCAATGGTATAGGATAGAATGCTCAGAGATAAACCCATGCACATATGGGCACCTAATTTACAACAAAGGAGGCAAGAACATACAATGGAGAAAAGACAGTCTCTTTAATAAGTGGTGCTGGGAAAACTGGACAGCTACACATAAAAGAATGAAATTAGAACACTACCTAACACCATACACAAAAATAAACTCCAGATGGATTAAAGACTTAAATATAAGACTGGACACTATAAAACTCTTACAGGAAAACATAGGAAAAACAGTCTTTGACATAAACCACAGCAAGATCTTTTTTGACCCACCTCCTAGAGTAACAGAAATAAAAATAAAGAAATGGGACTTAATGAAACTTAAAAGCTTTTGCACAGCAAAGGAAACCATAAATAAGACAAAAGGACAACTCTCAGAATGGGAGAAAATATTTGCAAATGAAACAACAGACAAAGAATTAATCTCCAAAATATACAAACAGCTCATGGAGCTCAATACCAAAAAAACAACCCACTCCAAAAATGGGCAGAAAACCTAAATAGACATTTCATCAAGGAAGACATACATGTGGCCAAGAGGCATATGAAAAGATGCTCAACATCACTAATTATTAGAGAAATGCAAATCAGAACTACAGTGAGGTGTCACCTCACACTGGTCAGAATGACCATTATCAAAAAATGTAGAAACAATAAGTGCTAGAAAGGGTGTGCTGAAAAGGGAACCCTCCTGCACTGTTGGTGGGAATGTAAGTTGATACAACCACTATAGAGAATGGTATGGAAGTTCCTTAAAATAGGGCTTCCCTGGTGGCACAGTGGTTAAGAATCTGCCTGCCAATGCAGGGGACACGGGTTAAAGCCCAGGGTCGGGAAGATCCCACATGCCATGGAGCAAGTAAGCTGTGTGCCACAACTACTGAGCCTGCACTCTAGAGCCCACGAGCCACAACTACTGAAGCCTGTGTCCCACAGCTACTGAAGGCCACGCACCTAGAGCCTATGCTCTGCAACAAGAGAAGCCACCACAATGTGAAACCTGCGCACTGCAACGAAGAGTAGCCCCTGCTCACCGCAACTAGAGAAAGCATGCACGCAGCAATGAAGACCCAATGCAGCCAAAAAAAAAAAAAAAACCTAAAATAGAACTACCACGTATATCTTTTTGAATTATAGTTTTGTCTTGATATGTGCCCAGGAGTGGGATTGCTGGATCATATGGTTATTCTGTTTTTAGTTTTCTGAAGAATCTCCATACTGTTTTCCACAGTGGCTGCACCAACTTACATTCCCACCAACAGTGTAGGGGGGGTTCCTTTTCTCTATACCCTCTCCAGCATTTGTTATTTGTAGACTTTTTAATGATGGCCATTCTGACTGGTGTGAAGTGGTACCTAACTGTAGTTTTGAGGCGATACCTCATTGTAGTTTTGATTTGCATTTCTCTCATAATTAGCAGTGTTGAGCATCTTTTCATGTACCTATTGGCCGTATTTCTTCTTTGGAGAAATATATATTTAGGTGTTCTGCCCATTTTTCTATAGGGTTGTTTGTTTTTTGTTGTTGTTGAGTTGTATGAACTGCTTATATAGTTTGGAAATTAAGCCCTTGTTAGTCATATCATTTGCAAATATTTTCTCCCATTCTGTAGCTTGTCTTTTTGTTTTGTTTATGGTTTCCTTTGCTATACAAAAGCTTGTAAGTTTCATTAGGTCCCATTTGTTTATTTTTATTTCTATTGCCTTGGGAGACTGACCTAAGTAAACAATGCTATGATTTATGTCCGAGAATGTTTTTGCCTATGATCTCTTCTAGGAGTTTTATGGTGTCATGTCTTACATTTAAGTCTTCAAGCCATTATGAGTTTATTTTTGTGTATCATGAGAGGGTGTGTTCTAACCTCACTGACTTACATGTGGCTGTGCAGCTTTCCTAACACCACTTGCTGAAGAGACTTTTTCCCATTGTATATTCTTGCCTCCTTTGTCGAAGACTAATTGACTGTGGGTGTGTGGGTTTATTTTTAGACTCTATTCTGTTCTGTTGATCCATACATCTGTTTTTGTGCCAATATCATATTGTTTTGACTACTGTAGCTTTGTGGTATTTCCTGAAGTCTGGGAGGATTATGCCTCCTGCTTTGTTCTTTTTCCTCAGGATTGGTTTGGTAATTCTGGGTCTTTTATGGTTCCATATAAATTTTAGGATTATTTGTTCTAGTTTTGTGAAGAATGTCATGAGTAATTTGATAGGGATAGCATTAAATCTGTAGACTGCTTTGGGTAGTATGACCATTTTAACAATATTAATTCTTCCAATCCAAGAGCAGGGGATATCTTTCTATTTCTTGAGTTGTCTTCAATTTCTATTATTAATGTTTTACAGTTCTCAGCATATAAATCTTTCACGTCCTTGGTCAGGTTTATTCCTAAGTATTTTATTTTGGGGGGTGCAATTTTAAAAGATAATGTTTTTTACATTTCCTCTCTGATATTTCATTGTTGGTGTAAAGAAATGCAACCAATTTCTGTATGTTAATCTCGTAGCCGGCTACCTTGCTGAATTCATTTATCAGTTCTAGTAGTTTTTGTGTAGAGTCATCAGGGCTTTCTATATATAGTATCATATCATCTGCATATAATGACAGTTTTAACTCTTCCTTTCCAATTTGGATACCTTTTATTTCTTTTTCTTTTCTTATTGCTGTAGCTGGGACTTCTAATAATATGTTGAATAGAAGAGGTGAGTGTGGGCATCCTTGTCTTCTTCTAGAGTTTAGTGGGAAGGCTTTCAGCTTTTTACCATTTAGTATTATATTGGCTATGGGTTTGTCATAAATAGCTTTTATTATATTGGGATATGTTCCCTCTATACCCACTTAGGTAAGAGTTTTTTTTTTTTTTATCATGAATGGATGTTGAATTTGGTCAAATGCTTTTTCTGCATTTTTTGAGAAGATCCTGTGGTTTTTGTCTTTTCTTTTGTTTATGTGGTGTATCACTTTGATTGATTTGTCTATGTTGAATCATCCTTATGAACTTGGGATGAATCCTACTTGGTCTGGTGTATGATCTTTTTTATGTATATTCATCAAAGATATTGGCTGCAATTTTTGTTTTTTGGTGGTGTCTTTGTCTGGTTTTTGGTATCAGGGTGATGGTGGCTTCATAGAATGTCTTTAGGCTGTTCCCTTCTCTTCACTTTTTTGAAAGAGTTTGAGAAGATTCAGTATAAGTTCTTCTTTGTATGTTTTATAGAATTTGCCTGTGGAGCCATCTGGTCCTGGACTTTTGTTTGTAGGGAGTTTTTAAATTATAGATTCTATTTCACTTCTAGTGATTGGTCTGTTCAAATTATCTATTTCTGCTTGATTCAGTTTTGGTGGGCTGTATGTTTCTAGAAACTTGTCCATTTCTTCTAGGATGTCCAATTTTTTAGCATATAATTGTTCATAATTCCCTTACGGGTTTTTTTTTGTTTCTGCAGTATCAGTTATGTATCTTTTTCCATTTTGTTTATTTGGGTTCTCTGTCTTTTCTTCTTGGTGTATTTGTAGACTCTTTGATAATGGCCATTCTGACCAGTGTGAGGTGAGGCTAGAGTATAACCATGAGTGTGATGGGTAGAGATACTGTGAATAATAAGGTAATCATTGGAGTGGAGGTCAAAGTATTCAGAGACAGGGGTTCTGGAAAAACTATCTATATGATGATTGAAAACTTAGCAAAGTTATGAGAGCGATTGTGGAGATTAAATTAGAAGCTACAGTCTTGAACAAAGGGAGTGAACTGAAGTCTGCAGAGGACTGCAACAAGGAAGGATAGTGGGTGAGATAATCTAATGGTTAGAGCTTCAAACCTCCAGTTTTTAAAGGGAAGGGTGGATAAGATTGGAAGAAACAATGTGAAGTAAGACCACCTTCACCACCTCCAGGCCTAGTAGGATAAGGGGTGTAGAAGAGAAAACAGCCTCTGATTGAGAGAGCTGCAAGGGAAGCCCTGTCTTCAGGGAAGAGCCAGGTATTAGGAGAAGTGAATACTCACAGAAGCAATAGAAGATCTGGGAGATTTTTCTAATAATGAACTGTAAGATCCAGAGCGCACAGTGAAAGGGTTTGGGGATCAGGAGATAAAAATCTGATAAGAGATGAGGGTTACTGGGGACAGTTGTATTTCTGGTGACGACTGATACAGTCAGGAATTGATTTGAGTGTGTGATGCAATCAGTGTTCAGAGTCTTTAAGGGAGGTTGCATGGAAGAGGCTGTGAATATTGATGGGGTAAACAGGAAAGGGGGGAATGGGGGTGCGGACTGCACAAAGGCACAGATATGAAGACATGGGGATCTTTGGAAACCATTTCAGAGGCTCTGTACCCCAGCTACAACCACAGTGCATAGCTCATTTCAAGATCATTGTTCTTTCCATTACCCTGTGCTGAATTGTAATGGGTAACATTGGGAGCCTTGACACTTCTCAGAAGCCAATGCAGGTATGGAAGTTGGAAGAAGAGCAGTCTTAGCAGGGGCACTTGAGCTTTGGGGGTCTCCTCTTAACTCCTGCTTTTGAAGGCATGAAAGTTTAGAGAGCAGATGGGGCAATGATACTAAGACAAGTGAAGTCCCGGAGCCATTTCTTTTCATTATTTTCCCAGCTGTTCCCTATTGTACACATTATCTTCATCCTCTCCTCTGTTTCCGTTGTATCACTTCCTTTTTAGTTTTCACTTACATTATTTTCTCTATCTGTAATGATATCCACTTCTGAAAACCTGACTTTCTCTATCACACTTTTCTTCATGTCCTGTCAGTATCAGTTTTTCTCTTCTGCCTTTCTACAGTATTGTATGGCATTATCACCCTCCCAGAGATCACCAGGAAGCGTGGTTTATTTGAAAGGAAAGGAAACAAGTAGGTAGAAGAGAATTAGAAATTCCAGTGATGTTAGGGATTTCCCTTATGAGACTCATTTCTCTTATCAGTATTTAATTACAGTTTTGCTGAGCATCTTAGTAGATGTTGCACACATAGGACACAGCTGAGGTTTATCAACTAGCAAGCACATAGGCATTCTTATCTGTTGTCTTGTGAGCTTTTCCCCTCTGACCCCGGCACTCTGCATTATCAATACATAATATTTTCTCACTTTGCAGCTGCACACCTGCATTATGGCTATGCTCTTATCCTGAGATGAGCTATCAGAATAGGCATCACTGTGTGTCACTGCATATAGTATTTTATTTATACCTCTGTGAGCTCCATGAAGGTGGGGATACAAATCTTCTTCATACACTCTGTATAATTACAACCAATACATTCCCCATGTATTTGATAAATATTCATGAATGAATGAATAAATGAATGAATGCTGATTTTTAAAAGATTGGTAAAATTGTTACATAAAAGAGTGAACATATCTTAAGAACAAAGTAGGTAACTGAAATATTTTTATATTGGTGAAATTTCTGAACTCCAGAGATAAAGTTGAAATTCTAAATGAGTCCAGAAAGAAAAACAACAATAACTGTTACATAACATAGTATAAAAATCAGAGGCATCAGATTTCCCATTACTAAAATGGGTTCTTACAAACTCATTAAAAAGACTTTAAAATTATTAAAAATATTTTAAAGCTAGAGTTCTATATCCTGCCAGTGCTGTTTGTAGTGATTTCCTGTCAACTGAGTATAAAAGTATAAATAAAGAAATGGAAGGAAAAGAGTATGTCCAGGCTAATCACAAATATATTGGACTATTCTTCAAATAAAAGGAAAGATTCTCAAACTATTAGACAGACAAAGTAACAATAAAATATCATTTTGTACCATTTGAGATAAGATACAGAGCTTTTCTCAAACATTGATAGAGAAAATGTACATGGTTCTTAATTTTTTTTTTTTTGGAAAGCAAGATGAAAATATCTAAAAATGTTTAAAATACATAAACCCTTCAAGGATTAAGAATATACATACAAGGATATAAATTGAAAGATTCTTGATAAGAACATAAAATGGGAAAAAATAGTGGCTGAATAAATGATCGTATACCTATACTGTTGTAGAATCATTAAAAAATGAATCAAATTTTTATACTAGTAGACTTGGAGGGATTTTCATGAGGCATATTAAATAAGAAATGCAAGATGAAAAAGTTTATAATATAATGGATTTTTATAAGGGGGAAAGTAAAACATATGCACTTGTATGTGTACATATGCATATGAATAAGATGTACCTTTCTATATATTGATACATACAAGTAGTGGCTTGTAGTTGCTTTTGTATTTGTATATAAACTTTGAAAGACTATAGGGAAATAAACACCATTTTGTTACACTTAATGAATAAATTGATTAATAGATTTAGGCAAGGGACATCAGTGGTTACTAAAATTATTAGATGGAAGACTAATGGTAAACTGGATATTTTCAGGGCACTGAAGCATCACTCCACAAATAGCTGCCTGTCCTTAAGGGGAAAAAATATAACATTATAGAGGAAAGTTAAGGCCGCCACATCTCTAGTGTGATCATTTTAGAAATGCTATTAGGATAACCAAGCATTAGGTACATAATGATATGATGCTATAGATTAGAAGAATATGTGATATTCTTTGTTTTTAAAAAAATTAATTTTAAAATGCACATTTTAAAATTAAAAGTTCACAGCTTGATTAATATGAACTTGATTAATGTTCCCAAAGTTGAACAGTCATGTATACCAAACATCTAGAAACAAAATAGACCCCTGTCTGCCCCACAGAATCTGCCCCCTCTCTCCAGTGTTGCCAATTCCGTAGTTCCTCCTCCCCTAAATTATCACCCTTCTGGCTTCCACCACCAACTATAAAGTCAGCTTTCCATATGTGTTTAACCTGAATCTTATTTATCTTATAGGTCTAAATTCCCTTCTAAAAGAACTTCTCTAAGTTCTTCTAAAAAATAGAACATGCTAAATGACAACATGAGTTAACTATCTAACAACTCCAGAAAGTGGTACCTTCTAAAGGACAACTTGCCATATCTCTGCAGTCACAGCTGGAAGTGGAGAAAAGGAAACAATTGTTAAAAATTAAAAAAGACATAAAGATTACAGTACATTGAATTCATGGTCTTGATTGGATCCAACTAAAACCAGCTGTAAAATACTATTAAGACAATGGGGGAAATTTGAATTTGGATTGGGTATTTATGATAGTAAGGAACTATTTTTAACTTTGTTGGTTGTGAAAATTACAGTTTGGCCATGTAATTTTTTGTTACACATTGAAATAGGGATGAAATGTTATGATATCTATGATACGTTTGAAAATATTTAAGAAAATGTAGAGGAATAAGTATAACAAACTGTAACCATTGCCCAATCTAGACTAGATTATAGGTATATGAGTCTTTACCATATTATTCTCTTCTTTATTATGTGACTGAAAATTTCTATAACATTTAGAAAAGACACATCAGGGGCACCCATATATTACATAGATTATATCTACTGTAAAATGAGAAGGTATAATTTAAGTAGTGACTCCAGATTTGCCTGCATTATATATTTAAAACATTGTATGTGTTAATCAGAGACATTTTCTTCTTCACCTGACTTTATATGTCTATTTTATTGATATTGTTAACAGTCTAAACCTTTCTAGAGTTTAATCCAAATTTCCTTACAAAGGATTTCACACTAATAGATATATTTGAACTTGTTTCAATTTCAGTATTACTGGAACCACTTAATAGGTTTTTCCTTCAAACTTCCATTTTCTTGTGCTCTGTAGAAATTCAATATGAAGTTAAGAAGGGATTGTTAGGTAAAATTATAAGGGTTAAATCTTCCTTATTTTTTTATAGTGGTGCTAAGTAGACTTCTTACTCTTTAATTTCAAAATGGAAGTTTTTGAAAAGATTGCTTTATATCTGAATCTTTTTTGCGGTACACGGGCCCCTCACTGTTGTGGCCTCTCCCGTTGCGGAGCACAGGCTCCGGACGCGCAGGCTCAGCGGCCATGGCTCACGGGCGCAGCCGCTCCGCAGCATGTGGGATCTTCCTGGACCGGGGCACGAACCCGTGTCCCCTGCATCGGCAGGCGGACTCTCAACCACTGCGCCTCCAGGGAAGCCCTGAATCTTTCTTTTATTACACAGGTTCTTTTTCATGTTTAAAATGGCATTTTAACAGAAAAATATCTCCTTTAAAAAGAATGTCTAACAAAAAATATGATTAAATACCAAATATAATTACAAACAATAAAACCAAAAACTGGTAAAGGCCAGAAGCACTGTCAGCTTAATTTATGCTATACTTTCAAATGTCTAGGAGATTATTGAACTAGATTTGAGATTACTGTAAAATCTTTACTTTGATAGTGTAGGTCATCTATGGACTATAGATGGTATAAATGTTATTGTTTCCTTATAGTAAAATCCTTAAAGTGAAAGCACATTTAGAGCTTTATTATGATGATTTTCATAATCTGTTGGGCCTCCAGTCTAAGTTAAACTAAATATTCTTGATAGTTCACTAGCTAATACAGTATATATACTGAGCTTTCTGTTATAAAAATATTACAAAGATTTTATATAGATCTGTAGCTCAGTTTGAACTAGAGAAATAAAATGATTTAAAAGATATAGTTAAGCAATTTGGTATCTTAGATCATTTCAGCTCAGAACCAATTCATACTCACAGAATAAGTACCATTTATTGATTTATTTAAAGATACAGATAGTTCCCTTGAAATTTCAATGATCTTAATTGCACCTAGTGACTTTTATTTGGTTGCTTGTTATGGAGAGGTCTCATTGACCTGGTGCTTGTTCTTTTCAGCAAGTGGTGAATTCAATTAACTCTTTCTCTGCAAAAAAGGAGGAAATTGGTTTCTCTGCACTTCTATATCTGGGATCAAAAAAGAAGTCCTGACACTTACAAAGCCTACTGACAAAGTTATGTTTTAATTTTCTCTTGATGTTTCATTCAGAATCTGTATTCATGGATTTATTTAAACATAAGAATCAATTTATGTGATAATGTGACAAGTTATTAATGATAAAAATGCATATATTATGAAACATTTCATCCCAGGTAATGGAATCAAATGTAGTCCTGTGATGGCTGTAATAGAACATTGCTATGTATCATTTTCCTAGACCTTGGTTTGCACAGTTTGCTACAAAGATTTCATTAACAATCAATGTGTTTTCCATGTAGAATCGTAAGTTATGTGCAACCAACTATTTTCTTTGTTTTGTTTGGATTTAGAAAAATGCAATTTAGAAAAGATCATAGAACCTCTTCTTCCATGCATACATAAAAGCAATAGATGATTTTGGTGAAAGAATTCATTCCATTCTACATTTTGTTGATACTACTAGGTAGTAAGAGTTTCTGTTTAGTGCTATGGTGCATAATGTAATGAAATGATATTCCTGCCTACAAGAAACTACAGTCTAATACAGAAATATTAGAATTAGTCTGAAAATAAGAAGCCATGCTAAGATGAGAACAAGATCAGTGCCCTAAGACATATAAAAAGAAATAGTTTCAGACTTAAAAGAGAACAAAAGTATAAACTGTTGCTTCTTGATGAGGATACATGTAGCTGTAGAAAACCTGTAGTTTTAAATGGAAGCCGCTACAGAGGCCAAGACTGTACTAAAAGTACTCTGAGAAATTTATACCTAAAATAGCTCAGAATTTTAAACTAAGTTTGGCACCTGAGAATGAAAAATAAGATATATAAGAAAAATGTAGTTCTTTATAGCCCTAGACCTTTATGACAGCGCAAAAAGAATAGTCTCCCAGTAAGGCATTAATCCTAATTAATACTAATTAATTGCTTAACATATCTAAAAAGAGAGGGGTGGAATAACCTGCCAAAATCCTTAAACAGTCAAAGCGCTAGAGTTCAAAGCTATTTCCAGCCTTTGTCTTGCCAAATGGCAAGGGAGGAAAATAATGGTCAATAAATAAGTATGCTTTCCTTTTGGAGTCAAGGGAAACTACCTCTTCTTTTTTTCTGTCATGGCAAACTATTCCAATCCTACCTAAACTCCAATATTTTGGCTTCCTTTTTACAGTAGTACAGTATAAATATATATTTAGTTAAATGGACATGATCAGCATTGAGTGAAATACAACTAGTTGACATTATGACTTACGGATATATCTTTTGAAATTAATTATTTCAAATAGGTTTCTAAGAGCTAGGTATAATCTGGAATCATTGAAAAAAAGAAGTGTTGGAATTTCTAATCTTGAGTACCAGCCTCCAAACTTGGTTCTTAAAGTAGTTCTTTTAAAAAATTTTTATTTTATATTGGAGCATAGTTGATTAACAATGTTGTGTTAGTTTCAGCAAATCAGTCAGTTACACATATACATGGATCTGTTCTTTTTCAAATTCTCTTCCCATTTAGGTTATTACAGGATATTGAGCAGAGTTCCCTGTGCTATACTGTAGGTCCTTGTTGGTTATCTATTTTAAATACAGTAGTGTGTATATGTCAGTTACAAACTCTGAATTTATCCCTCCCCACCACCTTTCCCCTTTGGTGACTATAAGTTTGTTTTCTAAGTCTCTGAGTCTGTTTCTGTTTTGTAAATAAGGTCATTTGTTATTTTTTTAAGATTCTGTATATAAGCAATATCATATTTGTCTTTCTCTTTCTAACTTACTTCACTTAGTATGAAAATCTCCAGGTCCATTCATGTTGCTGCCATTGGCATTATTTCATTCTTTTTAATGCCTGAGTAATAACACATTGTATATATGGACCACATATTTTTAAATTTTTATTGGAGTATAGTTGATTTACAATCTTGTGTTACTTTCTGCTGTCAGCAAAGTGAATCAGTTATACATATACATATATCCAGTCTTTTTTAGATTATTTTCCCATATAGGTCATTACAGTGTATTGAGCTCCCTGTGCTATAGTAGGTCCTTATTAGTTGTCTGTTTTATATATAGTAGTGTATATGTCAATCCCAATCTCCCGACTTATCCCTCTCCCCCTTTCCCCCCTGGTAACGATAAGATTGTTTTCTACATATGTAACTCCATTTCTGTTTTGTAAATAAGTTCACTTGTCTCATTTTTTTTAGATTCCACATATAAGCTATATCATATATTTGTCTTTGTCTGACTTACTTCACTATTACAATCTCTAGGTCTATCCATGTTGCTGCAAATGGCATTATTTTGTTCTTTTTTTATGGCTGAATAATATTCCACTGTATATATGTACCACATCTTCTTTATTCATACCTATGTCGATGGACATTTAGGTTGCTTCCAAGTCCTGGCTGTTGTAAATAGTGCTGCAGTGAACATTGGAGTGCATGTGTCTTTTTGAATTATGTTTTTCTCCAGATATAAGCCCAGGAGTGGGATTGCTTGATCATATAGTAGTTCTGTTTTTACATTTTTAAGGAACCTCCATAGTGTTCTCTCTAGTGGCTGTATCAGTTTTCATTCCCACCAACAGTGTAGGAGGGTTCCCTTTTCTCTACACCCTCTCCAGCATTTATTGTTTGTAGACTTTTTGATGATGGCCATTCTGACTGGTGTGAGGTGATATCTTATCGTAGTTTTAATAATTTGTGATGTTGAGCATCTGTTCATGTGTCTCTTGGCCATCTGTATGTCTTCTTTGGAGAAATGTCTATTTAGATCTTCTGCCCATTTTTTGATTGGGTTGTTTGATTTTTTGATACTGAACTGCATGAGCTGTTTGTAATTTTTAGAGATTAATTCCTTGTCTGTTACATCATGTATAAATATTTTCTCCCATTCTGTGAACTGGCTTTTCATTTTGTTTATGGTTTCCTTTGCTGTGCAAAAGCTTTTGAGTTTAATTAGGTCCCATTTATTTATTTTTGTTTTTATTTTCATTACTCTAGGAGGTGGATTGAAAAAGGTCTTGCTGCAATTTATGTCAGAGAGTGTTCTGCCTGTGTTTTCCTCTAAGGGTTTTATAATATAAGGCCTTACATTTAGGCCTTTAATCCATTTTGAATTTATTTTTGTGTATGGCATTAAAGAATGTTCTAATTTCATTCTTCTATATGTATCTGTCCATTTTTCACAGCACCATTTATTGAAGAGACTGTCTTTTCTCCATAGTATAGTCTTTCCTCCTTTGTCATAGATTTATTGACCAATCCAGATGCATGGGTTTATTTCTGGGCTTTCTATCCTGTTCTGTTGATCAATATTTCTGTTTCTGTTTGCCAGTATCATACTGTTTTGATGACTGTAGCATTGTAGTACAATCTGAAGTCAGGGAGCCTGATTCCTTCAGCTCCATTTGTCTTCCTCAAGATTGCTTTGGTTATTCGAGGTCTTTTGTATCTCCATACAAATTTAGAATTTTTTTCTTCTAGTTCTGTGAAAAATGCCTTTGGTAATTGGATAGGGATTGCATTGAATCTATAGATCGCCTTGGGTAGTATAATCATTTTAATAATACTGATTCTTCCAATCCAAGAACATGGTGTATCTTTCCATCTGTTTGTGTCATCTTCAGTTTCTTTCATCAGCGTCTTACAGTTTTGTGTGTACAAGTCTTTTGCCTCCTTAGGTAGGTTTATTCCTAGGTATTTTATTCTTTTTGATGTAATGGTAAATAGGATTGTTTCTTTAATTTCTCTTTCTGATCTTTTGTTGTTAATGTATGCTAGAGATTTCTCTGCATTAATTTTGTATCCTGCAACTTTGCTAAATTCATTAATGAGCTCTAGTAGTTTTCTGGTAGCATCTTTAGGATGTATTTCTTTAAGGATGTATTTCTTTAAGGGCCTGAACCAACCGTTAATTGTCCTGAGAAGGACATTGAGATCTGTCTTGACCTTGTAAAGTCAGGAAACATAATATGTGCCAAATCTGGAGATTCTGTTCTCTTATATTGCCCAGATTATATATATATATATGTATATATATATTTTATTTATTTATTTATTTTTTTGCGGTACGTGGGCCTCTCACTGTTGTGGCCTCTCCCGTTGCGGAGCACAGGCTCTGGACGCGCAGGCTCAGCGGCCGTGGCTCATGGGACCAGCCGCTCCACAGCATGTGGGATCTTCCTGGACCGGAGTACAAACCCGTGTCCCCTACATCGGCAGGTGGACTCTCAACCACTGCACCACCAGGGAAGCCCCCAGATGATAATTTTGACTTTGATTTGTTAACTTGTGGTATAAAATACTCAAGAAATCTGTACCTAGGAAGATTTGCTCAACTAAAAATTCCCTCTACCTTAGAGAAAAATGAAATTATATTTGATTTAGTTGTTTTTTCCTCAGCTCTGTAGAAGATAACATCTGTTATATAAATAAAATTTGTGAAGACATTACTGTGGATGGTTAGGATTTTTCTAATATGTTTAAACTGAAACTAGAACCTTTTCAAGCAGTTCAAGATGAAAATTTGTGCATTTATGATGCAATCAATGAGATCTTTTCAGCTCAACTCATGCCAGGAGATATTTCTTCATACTTGGTGGACAAGTTTTGCTTTGCCATGATTAATTTTTTAGCTCGTGTTTATGTTTAAAATTAGTTAATTATAAAGAAAATGCATGTGATGCACAAGTAACTGAGGCCCATTCTGGGAGATAAAAGATGAATTCATTCATTCATTCATTAATTTTGGATTTTTTCCATATATTCAGTAATATGTGAATTATCATATATGAATTCTTAATAAGTTTCAGGCACTTTCCTAAGTTCTGGTCTTACAATATTGAATAAAAAGAAAGTGGTCTCAGATCTCATGGATTTAGAAGCTTTGATAAATGAATAAAGTTGAATGAATTAATGATATAAATTCATATTATTTTTTCTATATGAAAATATTAGGGACCAACAGTATTAAATAGAATATGGTGAATGGTTGAGAATTTCATCTGTTGCATTTTAAAACTAACATTGTTTTCTAAAAATGAAAGAATGTTACATAACCAAAGCATAGTGAGTCTTTTTGTTAGTTAACACAGCTTGTGATGGACTGACCCAGTTAGAGGCCCAAGAGTACTGTTAAATTTAAGAACTAAGATTCCAGCTGCCAGTACCCTGTCAAGAATCCAGATGGTGCTTTTGGAAGAACACATTTTCAGTAATTTGTCATCATTTAATTCCATCATTAGTGAAGCAAGATCTTCATAAATTGAGTGGATTGTGTTATACCAAGAGTTTTAATATATTTATTTTTACCACATTGAAACTATACAAAATAGGAATATGTATACTTAAGATGAAATAACTTTCTAAGAAAAGTTAATATGTGTTAGTCTTGAAACTTCCTTTGAAACTCATTGAAATGTCGTGAAGGCAAACGTTTCATCATATTGATCATTGTGTCCCAAATTTTGAGCTTCTTTTTCAGTTGTTTAACATAGCCAAATACTCTTTCAGGTGGGTGATCCAGTCCTAGGAATATGGGAACACTGATTGTATCAGTACAATTTGGGGTGAGGTTAGCATAGTCCTGTTGTGATCCTATCCAAGCATCACACATTGATCTCCCTCTTCTATTCTCTTTGAAATGCCTGAAGCTCTGATGTAATTCCAGCTGAAATTTTTACTCCTCTCAAGCTGCCTTGATGTTTACAATGTTCTTCAGAATGTCAAAGGGCTCCCACATATCCCTAGCTGCCCGTTTTTCTTTACTCACTGTTTATTCAATGATTTTATTGAAGGATTCCAGACTCTATAAACTTAATTTTCACATTCACTGTGATACTTTTTTTTTCTTCCTGTGGGTCCGTGTTACTAGTTGAACAACTTTTACCATCCATTATGGATCTAAACAGTTCTCTAAGAAGTATGTAAATAAACGGCCTGAAAGAAGCCATAACCAAACCACGGTGTACTCAACCAATGCCAGAGAGCATAGTAGGGCACTAAGAAGTAAAGATTATTGGCAGAATGTGTTATAACACTGTTGTAGTTTCCACAGGAAGCAGACTCTGAGATGGAGATTAGTCTGCAGGTGTTTTATTAGGGAACATTTCTGGGATCAACACCAAGGGAAAGAAGGGAAGGAAGCAGGAGTGGGCTAAGGGAAAAATTGTCATGAACTCTTGATGGAGGCTTCAGCCGGCTCCACAAAGAGCTTATGAAATGGGAAGCACCTTTTAGAATTGTACCCAGTTGGGGCAAGGGCCCCAGGGGTTCATATCCCCATGTCTGACCAGTCATTGGATGACTTGACTGTTCTCAGATGGCTTACAGCTGAAGCCTTTCTTTCAGCAGCACTCCCCACAGTCCTAAGGGAAGATGTGTGATGCCTGGAGGTATCTGTTCCAAATACTCCTTGGCCAATATTATCCAGTGAAATATTCCACGCTACCACTCACTGACTGAGAGCCTGCAATAGTGCTCAGAGAATGAGGAGAAATAAGTATCAGTGTTATTTCATGGATTTGTTTCATACACACAGATACATACATGCATATAAATATATATTTGTATATTTTTAAATAAAAACCATTTTAGTATATTTGTCATTTTTAGTTATGAATTATATATTCAAATGAACTTACAACTTCATAATCTTGGATGAACAGCACATATTTAAATGGCTGCAAGCACTTCATTACTAGTCTTGTGAAACTTTAAAATATTTCTGCCTTTTTGTCATGCATTTTTCTTTTTCAAAAAAAATTTTTTTTAATTTTCTAAAATGATGTGGAAATTACCAAGCAGAAATTCTGTGACATTTCTATGGTATCAGACCTTAAAAGTGACATGTAATCCACCATGCCAGTTTAACAATGGACTCCAGCAATCTTTCAGTCTGATACTAAGACCACCACTGGTCTCAATTAGTTCCAATTTAATGGCAGTCATTCTTTTTTAACATGATCTGATTTAGTGAGGAATGAGCTGGACTAAGTACCAATTCACCTAAGATTGGCCAACAAATAGTAAACATGGTAACAGCTTTGACTGGATTTAGATTTAAATATGGGCTAGAAATCAAATGATGTGACTGTACCATAGAAATTTCTATGCTTTCATTGCATTCACTTAATATCTATTGCTTCCTAGGTACGTGTTCAAGATATATTTTTTAGGTTTGGAAAATTATTAATGAAACTCTTATTAAAATGTCACCATTTTGTTTATATGTAGATACATATATATACATGAATTTATATCATAAATATATACATACATAAATTGCTGAAAATAGTTTTAATTTAGATAAGCTAAAAATAAGTTTAGAATATGAAACATATATTTGAAATTTTGCTTAGTCATCTTTTAAATTAGTAGTCGATATACATGTCATTTTGGTATGGATGAAATTAATGATGTTAGCTCATTTGGGCTCAGGATTCACTGAGTCTAAATATAAACGATTTAACGTGGACACTAGAATGTTTCTCCATATGGGCAAGGACATTATCTTCCTGTCCATTGCTGTGCATTCAGCACCTAGCCCAATGCTTGTTTAATTTTAAGCTCAAAAAGTATTTGTCAAATAAGTGAATAGATGTATATTTAAGTGACATTTATTAAATCTGTCAATATACACTTTATATTTGTGTACATTCTTTTTAATAATACAAAATTTGCTGAATAATATTTAGCTCTAGGGTGTGGACAGAGGTGAGTGTATTAGGAGTATATATTCTCTTCCAGAACTTATTTATTGCTGGTCAAACTATAAAACTATCTTTTTGAAATGAATTTATGTAAGTTATGGCACAAATAAGTGCACTCAGTTCCTGGGTTTAAATTAATTTTGAAAATAAGTAGATATCTTTGCATCATTTAAAGGTACCATATTTCTTTAATATTTTAAATACTGTGTTACATGTTAAAGGACTCAACATAATGTCATTGGAGATGTTCTTCATAATTCTTTTAAAACATACTAAATGATATTCTATCTGCATCATTAGGTTACCGTACAACACTGTCCTTTGAGAATATGGTTTTGCTATCATTTCTAGTTGTAATTACTTCTCACAAAAACTGTACAGGCTTATTGAAATGACTTGATGTGTGAAGGTTGAGAAGACAATGCCTACGATCACTGTAAATACCTGCGGCTTGATCGCACGGCGTGCTTATCTCACATAGGCTCACTCTTACAAGGTGCCATATTTCTGGGTATGATTTTTTAATCCTCTCCAGCATTTATAGTTTCTCTATAAAAGTCTGGAGTTTGAGATTTCTTGTAACTCAAAGTTTCTCAACCTCGACACGTTTGACATTTTGGACCAGATAATTATTTGCTTTATGGGGGTACACTGCATTGTAGGATGTTTAGAAACATCTATTTTCTCCATTTACTGGATGCCAATAGCAACTTCCACCTCAGTTGTGAAAATCAAGTGTCTCCAGATATTGTCAAATGTCATGTGAAGGCAAAATCACCCCTGGTTGAAAACTACTGCATGACTTTCTCTTCAGTGCATGCGTGAGTGTGTGTACAGTAGGATTTTCAGGGGAATGTTAGTGTTTCCAAATTTTGCCAGGGTAAAAATTAAGAATGAAATGTCAAATGCCGCTCAGTCTAAAGAGAGGTGCCCTGGAGCTACCCAAGATGGGGACCAGGCACCTTGCCCAAGGGCTTTCTTGGAGGCAGAACTAGCTCTCCTTTCTCACACGTCACCCTAGTCATCCCCTCCCCATATACTGGTCGATAGGAAAAGAGAATAATCAGATGGGTGATTCCTGCACAGATGGGAATGCAGAGCTTCTGAAAAGCTTGCTCACTCAGGAAACTGCTGGGGGGACTGCATGAGAGCTTCTGAAGCATGTGCCTGTGCACTGGGAGGGAGTTATATTAGAAGGTAGGATAAATAGTCAAGTGGCTTGACCAGTCACTTACTGATTCTGATGTTTGACTTACACATAAGAGTTATTTGAAGATTCTTATCTCGTGTTTTTGTTTCTTTGCTAGCTTGTTTTTGGGTGTGTTTGTGTGTATTTTCATTTCTTTTGTGCAAATACCAAAGAGTAAACTTTCTAGATCAAGGAGTGATAGGTTGTACATTTAACTTTAGAAGAAACCGCCAGAGCTTTTTCCAGCAGGCAGCAAAGCCTTCTCTTCATCTTCATAAGACAGTTAACGTCACCACGTTAGGCTTTGGTTTCTTTCTCCTCTCTGCCTTCAAACATGGGAGCAACTCGAGCCAGAATGTTGGTAGAAGAATATCTGCATATTTAGAAGGTATAAGATTGGAAGTTTTAAATAGATCGGACCAAGTTTAATTGACAAAACTGACTAGAAATTAGTAAAATCTGTCACAAATAATACTATATACAGGAGATGAAGATATGGCAAACCACAGTATTGGGTAAAAATAAAATTCTTCTATATTTATGCCTCAAAGAGTTAGTTAAGACTATGGAATAAACTTGTTTCACACAGTACACACACACACACACACACACACACACCCATATGCTAGTGTATATGTGACAAAGCTCAAATATACAGTCAAAATTCAGAAGTGAAGCATTAAAATCTTTTTTTTTTTTTTTTTAAAATAGATCTTAGCTTAGCTTTGGAGCTGCCATTTCTTCTCATGGAGTAAAAAACCAGAAACAAAACTCTACCTGATAAGCATGACTCTTTAAATTTAAAGCTCTGTCACTTTGGGGTTAAAATTATTTTTAGTTAAAATTAACTCATTTAATATTCAAACCCAACCAATTTAAGACTAATTTCTTCTCTCTGCTTACTGCTTCTCTACCCAGAGTGAGGCAAATGAAGTGTTCAGGGCACCTGCATAGCCCTGATATCAGTGAAGGGGCATTGGGTCCATGGAGGCCATGGTCTGTGGTCATGCTTAGTTGTACAATCATGCTTAAAATTTTAGCATCATCCTGCAGCCTCAGTCTATGTGCTGCTCAAGTCTCCACAGCTGATACATTGCAGGTAAATGAGCTCTCAGGGAGCCCAGAACTGTTCCCTAATAATAGCCTCAACCAGTGCTTCATAGTGTCACTGGTAGCAACTCAGCTCTGTCCTTCCCCTGGTTCCCTAACTTTAAGCTATTTATGCAGAACTTCTTATATATAGTCCAGCTTTGGGCAAAGTTTTAGTTTTTAACAATTTTAACTCAGGCCTTCATAGGCATGCTTTAAATTAGTTTGTTTAACAAATACCAGGTGACATTTTTCTTTTAGAGTTATTGCTAATGCTGATGGCAATTTTTCTTATATTGGATTGGCCAAAAAGGTCGTTCGGGTTTTTCCATAACATCTTTGAAAAACCCGAACGACCTTTTTGGCCAACCCAATATTTGAGCTCCACTTGATAAATCCCTTATATATACAACTTCTTTACAAGTTTAACCATGTAGTCAAACAGACATTTTCAGGATCTGTTAATCATTAAAGTACCATTCCACCATTATTTGAAGTCCCCCACCAAGTTTTGTTATATCTGTTTTCCACTCATCACCTAATTTTGCAATGTAACAGCATTTAGAAGATGGATTTTACAAAACTCAAGGTAAATGATACACATAAGTAAATACACTAAAGTAAGAAATTTATAACATTTATATATGAAAATTACAACACTATTAAAAGCAAAGCAATGTGTCCTTTATCATGCTGTTTGCCCTGAAAAAAAAAAATGATTTCTTAAAGAAATGAAAGGATTAGATATAGGAAGAGAGATCAGAAGGACATGATGACTGTAACTGTTTTATATTCTTAAAGCATTTATGACAATAAGGTATTCAATATATCATCAGCATTCCCAATGTTAATTATTCATAAAAACAACTTTGGCATCCATCCAACTGTAAATGTAATTAATTTGCTTCTGTCCTTCAAATACAAAATAAAATCCATGTTGTAATTTTTTCCTCAAGAAAAAAAAATTGAATTTTAATTTTTTCAAAGAATCAATTCTAATTTTTTCTACTAAGGTATTTTTCAAATATAACCCATAAATATTAATATTTTTTGTTAATTTTTTCAATCATTGACTAATAATATCTTATCCTTGTGCTTGCTTCAGCAGCACATATACTAAAATTGGAACAATGCCGAGAAGATTAGCATGGCCTTGTGCAAGAATAATAGTCTATCCTTTTAAGGAAAAAACTTCATGGAAATTAAAATTGGATAAGATGTGTTAGAAAATACTGGATTATTTAAAAATTATAAGTACATATTTCAGTTAGCTCTGTTGCCTAATTTTTTTTGCTTCTTATAGTACAGAGGCATACCTCAAAGATATTGTGGGCTTAGTTCCAGACCATTGTAATAAAGTGAATATTGCAATAAAGTCAGTCATATATATTTTTTGGTTCCCAGTGCATATAAAAGTTATGTTTACACTATGCTGTTGTCTGTTGTATGCAATAGCATTATATCTAAAAAACTAATGTACGTACCTTAATTAAAAAACATTTATTGCTAAAAAAATGCTAACCATCTGAGCCTTCAGCGGTTCCTCATAGTACCATCAAAGATCACTAATCACAGATCACCATAATAAATATAATAATAATGAAAGGGTGAAATATTGAGAGAATTACCAAATGTGACACAGAGACAGTAAGTAAATACTGTTGGGTAAATGGCACCGATAGACTGAATCAACACAGGGTTGCCGCAAACCTTCAATTTGTAAACTGCAATATCTGTGAAGCACAGTAAAGCAAAGTGCAATAAAACGAGGTATGCCTGTAATGTTCTGCTGCATAATTTTGGTTATTCATAAGCACTGATGAGAGCATTGCTGTCTTATTTATATCGGTGTTTGCTATACAATTGTTTTGACTTTTGTATATGCTTAAAAGTTTTTTACACAAAAATATTTGAAAACTATTTTGTTCACATTGGGGAAATATTCTGGATCTCATTTTTGCTGTGTAACGATATTACCATTAACTTAGCAGCTTGAAACAGCACAAGTTTATTTTCCCAGTGTCAGTGGTCAAGAATCTAGGTATGATTTAGTTGAGTTTTCTGTTTTAAGGTCTTACAAGTCTGTTATCAAGGACATGCTGGTTAGGGCGGTGGTGTCATCTGAGGTTCAATTGAGGAAGGATGCACTTCCAAGTTCATATGGCTGCTGGCAAGATTCAGTTCCTTAAGGTCTGTCATCCTGAGATCTTTAGTCACCTGCTTGCTCTTGGCTGGAAGCCACATTCAGTTCCTTATCACTTGGACCTTTCCAAAGAGCAGCTGAAATGCCAGCAAGGGTGAGAGTTAGCAGAGACAGTTTTCTAATAATACAGAAGTTGTGAGTTATGATCTTAATCTATATTTCTCTTTTTGCACCATTTCTGTACTGTTTTGATTAGTGTAGCTTTGTGTTATAAAGTCAGGGAGCCTGATTCCTCCAGCTCCATTTTTCTTTCTCGGAATTGCTTTGGCTATTCGGGGTCTTTAGTGTTTCCATACAAATTTTAAAATTTTATGTTCTAGTTCTGTGAAAAATGCTGTTGGTAATTTGATAGGGGTTTCATTGAATCTGTAGATTGCCTTGGGTAGTATAGTCATTTTGACAATATTGATTCTTCCAATCAGAGAACATGGTATATCTATCTGTGACATCTCAGCACCTTTGCCGTATTCTCTGATTAGAAGCAAGTCATGGGTCCCACCCACACTTAAAGACAGGAGATTGCACAGGGCATGAATACTAGGAGATGAGGAAAATGGGAAGCCATTTTACAATCTGTCTTTCAAGCCAATTAACAATTAATTTTCATTGATTTTAGAGAAAAGACTTACTGCATAACCGTTTGAAGTAATTTCATAACAGTTATGTTTATGTGCAGCTTCAGCTCCCAGAGTACATATGGTATGTAGTCCTTGAATATTCACTGGTATGGTCTGTGGGTAAGTTCACCTGTAGGAAATGCATTATTTCATCTATTTTCTCGTTAAAGGGGATGAGACATAACTTGGTTTGACTAATGATTATGTGTCATGTATTGGCATAGGGATCTTAATTAGGTCTTATTTAATCAGTATGGATATTGCAAAATTTATCTTTTTACATCTGGCTAGAAGGAATCAAATTCATGCATATGTACATGCATAAGTAAACAAAACATAAATAGCTGCCCTCCTTTGGCAATAAAAATGTTGGGTAGGATGAAAGAAAACAGGGACTAAAAACAGACATAGAAACAACAACCAAGAAAAACATAAAACCTATAAACAAGTGAGATATTTGAGGGCTCAAGGCCTTTTAAGACTAAGGATTCTAATCTCCCATCATTTTGTGAAGTCTCATACATATGTTTTATATGGTGTTCATGATTAAATTACAAAAGACTTCATAAGTTTACCTTTAAATCTATTGGAGATGTTCAGCAAATGAAATTTGTGGGAAATGAGAAAAGGCGGAATGAGTTTAAAATCTGGCAAGAAGAAAAGAGAGTAACTTGTGTTTGGCAAGATTCCAGGAACTTAGAGGCAGAAGTAATAAAGGCTGCCCAAAATTCTTGGAAATTACAAGAAAGCCTTGGGCATATCACAGAGGGCATCTAAAAGATGAAGGGTAACTTTGATGACTCAAGCTCAAATTTACAGTGATTCTATAGGGGGGAATATCTGAATCTCTCTCTTATAATGAAACATAATCTCAAGGAAGATAATGATTTACCTAAGATGCCCCAGTTAGTGATTACAGGAGTAGGACTCATACTTGGGTGAGTCTAACTACATCTAATGTACCTTCCACTGCAATCTGGATGGATGCCACAGGTGGAGGGAACTGGAAACAGCTGTAACAGTTCAAGGAAGGTTGTATCGTAATCTCGTATCATTGTGTGTGTGTGTGTACGTGGTGTGTGACTCAAACAATGAAAATATAAATGGTAGTCAATAATCAAACAGTAAATATTTTTGAGGACCAAGCCTTACAGGGCAGTGAAGTTACAATAACTTAGTAGGTACATCCATTTAAAAATAATTACTATAAAACCTAAGTGTGAAAAAGTGACAAAACTCAAACAGTTCAAACAAAGGCTGCTTTTGGCATGTGATGTAAGGCTATAATATTAGAATGGAGGCTTTACAAATAATTGTATTCAAATATTTAATTAAAATAGAATTAAATTTAAGACTAAAGGACGTAACTCTTATTACATAGGCAAGTCATGACTGTTATATACATTTTTCATCCAGGACAAATTGTAAAATACTATAATGCATTTCTCTTTAGCTCTGTTAAAATTTTTTGGCAAATGATATGTAGCTATTAATAAAGAATTTTATAGAAATCTGACTTCCCAAAATAAATGTGTGCTTGTAAAAATCAGAACTCTGATCACCATTTGAGCAATTAAAGGAAATGACTTATTAATTCAGAAGAAAAACTTGCATAAATGTGAACTGGTGTGTGGAGAATAATTAAATTGTAATTCCAAAAGGTTAATGTAGTGATTTACTTGTCCTGATTTTTTAATTTAGGTAATAGTGCAGATTTTTGCAATATGGCCAACTAATGCATGATTTATGTTCCAGTACATATGGGAATTGTACGTCTGTGCTAAGGTGTTTTGTATGTTACTCTACAATTATTTGATATCAATATTTTTACATACTGCATGCCAAATTGTATTAGCATTTAGGTTTCAAACTATTCTGAGTGCAACAATACAATCAATTTATATATAAAGGTGACTGATGAATGTCCTTGTAAAAGAGCAAGCAGTGAATTTATTGTGCTCTATAGTGTTGTAACAGATATTTAATTTTCCTTATTTACCACTCAAAGTCCCACTTTATTTTGGGCACAATTTCTCAGGCAAATTTTGTTCATTTCTTTTAACTTATTTTACATTTTCTTCTTTTTCCAAATTGACAATAGTATTAATCAGGTTCCTAGAAAAAAACTACCATATTAAACTATAAAATTTCACAACTAAAATTTATAATGTGTTGCTATTATAATTACAGTATATATTTGAATTTCTCTTATGCTATTGTTATTACCCTACAGTTGAGACTGGTAAGTACCTTTTAGTTTATACACTGTACTTCTAAAAGGTAGGAGGCATGCATAGTGTTTAAATTTGTATACTGGTATATGTTGTATAAGTACAATGTGATTTGGAAATAAATTTGCATTTGAAGACCTTTTGCTAAAAAATAGTATTTGAGAACCAGTTTTATTACTTTCATAAGGAATGCATTTTAAGTGTTCTTAAAGCATTTATCTGATAAAATGCACTAGATAATATTTTTGAAAATTCTAGAATGTTATTGGAGAGTATCTTAAATCATGTTAACTGTATTGACCAATCTATTTGGCAATTTAATAGCTTAAATTTTTAATGTAATGTTTAATGATGGTTGTGTTACTGACCAGGGTTCTTGGCATCCTTAATAGAAACAGATAAGAGGCCAGATGAGAAACTCAGGCAAGGCTGTACTGCGATTCGTGCTGCAGCATGAGGGAGGAAAAACAACAGGTTCCCTTGCTCTCTCCCTGGTGCGGAGGGGAAGGGGACCAGCTGGTTCCTTATATGGGGTGAGGGTAGGGGGCGGGTCCAGACGTCAAGCTGGAGGAGTGGCTTAGGTGGTCTGCCCTCCCCCTTGGTGGTGCTGTGTGCATGCACAGTACCCTGCTTTTGCTCCCAGCTCCTCAGAAGTGGCAGTTGGGTTTTTGGTCTTTTTGTATCTTGTTCGTAATTTGCCCCAACTGTGCATGCATGCAGTTATTTTTAGTCCCTTATAGTGTCTGTATTTTGTTGCTGGAGATGTTTGTTCAGGTGCAAGCACTGCAGCAAAGGGTCCCAGCCTGTCTCATTCCCCCTTGAGGGATTCTACACACCTTTTTCTTAAGGGGCCAAAGGTCTCTTCTGAAATTTCTTCATGCTGGACATGGGCTGCAGACCCTAGCCTACCCTAGAGGTGTAGACGTCCCTTACTGACTGTTCCAAGGAACTGTAGCTACCTCCTCTGGAATGGGTTGAATTCTTTGAACCATGAGTCTTATTTGAAACTGTTGGAGCCTAGAAGACACAAACTTAACCAAAAGATTAAACAAACAAGGGCCAAAAAGGAGAAGAACAATACCACTAAAGGGCCTAGAAAGGGAAGCAACCAGGTTAACTTAGGGCTTCCTTTACTGCTGACCAGACAGTGGAAGCGAAATCACCCCTGCTAAAATTGTGAAGCCATTCTGCTTGGGTGTGTATTTCCTTAACATTAACTTCTACCTGTCCTGTCGCATTGATCCAGGTGCAGCAGAAAGTATTAGTTATCACACAAACTCCACCTTGTTCTGCCAGAAGGTAATCAAGAGCTAGATGATTGTCAAGAACTACATTAGCCAAAGGAAAAAGAGAGGTCTTAAGTCATCATGGTAAGGCTTGTCCTGTTTCATCATATAACCAAGCTGTCTGGTGAGATTTCTCGGTGTTGCTTTATGATAGGTAAAGCCTCCCCAGAGCTGCTAGTCCTATGGCCAGCCCTGCCCCTGTTAGGATCATTCCTTGTGCTCTCTGGGTTCAGTGGTGAGCTGGAATGGTCCTGTTACAGATAAAAATACCTCTTATCCCTATTGTGTGCCCTCCTATGAAATGGACAGTGCATTTACAGGCTATGTAGCTTGGCTGGAAAAGGACAGGGCCTGGCCATACTTCATAACATATGATGGCTTGGGTGTCTGAAGAGGAAAATAAACCCTTCAGGGGTGCAGACCTGAATGTCTGTCTCATGGTTGTTTAGAGTGGACAGTTCTTGAAGGATATAACTGTTGTTAGTACTTAAACAATTAGGGAACAGCAGACCATTAAGCTGATAATTTAGTGTATAAAGCTGATAATTAAGTGTATAAAGCTCTACAACATTTTTAACAAGATGCTCATGTATGATCCTGCTGACACCATCAGAGGGTCACACTCCATAGGCCAGATCACTGTTTGCCTGGAATTCCACAGGTGGGTTGAACTGGATTGACTAGGTGGATGGGACATTTCCTTCCCACTGCTCACATTCCCCTTCCATGTTGTTTAGGGAGACTGGGCCATAGTTTGAAACAGGGCACCAGTGGGTAAGGTTGTAGGTACAGTTTATCCCTATATAAGAGGCAGGATATCTGGTGTCATTATATCTTGGGGTGTTCTCAGGGCATGTGAAATAAATGCTATTTGTGCAATTTAACAGTGTGCCCCACACCTCGGGTCCAGTTGTATGGGGGTAGTTGCGTTAAAGCATTGGAATCGCACCCTGGAAAGTTCAAGTGTGACTAGCAGAGGTCAAGGGGGTGGCAGTTGTCCCTGATTTAGATCATTAATTACCACTGGACCCAGCTGGTTCAGGGGAAATGCAAGAGGGCCAGTAGCCAGCTGGGGGTGTTGATGGCATATCCAGCATTCTTTTAAATGTTCCCCTTTAGATACAATTCTGGAAATACTGATAAGTGTATTTTCTTGCCACTGTCCCCTACTTACAGGGACTAGTAAGGTGGATAAAGTCAATGGGAGGAGCATTTCTGTGGGACAGTGTTTCCCTTAAACCCAGCATGGACAAAGGAGCTCCGGTGGCAGTGGCTGAGCAAACTGGTGGAATGCAAGCAAGAGTACAATAGCAAGAATGGCAAAAGTCCAACCCACCACATCACATTACCTGTTGATGGTACCTGTATTCTGAATAGGCATCTCAGATTCTTCTACTGGCTCACGGGTGTATTGTTCTTCTCTTGTGACCTGCAGGGTCTTTGGAGGTAAAAGCTTTTAATCTGGTTAAATGTATCCAACTAGATATCCCTTGCAGTTTGACACCAAGGGGGTGGGGTGGCTAAAATTACTTTAGAGGGGCCCTTCCATTTTGGCAATAATTCACCTTTGGGGGACCCCTCTTTCCAGGTTTTAAGAATAACTTGATCCCCAGGGTTTACATGGGAAGGATAAGCTTCAGAAACAATCTTAGAGTGTCATTTTATTGACTCAACTTAAAGTTATACAGGAAGGGGCTATCTGGGGAGTGAGTCTTAGTAAATACAAAACTCAACAGTATTTGATAATCCACTGAAACAATCGTTTTCTCTCTAAAATACCCTATTTACCAAATATATCCAAGTTAAGATGAATTTGTTTGCAAATTAAGCCTGATTTCAATAAACTTGGCTTGCTTACTTATGTAAGTGTAATTTATCACATAGGTCCTTTAAATTGGCTGTGTTAGAAATTTTTATAAGGAATCTCAGACTGAAGTTTTAAAAGGATGCTCAGGGCCAGGAAATCAATGCCAAGGGCTTATCTAATTCTGCTTTACAGATTTGGATGAATTCCTCTCTTTTTGAGGTGTCTGAAAAATACCTTGAGATTCCTGCACTTGTTAGGAGGTGGCCTTTCTTATTTACCCAATAAAGCTGCTGGGAATATGAGTTTCCAATTTCTGGAGGGATCAAGTAGAGGGAAAAAATAAATGTTTCAATTCTACTTAGGGATGTAAGTTTATGAACCTGGTCTAAAATATAATTAGCTTGGAAGGGTTTCCTTATATCTGGAAAATGCAGATTAAAAGGCAGTAATATTTTAGAAGACCTACCTAAATAGACATTTCTCCAAAGAAGACATACAGATGGCCAAGAAGCACATGAAAAGCTGCTCAACATCACTAATTATTAGAGAAATGCAAATCAAAACTACAATGAGGTACTAACTCACACCAATTAGAATGGGCGTCATCAGAAAATCTTCAAACAACCAGTGCTGAAGAGGGTGTGGAGAAAAGGGAACCCTCTTGCACTGTTGGGGGGAATGTAAATTGATATAGCCACTGTGGAGAACAGTATGGAGGTTCCTTAAAAAACTAAAAATAGAATTACCATATGACCCAGCCATCCCACTACTGGGCATATACCCAGAGAAAACCATAATTCAAAAAGACACATGCAGCCCAATGTTCATTGCAGCACTATTTACAATAGCCAGGTCATGGAAGCAACCTAAATGCCCGACAGACAAATGGATAAAGAAAATGTGGTACATATATACAATGGAATATTAGCCATAAAAAGGAACGAAATTGGGTCATTTGTTGAGACGTGGATGGATCTAGAGGCTGTCATACAGAGTGAAGTTAAGTCAGAAAGTGAAAAACAAATATCGTATATTAACGCATATATGTGGAACCTAGAAAAATGGTACAGATGAACTGGTTTGCAGGGCAGAAATTGAGACACAGATGTAGAGAACAAACATGGACACCAAGGGGGGAAAGCGGCAGGGGGTGGGATGAATTGGGTGATTGGGATTGACATGTATATATTGATGTGTATAAAACTGATGACTAATAAGAACCTGCTGTATAAAAAAATAAAATTCAAAAAAGGCAGTAATATTTTAGACAGTGAAAAATTATAACCATATCCACCACTTTAATAAACCTATGTAATTAACAGCTTTAGAAAGCCATCAGGTTTACCCAGTTCAGTGGTGTGATAATGAAAGTTACCAAAAACCTGTACTTGTCAAAAAACCCTTTCTATGAATCTTCCTGGAGATGAAGCATTTTTACAAAGCATCAGCTTATCTTTCTATGAATGACAAAAGACTAAAAGGGCACAGTTAAACACCTGATCACAAAGCAATTGACAAAGAAACTTGATTATAATAACTAGAATCATGACTGGTAACATTTTATCAGGACACACCAGATTTTAAGGAAATCCATAAAATTTTTAAAATATCTATATTAATAACATTCACCCATATGATACAACCTAAGAAGATTTAGTACTCATTTGACAATGATTCCCATGTAATTTAACATACCAAACGAACCCAGTTAGTTTAGGATTTCTCTTTGGGATGGTCCAGGGTCTCTCTGAAGCACCCCAAAGTTAGCAGAAGGTCAAAATTTTAATTAGAATTTGACATTTGGGAAGTCTGTCAAAAATATCAAAAAAATGTAAAACACCTGATCAGATAGGATCATATGTCTCTGTGAAACAATTCTGATTCATTTAACCAAAGTGACAATAAAAGATTTCAAGGGCAAATAGGGACAGTTTATTTAAAGGCAAAGAAATTTGCATAATCTGCTGTCAGAAGCAGCATTCCAAGAAAACTCTGTTCTCTTAAGAGAGAGAAACCAGCTCACAGCACTTCAGCCTCAGATTCCAGGTGCAGTCATCTTAAATTGAGGTGTTGAGAGCAGCTTTTCTGCACAGTGTCCACCAAAGTGTGGTGTCAACGCAGCAGTTCTATGCTGGGAACTCTAATCTGACATGTTAGGTGCAAGACCTCTGCACCCTAAGTGTACTATACACAAGGGCAAGTGAGTCCATTACATTACAGAAAGAGAAAAATCTGGAGCCCAGAGGGTGGAGACAAGATGGCAGAGTATAAGGACTTGAGCTCACCTCCTCTCATGAAAACATCAAAACCACAACTAAGTGCTGAACAAACATCAACAAAAAAGTCTGGAACCTATGAAAAAAGATATTCTACATCCAAAGACAAAGAAAACGCCACAGTGAGATGGTAGAAGGGGCACATTCATGATACAATTAAATCCCATACCTGCTGCGTGGGTGACCCACAAACTGGAAGATAACTATATCACAGACGTTCTCCCAAAGGAGTGAGAGTTCTGAGCCCCACATCAGGCTTCCTAGTCTGGGGGTCTGGCATCAGAAGGAGGATCTCCCCAGAGTATTCGGCTTTGAAGGCCAGTGGGGCTTGACTGCAGGAACTCCACAGGACTGGAGGAAACAGAAACTCCACTGTTGGAGGGCACACACAAGGTCTCATGTGCACCAGGACCCAGGGGAATAAACAGTGACTTCATAGGAGCCTGGGCCAGACCTACCTGGTGGTCTTGGAGGGTCCCTGTAGAGGTGGGGTTGGGGGGTGTGGCTCACTGTGGGGACAAGGAGACTGGTGGTGGAGGTAATGGGGAGTACTCATTGGTATGCACTCACCTGGAGGTGGCCATTTTGACACCAAGACCAGGGCCTACCCAACAGCCTGTAGTCTCCAGTTCTGGGATGTGTCAGGCCAAACAACCAACAGGGCAGGAATATAGTCCCATCCATGCCTGCCTAATGTTTTCCTTAGCCTAGAGCCGACTCTAAACACACCCCTTGAGATGGCCCTGCCCACCAGAGGAACAAGACCCAGCTCCACCCACCAGTGGGCAGACACCAGTCCCTCCAACCATAACTCACCATAATAAAGGCCATAGATGACAGACTCACAACTAACATCATACTCAATGGTGAAAAGCTGAAAGCATTCCTTCTAAGATCAGGAACAAGACAAGGATGTCCACTTCCACCACTTTTACTCAACATAGTTTTAGAAGCCCTAGCCATGGCGATCAGAGAAGAAATAGAAATAAAATGAATCCAAATTGGAAAAGAAGGAGTAAAACCATCACTGTTTGTAGATGGCATGATACTATATATACAAAATACTAAGGATGCTACCAGGAAACTACTAGTGCTTATCAATGAATTTGGTAGAGTTGCAGGATACAAAATTAATACACAGAAATCTCTTATGTTCCTGTACACTAACAATGAAAGACCAGAAAGAGAAATTCAGGAAACAATCCCTTTTATCATTGCATCCAAAAGAATAAAATACCTAGGACTAGTCCTACCTAAAGAGGCAAAACACCTGTACTCCAAAAACTATCAGACACTGATGGAGGAAATCGAAGATGACACAAATGGATGGAAAGATAGACCATGTTCTTGGATCAGAAGTGTCAATACTGTCAAAATGACTAGACTACTCAAGGCCATGTACAGATTCAGTGCAATCCCTATCAAATTACTGATGGGATTTTTCACAGAACTAAAAAAATTTTTAAATTTGTGTGGAAACACAAAAGACCCTGAATAGCCAACACAATCCTGAGAAAGAAAAACAGAGCTGGAGGAATCAGGCTCCCTGACTTCAGACTACACTACAAAGCTACAGTAATCAAAACAGTATGAAACTGGTGCAAAAAGAGAAATATTGAGCAATGGAACAGGATAGACAGCCCGAAAATAAAGCCATGCCCCCTGGGGTCAATTAATCTATGACAAAGGAGGCAAGAATATACAATGGAGAAAAGACAGTCTCTTCAACAAGTGGGGCTTGGTAAACTGGACAGCTACATGTAAAAGAATGAAACTAGAACATTCTCTAACACCATACACAAAAATAAACACAAAATGGATCAAAGACCTACATGTAAGGCCGGACACTATAAACCTCTCAGAGGAAAACCTAGGCAGATCACTCTCTGACATAAATTGCAGTGATATCTTTTTGGAACCACCTCCTAGAGTAATGAAATAAAAACAAACATGGGACCTAATTAACCTTAAGAGCTTCTGCACAGCAAAGGAAACCATAAACAAAATGACAACCCGCAGAATGGGAGAAAATATTTGCAAACAAAGCAACAGACAAGGGATTAATCTCCAAAATTATACAAATAGCTCATGCAGCTCTATATCAAACAAACAAACCAATCAAAAAAATGGGCAGAAGATCTAAATAGACACTTCCCCAAAGAAGACATACAGATGGACAAGAAGCACATGAAAAGATGTTCAACATAACTAATTCTCAGAGAAACACAAACCAAAACTACAGTGAGGTACCACCTCACACCAGTCAGAACGGCCATCATCAAAAAGTCTACAAACAATAAATGCTGGAGAGGGTGTGGAGAAAAGGGAACCCTCCTACACTGTTGGTGGGAATGTAAATTGATACAACCACTATGGAGAACAGAATGGAGCTTCCTTACAAAAGTAAAAGCAGAATGACTATATGACCCAGGAATCCCACTCCTGGGCATATATCCAAAGAAAACCATAATTTGAAAAGACACCTGCATCCCATTTTCACTGCAGCACTACTTACAATAGCCAAGACATGGAAGTAACCTAAATGTCCATTGACAGATGAATGGATAAAGAAGAAGTGGTACATATATACAATGGAATATTACTCAGCCATACAAAGAATGAATTAATGCCAATTGCAGCAACATGGATGGACCTGGAGATGATCATACTAAGTGAAGTAAGTGAGACAGAGAAAGACAAATATCATTTGATATCACTCATGTGTAATCTAATTTTTTTTTAAAAATGATACAAATGAACATTTACAAAAACAGAAACAGACTTACACATATCTCAAAAACAAACTTATGGTTACCACAGGGGAAACTTGCGGTGTTGGGAGGGATAAATGAGATCGTGGGATTAACATACACACACGACTGTATAAAAGATAGATAACCAGCAAGGACCTACTGTATAGCACAGGGAACTCTACTCAATATTCTGTGATAATCTATATGAGAAAAGAATCTGAAAAAGAATGAGTATGTGTATATGTATAACTGAATCACTTTGCTGTACACCAGAAACTAACACAACATCATAAATCAACTCCAATAAAATTTAAAAAAAAACAGCACTTGTAAGAAGAGGAGAGTACAAATACAGGATATTGGAAATGCATTTAAAATTAAGAGATCAGCAACTAAAACAATCTTGTAAACATGTATATAGACTGCTATATCAAAACTTCATGGTAACTGCAAACCAAAAATCTGTAATATATAAACACAAAAATAGATAAAGGAATCCAAGCTATTCCTTTCTAAAGATACTATACTAAAGATAGTCATCCAATCACAGTAGAACAAAGGAGGACGAGAAGAAAAAGCTACAAAACAAGTACAAAACAATCAACAAAATTGCAATAAGAACATACATATTGGTAATTACCTTAAATGTGAATGGATGAAATACTTCAACCAAAAGACACAGACTGGCTGAATGGATACAAAAACAAGACCCACACAGATTCTGTCTACAAGAGACCCAATTCAGATCAAGGGACACATACAGACTGAAAGTGAGGGGTTGAAAAAATTTATTCCATGCTATTTGAAATCAAAGAAAGCTGGAATAGCAGTACTCATATCAGGCAAAACAGAGGTTAAAATAAAGATTGTTACAAGAGGCAAAGCCACTACACATAATTATCAAGGGACAATCTAAGAAGAAGATATATCAATTGTAAATATATATGCACTCAACATCGTAGTATTTGCCTTATATATTGAGGTGCTAACAGCCATTAAAGGAGAAATCAACAGTAACACAATAATAGTGGGGGACTTTAACACCCCACTTACAACAATAGACAGATTATCCAGAGAGAAAAGCAGTAAGGAAACACAGGCCTCAAATAACACATTAGAAAAGATGGACTAAATTGTTATTTATAGAGCATTCCATCCGAAAGCAGCAGAATACATTCTTTTCAAGTGCACATGGAACATTCTCCAGGATACACCTGATACTGGGCCATAAAGCAAGCCTTGGTAAATTTAAGAAAACTGAAATCATATCAAGCACCTCTTCAGACCACAACACTATGAGATTAGAAATCAACTACAGAAAAAAAAACTGTAAAAGTCACAAACACATGGATGCTAAGCAATATGCTACTAAACAACAATTAGATAATCAATAAGGACTTACTGTATAGCACAGGGAACTCTACTCAGTACTCTGTAATAACTTATATGTGAAAAGAATCTGGAAAAGAATAGATATATGTAAATGTTTAACTGAATCACTTAGATGTACACTTGAAACTAAGACAACATTATAAGTCAACTATACTCCAATATAAAAATTTAAAACAAGAGAATCCAAATTTATTCTTCCATCAACCTTCTTTAAATAAAATCCATTTACATAATTAAATTTAATCCAACCTTAAAGAATCCTATCCATGTACAAATTTATTTTCTCAGTGTTCCATTTCCATAAACCTCCTACAACTTTTGGTATCCAAATTATTTTGTCCCGTTTTTTTGTTTTGTTTTGTGCTTGTTTTTCATTTAGAAGCAACCAGGTATAGGACAAAACTGCCTTTTGTTTTCCTTTCACAAAATACATTTCAGTTCCTGATACTTTTTTAATTTTTTAACTGAAAATACATTTTCCATTTTCCTTGCATATTGAAATGTTTCCCTTATAATTTTTAACCTTAAAGCCTTAATATCTAATAAAAACCAAGAAGCAAGTCCTTGTAAACTGTTTGTCACATCAGCATTCATTTTTTGGAATATCCCATAACCTCTAGAAACATACTTCTTCTTAATGTATAATTTATTTCCTCAACGTGGCACATGCCATGTGTCCAATAAACCCAAATATCTTTACTTTTCCTCTGATAAGAAGACAAAAGTAGGTAGAATTATATCTGCTTAGCAATTAATGTCCCAGTATTTTATCTTACTTGAAATAACCTGGATATTCAATGAATTCCTATCATTTAAGTTATTTTCAAGTTACCAAAATTTAGAGAGACTGTTTTAGATGGACATTTCGAAAACATAATTATTCCTAGAGTTTACCAAAAAGCTCTTATCTCAGTTACATTTACTTAAAAGTTTAATATTATTTTCCTTGTTGACAATTTTTATAATAGAAACAATATGCACTTACTGACTTGCAGTAACCCTAGGTACAATAAAAGTTTTATAGTTAATGTTGAGGACTCTAAATACAGGTCTGTATTAATTAAACCCACAAGCTTAAGCTAGCTCTAATACTACTAAATATTAATTCAATACTGAATATTTCCCAGGTCAAGTGAACCTGAAATGTATTCTGACAAGTTTCTTTCATATTTCTGAGAATGTGCTCAATTTCCTTTAAGCCAATTAATTACAGTTCATTTACATAAAGACAGCTGCCAGAACCAGAGATCTCACAGTTTTCCTGCCTGAGTTTAAAAAGGCCTCTTTTTATTTCTTCCTCAGTCTTGGGGACTACAGATGGTTCAGATAGTTCCTGACAGCCAGGGCAGAACAGTTACATTGGAAATGCAAGCTCCTCTTTTGTTGTTGTTGCTCTTCTTTAAAGTCCTAGTAAGTAACCCAAGGCTGGAGTCTCGGGCAATGTGGGCTGTTTGCATTTCAAGGCTGAAGTGCCCCGTTGTGCCCACAATATCAGCAGAGACTTGCAGGAGCAGTTGGACAGACAAAACTACCCACAGAATGGGAGAAAATATTTGCAAATGAAGCAAGTGACACAGGATTAATCTCCAAAATTTATAAGCAGCTCATGCAGCTCAATAACAAAAAAAAACCCAATCCAAAAATGGGCAGAAGACCTAAATAGACATTTCTCCAAAGAAGATATACAGACTGCCAACAAACACATGAAAGAATGCTCAACATCATTAATCATTAGAGAAATGCAAATCAAAACTACAATGAGATATCACCTCACACCAGTCAGAATGGCCATCATCAAAAAATCTAGAAACAATAAATGCTGGAGAGGGTGTGGAGAAAAGGGAACACTCTTGCACTGCTGGTGGGAATGTGAATTGGTACAGCCACTATGGAGAACAGTATGGAGGTTCCTTAAAAAACTACAAATAGAACTATCATACGACCCAGCAATCCCACTACTGGGCATATACCCTGAGAAAACCATAATTCAAAAAGAGTCATGTACCACAATGTTCACTGCAGCTCTATTTACAATAGCCCGGAGATGGAAACAACCTAAGTGTCCATCATCAAATGAATGGATAAAGAAGATGTGGCACATATATACAATGGAATATTACTCAGCCATAAAAAGAAACGAAATTGAGCTATTTGTAATGAGGTGGATGGACCTAGAGTCTGTCATACAGAGTGAAGTAAGTCAGAAAGAGAAAGACAAATACTGTATGCTAACACATATATATGGAATTTAAGGAAAAAAAAATGTCATGAACCTAGGGGTAAGACAGGAATAAAGACACAGACCTACTAGAGAATGGACTTGAGGATATGGGGAGGGGGAAGGGTAAGCTGTGACAAAGTGAGAGAGTGGCATGGACATATATACACTACCAAACGTAAAATAGATAGCTAGTGGGAAGCAGCCGCATAGCACAGGGAGATCAGCCCGGTGCTTTGTGACCACCTAGAGGGGTGGGATAGGGAGGGTGGGAGG
>NW_021703774.1:12973617-13000329 GCF_005190385.1 Monodon monoceros | reverse complement strand
CTCCTCAGAAGTGGCAGTTGGGTTTTTGGTCTTTTTGTATCTTGTTCATAATTTGCCCCAAGTGCACATTCAGGCAGTTATTTTTAGTCCCTTATAATTTCCTTGTATTTTGTTGCTGGGGGAGATATCTGTCCATGTGCAAGCACTGCAGCAAAGGGTCTCAGGTCCCAGCCTGCCTCAGTTCTAAGAAAGAGAACAAACATTAAAAGGCAGAAGCAAGTTTATGTTCACTTCAAAACTGTATGTTTTAAAACAAAATACTGCAGTGTGTTTTCACCAGGGAGCACTTGTGTTCCCTATTTCATTTAAGTAATGAAGAGAAGAGTTGCCATCTGGCCATTTCAAATGTATGGAGTTTGTGCTTCTATATATAAATGACAGCATATGGAAAAGGAGGCTTGCAATTTAGTACATATTCCTAGAAATACTTAATTTATTCTTTTCAAAATGTGTACTATCTGCCTCAACTAACACATTACCTCTAACTTCTAAAAAAATTAAGGGGAATATGAAGTCATTTTCCCCTCAATAGTTCGGGAATATACTTTTCAAAATGTACCTTATTAGATAGTTTCTTTTTAAAATAACTAAATATGTATGTATTTGTAACCTCTCCTGCCCAAGACCTACTGATATTAAATTACAATTTTGAAAAGTATTATTATAGGAGTATAAAGAGAATAGTAGATGCAAGTTGTCAACAGATTTTTAAAAGCAGAGACAGAGGTGGGGAAAATGATTTAATAGGGCAAAAGAAGCAACAACTAAAATACAGGAAGAGAGAATGTTGAGAGTACAGACCATTCACCCTGCAGAAACCTAAAAAACAAACAAAAAACCTTGACCTTAGAACTGATAGGCAGGATAAGGCAAAAAACTGGAGAATACATTGAAATGTATGGAACAGCCATTTCCCCTTTCAACTCCACACATAGGTCCCTATACACAGGCCAAATAATAGGGATTTATTCTTTAGAGGAATCAGATTGGAGGGAGAAAGTTTGAAAACCTGAAGAGTCAGATCTTCCCTCTCACCCCAGATATAGAACACTTATATCCTTCTTAGTCTGCCAAGCAAACTCCACACCTCAATAAGCAAATTTGAAAAAAAAAAAAAACAGGTATAACGTAAAGAACAATGGAAAAAATGTTAAGCCCTCAATGTAACACAAAATTACATTCATTAAAAAAGCAATGGTGAAATATTGTACCAAAGGGCCTATAACTGTAAAAGAAATAAACTCCTTTAAATTATAAGCATGGTAGCTAATTTCTAGAACATAAAAACTAGGTTAGAAAATGCACAGGGAACTATACTCAACATTTTGTAATAACTTATAAGGGAAAAGAATCTAAAAAGAGTATGTATATGTATTCTTATATATATTCAGTTATATAAATATATATGTAAATATATATATAACTGAATCACTTTGCTGTACACCTGAAACTAACACATTATAAATCAACTATACTTCAGTTAAAAAAAAGGAAAATAGAATAATAAAATCACAGAAACTGAAGAAGTAAAAGAAATTGAAATTATTAGGAAAAATACTCAAAACATTAATCTGGAGGATCCAACATTTCTAGCAATTTCAGATAGAGGAGATGCTGGGGAAACCTTTTTAAACAAAATAATACAAGATTTTAGATTATTCCTAAATGATAGTGTTTCCAGATTAAAAGTATCAAATGCCCAGGAGAGTGAATTAAAGGAGACCTACTTAGTGTAAGGACACAGTATTCCATAATTCAGAATGTGATAGATAATAGTCAAGAGGGAGAAAGTCAGAAACAATAATTACAAATATATATTAGTGAAAATCAAAATGACATTAGCCTTTTTCTCAATAATACTGAAAAGTAAAAACAATTAGAAAAATATCATTGAGGAAATGCATTTCAATCTAGAATTCCATTTCTATCCAGACTACCAATCCAGTGTGAGGAGAAAATGATACAAAATGACTAGAACAATTATTCCCTTATACTTCATCTCCAGGGAAACTACTGGAGAATGTCACACCAACACTGAACTAGGGCTTTATTCTGGGTAACACCACTTCCTGCTCTCTGAAAAGCTTTAATTTGATGCTTTCTTTTTCTCTGTCCAACTGTTTCTCATCCTGCACCAATACTTACTGTAAAATGCCTTGACTCCATAGACAAATTTGATTCAGAGACTGTGTCCCCAGGATTGTTCACTAAAGAAAGTGCTTGGATCAACCATCTGGTGAAATTCTTTACTCTTGGTGGGTGTCCGAGTCCTATATTCACAGTGGACATGCATCAAATTAAAAAGAAAAAGTGCCACTTACATAATCCAAGTACCCTTACCCTGATTCCATGATCACTGCAAAGTCTTCTGACAAAAATGTAGCTTTGTCTATGACTTGCAGAAACATGGATATTGCCGTCAGATTTATAATAATATATTTCTTAATAAGTTAATAAAATTGAATTACTTGTCTGTAAAAATATATGTGAATAAAGATAAACTGTCATGAACCAGTGATAATTTATTCCAACTATTTTATTTTCTCAATTTTTACTTAAAATTTTTTCAAATAAATGTTGTAAACTCATTGGATTTACATTTTTATCATCCACTATTCACTAACTCCATAGGGTGTATCAATACATAATACATTAGTTTGAGTAGGTTTCTTTTAGAGATCTAAATTAGCTTGTAGAGTCAAATATACCCATTCCTTTTTTAAAGTAAGTTTCAGGGGTATAGCATTAAAAGTCAACATCTGTATACACTACAAAGTAATCACCATCACAAGTCTAGTTACCATCTACCATCATACATTTTACCCCCTTCACCCATTTTGCTCAGTCCCAACCCTCTTCTCTCTGGTGATCACTAACTGGTTCTCTGTATCTATGAATTTGTTTTGTTTGTTCACCTGTTTTGTTTTTGTTTTTTTAATTTGACATGAGTGAAATCATATGGTGTTTTTCTTTCTCTGACTTATTTCATTTGCATATAGCCACAAGATCCATCCATGTTGTTCAAAATAGCAGAATTTTACTCTTGTTATGGCTGAGTAGTATTCCATTGTATATTTTAACCACATTTTCTTTTTTAAATTTTATTGAAGTATATTGTAGGTTTCATGTGTATAGCACAGCAATTCAATTATACATATGTATGTTCTTTTTCACATTTTCTTTAACCATTCATCCATAGGTGGATGCTTAGGTTTTTTCCATATCTTGGCTATTCTAAATAATGCTGCAATGGATATAAGGGTGCATATATCTTTTCAAATTACTGTTTTTTTGTATTTTTCAGATAAATACCCAGAAGTGAAATAGCTGGGTCATATGGTAGACCTGAATGTAAGACCTGAAGTCATAAAATTCCTAGAAGAAAACATAGGTGTTACCTCATTAACATTGGTCTTAGCAATGTTTTGTGGATCTGACTCCAAAGGCAAGGGAAACAAAAGCAAAAATAAGTACATAGGACTATATCAAACTAAAAAGCTTCTGCACAGCAAAGGAAACCAGTATCAAAATGAAAAGTCAACCTACTTAATGGGAGAAGATATTTCCAAATCATATATTTGGCAAAGGGTTAATATCCAAAGTATAGAGAACTCAAAGTCAACAACAACAACAAAACAACCCACTTAAAACATGGGCAGATGATCTGAATAGACATTTTTTCCAAAGAAAATATACAGATGATCAACAGGCACGTGAAAATATTTTCAATATCACTAATTATTAGGGAAATGCAAATCAAAACCACAGTGAGATATCACCTCACACCTGTTAGAATGGTTATCATCAAAAAAAAAAAAAAAGAAATAACAAACATTGGTGAGGATGTGAGGAAAAGGGAATGCTGGTACACTGTTGGTGGGAATGTAAATTGGTACAGCCACTATTGAAAACAGCATGGAGTTTCCTCAAAAAATTAAGAATAGAACTACTGGGAGGTGAATCAAGATGGAAGAGTAGTAGGATGTGAAACTCATCTCCTTGCACAAATATATCAAAAATACATCTACATGTGGAATGATTCTTACAGAATACCTACTGAACACTGGCAGAAGATCTCAGACTTCTGAAAGGGCAAGAAAATCTCCATATTACTGAGTAGAACAAAAGAAAAAAGAGAGAAAGAAATTGGGACAGGACTGGTACCCTTGGGAAAGAGCTGTGAAAGGAAAGGTTCCCTCAAAGTCCCCTTACCAGCACGGAGGTCAGCCAAGATAAGGGGGAGCTTCAGAGCCTCAGAGGAGAGTGCAGAAACCAGTTTGTGGCAGCCAGAACAGAGAGAAACCTGCAGAGATGGTCAGTGCCACCACCCTGTGCTCCCCAGCCTGAGACATGTGTCCACTGGAACAGGTGGGGGCTGAAGCTCGGGCTTTGGAGATCAGACCCAGGGAGAGGACTGGGGTTGCTGGGGGAAACAGCCTGAAGAGGGTAGAGTGTAGTGCAACCACAATGCAGGGTGTATGGGGAGGAAGCCTGGCTGGCCTCAGAGGCCAGGCACCATTGTTTGGAGGGTGTGGAGGGGAGGGGCAGGACCTGCCACTGCAGCCGTTTTTCCTGTGCGCACTCTCAGGCAACAGGACACCACCCACACGAGCTTCTGGAGCAGGTGCCAGCTGCCGCTGTGAACTCCAGGAGCAGTTGCGAGCCACTGCTGCTGCTCTTCTGAGATCCAGGCTCCAGGAGCGGTCGAGAGCCACCCCTGCAGGCTCCAGGAGTGGTCGTGAGCTGCCTCCACTGCTACCGCAGGCTCCAGGGGTGCACGCGAGCTGCCACTGCCACAGAGAGCCCTGGGAGAGGGCACCTGCTGCCACATCTGCACACCCTGTCTCTACAAGGGGATAATGGCCAGTACACACTGAGGAAAGAGGCAGCAGGCATCCATACTAAAAACAGCACTTGCAACAAAAATGTTAAACCCACACATGCTACACAGGGATGCTGCCACGTATAGCCCTCAAAAACCACAGTAGATAATTGTTTCTCCTAAACTCACAGAGTAAGGGAAATATAAGTAAAATGAAAAAGCAGGGGAACCACTCCCAGTTAAAAGACCAGGAGAGTTCCCCTGAAAGAACAAACAATGAAACAGACCTCTTCAGTCTAATAGGCACCAATTTCAAAAAGAAGATAATGAAAATACTGAAGGAATTAAGAAAGGCTATCAGCAGAAATGCATGCCCATTTCCAAAAGATGATAATGAAAACACAGAAGGAATTAAGAGAGGCTATCAATAGAAATGCAGAGTACTGTAAAAAGGAACTAGAAATTATTAAGAGAAGACAAGACAATTTAGAAAATCCATTTGCTGAGATGAAAGCTGAGCTAAACGCAATGAGTAGCAGAATGAATAATGCAGAAGAATGAATAAGTGATCTGGAAGACAGAATAATGGAAATCACCCAATCAGAACAGCAGACAGGAAGTCAAATAAAAAAAATATGAAAGCAATATAAGAGATTTGTGGGATAACATAAAGCATGCCAATCTACACAACAAAGGGATCCCAGAAGGGGAAGAAAGAGAAAAGGGGATCAAAAATGTATTTGAAGAACTTATGGCTGAAAACTTCCCAAAACTAAAGAAGGAAACAGAAATCCAGGTACAGGAAGCACAGAGGGTACCAAATAAGGTGAACCCCAAACAGACTTACACCGAGACATATTATAATTAAAATGGCAAAAGTTAAAGAGGATTCTGAAGGCAGCAAGACAGAAAGAGTTAATTACAAGGGAACCCCCATAAGAATATCAGCTGGTTTCTCTACAGAAACATTACAGGCCTGAAGAGAGTGGCAAGATATATTCAAAATCCTAAAAGGGAAAAACATGCAACCTAGAATATTCTACACAGCAAGATTATCATTTAGAATAGGAGAGAGAAAGAATTTCTCAGACAAGCAAAAACTAAAAAATTAGAGCAATACTAAAACTATCCTAAAAGAAATACTGAAAGATCTCTAAACAGAAATGAAGCAAGAATCTATAGGAAAGGGAAAATCATAATTGGAAAGTAAATCACTTAAATAAGCCAGTACACAGATTTTTTTCAAAAACCCAAAACATTTTTGTGAAAACGATGATAACCACAATGAACAACAAAATGATACACATGAAGATGTAAAAGAAGACATCAAAATCATAAAATGTGGGGGAGGAGAGCAAGAAAATGTAGATTATTATTATTATTATTTAGAATGTGTTTAAGCCTGTATGACTATCAGTCTAAAGCAAGTAGATATAGGAAGGGGTTAACATACTTGATAAACAGGGTAACCACAAATCAAAAACATAAGATTCACAAAAAGCAAAAAGAAAACACAAGCATAAAATAAAAGGAAATCATCAAACCACAAAATGAAAAATAGGTATAAAGAAGAAACACAGAATCAACTGGAAAATAAAGTTTAAAATGGCAATAAATACATGTCTATCAATAATTACCTTAAATGTCAATAGACTAAATGCTCCAATCAAAAGACACAGAGTGGTGGATTGGATAAAAAAAATACAAGAGCCTACAATATGCTACCTACAGAGACCCACTTTAGGGCAGAAGACACATATAGATTGAAAGTGAGGGGATGTAAAAAGATATTTCATGCAAATGGAAATGACAAGAAAGCAGGGGATCACAGTACTCAGACAAAATAGACTTTAAAACAAAAGCCATAAAGAAAAGGACACTATATAATGATAAAAGGATCAATACAAGAAGATGATTTCACACTTGTCAACATATGTGCACCTAATACAGGAGCATGCAAATACATAAAACAAATACTAATAGACAAAAAGGGAGACATTGACAGGAATACAATAATAGTAGGGGAGTTTAACACCCCACTAACATCAATGGAGAGAGTTTCTAGACAGAAAATCAATAAGGCAATAGAGATTTTAAATGATAAAGTAGAACAGTTAGACTTAATTGATATTTTCAGGATGTTACATCCAAAAAACCAGAATATACATTCAAGTCCACATGGAACATTCTCTAAGATTGACCACATACCAGGGCACAAAGCAAGACTCAAATTTAAGAGTATAGAAATGGCCTCAGCAGAGTCAAGATGGCAGCATGGGAAGATGTGGAGTTTGCGTCTCCCCACAACTAGGCGGCCTACCAGATGCTGGAGGGAGACCTTGATGCCCAATAGATTGGAGGAACCCCCAAGCAACTGGGTAGGACATGGGGGGACTGAGGGGGGAGGAGAAGTGGAGGATGAACAGGACCTGCACCCCTGAGGGGTGGCTGGGAGGGGGGTAGGGGTTCCTCTGCCCAATCGGCCCAGGAAGCCAGGCTGGGTCCTACACTCTCAGAGGCCCCCTCTGGGCCACATTGGTCCTAGGCTTGTAGGAGGCAGGGAGGAGGGGGGAAGGAGAGTGGAGGTGGATGGTGGGAGGGGAACCCACTAGGACCCCATGATTGGGGAAGGCACGGAGGGCTTTGCTTCTCCACCTCGGGCCTGGGAAGCCTACTGGGCTGCCAGGTCAGGTCCCCCACCCTCCAAAGACCCCTCTGGGCCCCATGGGTCCTGGGGGTGTAGGTGAGAAGCTGGGGAAGAACAGGAAAGGCAGATGGGAGGGGCCCACCAGGAGAGGAGGAGCTGAAGAGGAGCAGAGGGCATTTGCCCCTGCCCTCTGAGACCAGAGGCATGCCTGGGCCCCTTCGGTTCCATTGAGCCTAAGCCCCACCCCCCACCCCCTCAGGGCCTTTTCCAGTCTCGTGGGTCCTAAGCATAGGCCCCACCCACCAACTAAACTCCACCCCTGCTTAAGCCCTGACCCCCCACAGCCAAGGCCTTTTCCACCTTTTTTTCCTCCTCTTTTTTTTACTATTGTGGTTCTGTTTTACCTTCCAGTTGTTTCATGTATATTTTTATTTTTATATATTTTCTAACATATCTGTTAGTTTAAAAGTCTGATTTTATTTTTTACTCTTTGTTATTGTTCTGCTTTTTTTTTGGCCACCTCGTGTGGCTTGTGGGATCTTCGTTCATGAGCCGGGGGTTGGGCTGAAGCTCCTGCAGTGGGAGCTCTGAGTCAAAACCACTGGATTAACAGAGAACCTCAGAACTCAGGGAATATTCATCAGAGTGAGGTCTCCCAGAGGTCCTCATCTAGGCACCAAGACCCTGCTCTACCCAACAGCCTACAGACTCCAGTGATGGGGGCCTCAGGCCAAACAACCAGTAAGACACGAACAAAACCCCACACATCAAAAATAAAGAAAAAAGAAAAAAAGGAGACAGCAAAAGAATATGTCACAGATGAAGGAGCAAGGTAAAAACCTGCAAGACCAAATAAATGAAGAGGAAATAGGCAATCTACCTGAAAAAGAAGTCAGAGTAATGATAGTAAAGATGATCCATAATCTCGGAAGTAGAATGGAGGCACAGAATGAGAAAATACAAGAAATGTTTAACAAACATCTAGAAAAACTAAAGAACAGAGATGAACAACACAATAACTGAAATTTAATATATACTAGAAGGAATCAAAAACAGAATAACTGAGGCAGAAGAATGAATAAGTGAGCTGGAAGACAAAATGGTGGAAATAACTGCTGAGGAGCAGAATAAAGAAAAAAGAATAAAAAGAATTGAAGTCAATCTCAGAGACCTCTGGGACAACACTAAACGCACCAATATTTGAATTATAGGGGTCCCAGAGGTAGAAGAGAAAAAGAAAGGGTCTGAGAAACTATTTCAAGAGATTACAGTGGAAAAGCTCCCTAATACGGTAAAGGAAATAGTCACCCAAGTCCAGGAAGTGAAGAGAGTCCCATACAGGATAAACCACAGGGGAGACACACCAAGACACATATTAATCAAACTAACAACGATTAAGTTCAAAGAAAAATATCAAAAGCAGCAAGGGAAAAGCAAAAAATAACACATAAAGGAATCCCCATAAGGTTATCAGTTGATTTTTCAGCAGAAACTCTGCAGGCCAGAAGGGAATGGCAGGATTTACTTAAAGTGATGAAAGAGAAAAACCTACAACCAAGATTACAAGTAAGGATCTCATTCAGATTCAATGGAGAAATCAAAAGCCTTTCAAACAAGCATAAGCTAAGAGAATTCAGTACTACCTAACCAGCTTTACAACAAATGCTAAAGGAACTTCTCTAGGTGGGAAACACAAGAGAAGAAAAAGACCCACAAAAACAAACCCCAAACAATTAAGCAAATAGTAATAGGAACACACACATCAATAATTACTTTGAATGTCAATGGATTAAATGCCCCAACCAAAAGACATAGACTGGCTGAATGGATACAAAAACAAGACCCATATATATGCTGTATACAAGAGACCCACTTCAGACCTAGGGACACATCCAGACTGAAGGTGATGGGATGGAAAAAGCATTCCATGCAAATTGAAATCAAAAGAAAGCTGGAGTAGCAATACTTGTATCAGATAAAATAGACTTTAAAATAAAGAATGTTACAAGAGAAAAGAAGGACACTACATAATGATCAAGGGATCAATCCAAGAAGAAGATATAACAATTATAAATATATATGCACCCAACATAGGAGCACCTCAATACATAAGGCAACTGCTAACAACCATGAAAGGGGAAATCGACAGTAACACAATAATAGTAGGGGACTTTAACACCCCACTTACACCAATGGACAGATCATTGAAACAGAAAGTAAATAAGGAAACGTAAGCTTTAAATGATACAATAGACCAGAGAGATTTGATATTTATAGGACATTCCATCTGTAAATAGCACATTACACTTTCTTCTCAAGTGTACACGGAACGTTCTCCAGGATAGATCACATCTTGGGTCACAAATCAAGCCTCGGAAAATTTAAGAAAATTGAAATCGTACCAAGCATCTTTTCTGACCACAACGCTATGAGATTGGAAATCAATTACAGGAAAAAAAACCTGTAAAAAACACAAATACATGGAGGCTAAAACAGTGCACTACTAAATAACCAAGAGCTCACTGAATAAATCAAAGAAAAAATTTAAAAATACATAGAAACAAATGACAATGAAAACACAACAACCCAAAATCTATGGGATACAGCCAAAGCAGATCTAAGAGGAAAACTTATAGCAATTCAATCTCACCTCAAGAAACAAGAAAAATCTCAAACAATCTAACACTACACATAAAGCAACTAGAGAAAGAAGAACAAAGAAAACCAAAAGTTAGAAGGAAAAAAATCAGAAAGATCAGAGCAGAAATAAATGAAATAGAAACAAAGAAAACAATAGCAAAGATCAATAAAACTAAAAGTTGGTTCCTTCAGAAGATAAACAAAATTGATAAACCCTAAGCCAGACTAATCAAGAAAAAAGGGAGAGAATGCAAATCAATAAAGTTAGAAATGAAAAAGGAGAAATCACAACTGACACTGCATAAGTGCAAAGGGTTATAAGACACTACTACAAACAACTATATGCCAATAAAATGGACAACCGTGAAGAAATGGACAAAATCTTGGAAAGGTAAAATTTTCCAAGACTGAACCAGGAAGAATTAGAAAATATAAACAGACCTACCACAAGTAATGAAATTGAAACTATAACTAAAAATCGTCCAACAAACAAGAGTCCAGGACCAGATGGCTTCACAGGTGAATTCTATCAAACATTTAGAGAAAAGCTAACACCACTCCTTCTCAAACGCTTGCAAAAAATTGCAGAGGGAGGAACACTCCCAAATTCATTCTACAAAGCCACCATCACTCTGATACCAAAACCAGAAAAAGATATCACAAAAAAGAAAATTATAGACCAATATCACTGATGAACATAGATTCAAAAATCCTGAACAAATACTAGCAAACAGAATCCAACAACATATTAAAAGGATCATATCACCATGATCAAGTGGCATTTATCCCAGGGATTCCAGGATTCTCCAGTATATGCAAATCAATCATTGTGATACACCATACTAACAAATTAAGGAATAAAAACCATATGATCATCTCAATAGATGCAGAAAAAGCGTTTGACAAAATTCAACACCCATTTATGGTAAAAACTCTCCAGAAAATGGGCATAGAGGGAAACTACGTTAACATAATAAAGGCCACACATGACAAACCCAAAGCAAACATCATACACAATGGTGAAAAACTGAAAGCATTTCCACTAAGATTAGGAATAAGACAAGGATGTCCACTCTTGCCACTCTTATTCAACATAGTTTAGGAAGTCCTAGCCATGGCAATCAGAGAGGAAATAAAATGAAGCCAAATTGAAAAGAATAAACTGTCAGTGTTTGCAGATGACATGATACTATAGCATAGAAAATCCTAAAGATGCAACCAGGAAACTACTAGAACTAATCAATGAATATGGTAAGGTTGCAGGATACGAAATAAATGCACAGAAATCTCTGGCGTTCCCATACTTTTCATTGTCCCATACTGACAACGAAAAATCAGAGAAATTAAGCAAACAATCCCATTTACCATCACAACAAAAAGAATAAAATACTTAGGAATAAACCTACCTAAGGAGGTGAAAGACTTCTACTCAGAAAACTATAAAACAATGATGAAAGAAATCAAAGATGATATAAACAGATGGAGAAAAATATACCATGTTCTTGGATTGGAAGGGTCAATATTGTGAAAATCACAATACTACCCAAAGGAATCTACAGATTGCATCTACAGATTGAATCTACAGATTGCATGCAGTCTGTGCACCAGATTGCATGCACCAGTGGCATTCTTCACAGAATTAGAACAAAAAATTTTACAATTCATAAGAAAACACAAAAGACCCCGAATAGCCAAAGCCATGTTGAAAAAGAAAAATGGAGCTTGAGGAATCAGGCTCCCTGGCTTCAGACTATACTACAAAGCTACAGTAATCAAGACAGTATGGTACTGGCACAAAAACAGAAATACAGATCAATGGAAAATGATAGAAATCCCAGAGATAAACCCATGCACATATGGTCCCCTTATCTTTGCCAAAGGAGGCAAGAATATACAATGGAGAAAAGACAGCCTCTTCAATAAGTGGTGCTGGGAAAAATGGACAGATACATGTAAAAGAATGAAATTAGAACACACCCTAACACCATGCACAAAACAAACTCCAAATGGAGTTAAGACCTAAATGTAAGACCAGACACTATAAAACTCTTAGAGGAAAACATAGGGAAAACACTCTTTGACATAAACCACAGCAAGATCCTTTTTGACCCACCTCCTAGAGAAATGGAAATAAAAAAAATAAATGTGATCTAATTAAACTTAAAAGCTTTTGCACAACAAAGAAAACTGTAAACAAGACGAAAAGACAACCCTCAGAATGGGAGAAAATATTTTCAAATGAAACAACGGACAATGGATTAATCTTCAAAATATACAAACAGCTCATGGAGCTCAATATCAAAAGCACAAACAACCCAATTTAAAAAAGGGTGTAAGACCTAAGTAGACATTTCACCAAAGAAGACATACAGATGGCCATGAGGTACATGAAAAGATGATCAATATCACTAATTATTAGAGAAATGCAAATCAGAATTACAATGAGGTATCACCTCACACTGACCAGAATGGACATTATCAAAAAATCAACAAACAAAAAATGCCGGAGAGGGTTTGATGCAAAAGGAACCCTCCTGCACTGTTGGTGGGAATGCAAATTGATACAGCCACTATGGAGAACAGTATGGAGGTTCCTTAAAAAACTAAAAATAGAACTACCATATGACCCAGCAATCCCACTACTGGGCATATACCCTGATAAAACCATAATTCAAAAGGAGACATGTACCACAATGTTCGTTTCAGCCCTGTTTACAATAGCTAGGACATGGAAGAAACCTTAATGTCCATCAACAAATGAATGGATAAAGAAGATGTGGCATGTATATACAATGGACTATTACTCAGCCATAAAAAGAAACGATAGTGAGTTATTTGTAGTGAGGTGGATGGACCTAGAGTCTGTCATACAGTGAAGTAAGTCAGAAAAAGAAAAGCAAATACCGTATGATAACACATACATATGGAATCTAAAAAAATGGTACTGATGAACTAGTGTCAGCATAGGAATAAACATACAGACATAGAGAATGGACTTGAGGACGTGGGGTTGGGGAGGGGAAGCTGGGGTGTTATGAGAGTAGCATTGACATCCATACACTATCAATTATAAAATAGGTAGTGGAAAGCAGTAGCATAGCACAGAGATATCAGCTCATTGCTTTGCGAAGACTGAGGGGTGGGATAGGGAGGGTGGGAGGGAGGCTCAAGGGGGGGGATATGGGGATATATATGTATGCATAAGGCTGATTCACTCTGTTGTACAACAGAAACTAGCATAGCATTGTGAAGCAATTATACTCCAATAAAGATGTATAAAAAAATTGTCTCAAGCATCTTTTCTGAACACAACAGCATGAAACTAGAAATCAACCACAGAAAAAGAAATGAGAAAAAAAAGATTACATGGAGACTAAACAACATGCTACTAAAAAAACAATGGGTCAACGTTGAAATCAAAGAGGAAATTTAAAAATACCTTGAGACAAATGACAATGAAAACACAACCATATAAAATCTATAGGATGCAGCAAAAGCAGTTCTTAGAGGGAATTTCATAGTGATACAGACCTTCCTCTAAAAACAAGAAAAATCTCAAATAAATCACCTAACCTAACACTTAAAAAATAAACAAAGAAAACATACAAAACCTGAATTCAGCAGAAGGAAGGAAATACTAAAGGTCAGAGAGGAAATAGAGATTTAAAAAACAGTATAAAAAAATCAATAAAACCTAGAGCTGGTTCTCTGAAAGGGTAAACAAAATTGACCAACTTATGGCCAGGCTCACCAAGAAGAGAAGAGAGAGAACCCAAGTAAACAAAATAAGAAATGAAAAAGCAGACTTAACAACTGATACTGCAGAAATACAAAACACTATATGGGAGTACTATGAACAATTATATGCCAACAAATTTGACAACCTAGAAGAAATGGAAAAGTTTCTAGAAACACACAGCCCACCAAAATTGAATCAAGAAGAAATAGATAATTTGAACAAAGCACTAGAAGTGCAACAGAATCTGTGCTAAAACAAAAAAGAAAACAAAAAAAACCCTCTTTACAAACAAAAGTCCAGGACCAGGTGGCTTCACAGGTGAATTCTACCAAACGTACAAAGAAGAAATTTTACCGACCCTTTTCAAACTCTTCCAAAAGATTGAAGAGGAGGGAACACTCCCAAAGACATTCTATGAGGCCACCATTAGCCCGGTACCAAAACCAGAGAAAGATACCACCAAAAAAGAAAATTACAAGCCAATATAGATATGGATGCAAAAATTCTCAAAAAAATGTTAGCAAACCGAATCTTACAACACATTAAAAATATCTTACACCATGACCAAGTTTGATTCATCCCAAGTTCACAAGGATGGTTCAACATAAGCAAATCAATGTGACACACCATATCAACAAAAGAAAAAACCATATGATCATCTCAATATATGCAAAAAAAGCATTTGACAAAATCCAACACCCATTCATGATAAAAACTCTTACCAAAGTGGGTATAGAGGAAACATATTTCAACATAATAAAAGCTATTTATGACAAACACACAGCCAATGTAATAATAGTGAAAAGCTGAAAGCCTTCCCACTAAAATCTGGAACAAGAAAGAATGGCCACTCTCACCTCTTCTATTCAACATAGTATTGGAAGTCCTAGCCACAGCAGTCAGACAGGAAAAAGAAATAAAAGGTATCCAAATTGGAAGGGAAGAGGTAAAATTGTCATTATGCAGATGACTTGATAGTATATACAGAAAGCCCTAAGGACTCCACACGAAAACGACTAGAACTGATAAACAAATTCAGCAAGGTAGCAGGATAGAAAATTAAAATACAGAATTCGGTTGCATTTCTTTACACTAACAATGAAATATTAGAAAGAGAAAGTAAAAAAAAATAAAACCTTTTAAAATCTCACCTCCCAAAATAAAATACTTAGGAATAAACCTGACCAAGGAAATGAAAGACTTATACACGGAGAACTATAAAACATTAGTAAAGTAAATTGAAGGTGATTCAAAGAAATGGAAAGGTATCCCATGCTCTTGGATTGGAAGAATTAATATTGTGAAAATGGCCATACTACCCAAAGCAATCTACAGGTTTAATGTGATCCCTATCAAATTTCCTATTACATTTTTCACAGAACTAGAACAAATAATCCTAAAATGTATATGGATCCATAAAAGACCCAGAGTTGCCAAAGAAATCCTGAGGACAAAAGAACAAAGCAGGAGGCATAACCCTCCCAGACTTTGGACAATACTACAAAGCTACAATAATCAAACCAGCATGGTATTGGCACAAACACAGACATATGGATCAATGGAAGAGAATAGAGAGCCCAGAAATCAACCCACACACCTATAGTCAATTAATCTTCAACAAAGGATTCAAGAATATACGATGGGAAAAAGACAGTCTCTTCAGCAAGGGGTGTTGAGAAAGTTGGGTAGCTGCATTAAATCACTGAAGCTAGAACACACCCTCTCACCATACACAAAAACTCAAAATGTTTTAAAGACTTAAACATAAGACATGACACCATAAAACTTGTAGAAGAGAGCACAGACAAAACATTCTCTGACATAAATCATAGCAATATTTTCTTAGGTCAGTCTCCCAAGGCAATAGAAATAAAAACAGAAATAAACAAATGGGACCTAATCAAACTTACAAGATTTTGCACAGCAAAGAAAACAAAAAGACAACCTACAGAATGGGAGAAAATACTTGCAAATGATGCAGCCAAGAAGGGCTTAATTTCCAAAATTTACAACTCAACAACAATAGAAAAACAAATAACCCAATAGAAAAACAGGCAGAAGACCTAAATATATATTTCTCCAAAGAAGACATACAGATGGCCAATAAGTACATGAAAAGATACTCAACATGTCTAATTATTAGAGAAATGCAAATCAAAACTATGAGGGACCACCTTACACTGGTCAGAACGGCCATCATCAAAAATAAATGTTGGTAAGGGTGTGGATAAAAGAGAACCCTCTTGCACTATTAGGGGGAATGTAATCTAGTGCAGCCACTGTGGAAAACAGTATGGAGATTCCTCAGAAAACTAAAAATAGAATTACCATATTATCTAGAAATCCCACTCTTGGGCATACATCCAGACAAAACTATAATTGAAAAAGATATATGCACCCCTATGTTCATAGCAGCACTATTCACAATAGCCAAGACATGGAAGCAACCTAAATGTCTATCAACAGATGAATGGATAAAGAAGATGTTGTGGGCTTCCCTGGTGGTGCAGTGGTTAGGAATCTGCCTGCCAATGCAGGAGACACAGGTTCGATCCCTGGTCCTAGAGGATCCCACATGCCATGGAGCAACTAAGCCCATGCATCAAAACTGCTGAGCCTGCACTCTGGAGCCTGCAAGCCACAACTACTGAAGCCCGTGCACTTAGAGCCCATGCTCCACAACAGGAGAAGCCACCACAATGAGAAGCCTGCGCACCGCAATGAAGAGTAGCCCCCCCCCCCAGCCGCAGCTAAAGGAAGCCCGTGCACAGCAACTGAAGCAGCAAAAAAAAAAAAAGATGTTGTACATATATACAATGGAATACTACTCAGGCATAAAAAATAATGAAGTAATGCCACTGGCAACAACACTGATGCAACTAGATATTATCATACTATGTGAAGTAAGTCAGAAAGAGAAAGACAAATACCATATCTGATACCACTTATATGTAGAATCTAAAGTATGACACAAATGAACCTGTCTACAAAACAGAAACAGACTTATGGACACAGAGAACAGACTGGTGGTTGCCAAGGGGGAGGGGGTTAGGGGAAGATGGAGTGGAAGGTTGGTGTTAGCAGATATAAGTTATTATATATAGAAAGAATAAGCAACAGGGTCCTACTGTATAGCACAGGGAACTATATTCAGTATCCTGTGATAAACCATAATGGAATATTAAAAGAAAAGAATATATATAACTAAATCACTTTGCAGTACAGCAGAAATTAATATGGCATTGTAAATCAACTATACTTCAATAAACAAAAGAATAGAACTACCTCTTCTTTTCAAATAATTTATATACAATGAAGTTTGGTATGCACAACAGGCCAAACGTTATCTAGTGTTTTGTTTTTACTATCTAAATTTGATCGTACCAGCAGCAACCCTCACTGTAGTTTTGACTTTCTGAGCCTCTTAACTTACGTGGGTTCTTTCCAAAGCCTGAGAAGGGGCCCTAACACTGTGTTATATAATTACACATTTTGTTAAAGTTTGCAAAAGATATTTTATGACTGAAATTATATGGTATTTATACTTTCTCTGTATGACTTACTTCACTTAGCATAATACCCTCAAGGTCTATCCATGTTGTCACAAATGGCAGATTTCACCTTTTTTATGGCTGAGTAGTATTCCATTGTATATGTTACCTCCCTAAAAAATAAATCTAAAATTTAAAAAATGATATTTTAATTGCCATCTGATAAGATTATTCTTTTTTTCTAACATGAATTTTCATCCATCGAAGCTAACCTGTGTGTCTGGTGGCAACAGAGTGAACTGGACATCCTAGTGACCCAGATAAGGGTAAGCTGAGTTGGGGATACATTTAGTCTGCAGGGACTTCCTTATACAGATAAGTTGTTAGTTAACTATTCTGAAGTAGAAATGGTTTCCAGATATACTCTTCTGCCTGCTGTACCAGTTTATGCAGCATCGTGACAAGAAGACTATGGCATAGACTCTGGGCTGAGGAGGTAGCCAGGAGGAAGCGTGAAAAGTTGGATGGTGGTTTGTGGAAAATTATTCCAAATCTTATAGAACATATAAACACTTGATAATTCTTCCTGTATTTGACAATACCAATAATTTGAATATTACCAAGAGAAAATTATGAATTAAAAGAAAAACTAATTCATTGATAATAAAAAAAATTGATAAACCATTTCAGAAGACTGAATTGCCTACTTTCCATATAAAATATCACAAAATCTTGATTATGCTATGAAATAGTAAAAATAAAATTAGGAATATGAGATAAATAAGTTAAAAAAATAATAAAAATATATGAAACTAAACACTGAAGGAGAAATACTAGATGTAAGTGAGGCAGTTAATTTTTTTAACTATTATCTTTCTGAGGTGTTGTGATGAAATATTTATCAGATTTTCAAAATTTATAATTTGATGAGTTCTCATTATAAATACACATATTTTGTACTTAATTCTTAATTTATAGTTTTGTATTCTTTTTCTTAAAAGAGGCCTCCAGATTTCTATAAGCTTAAGTCTCAGAAGATCTGGGCTCACCTCTGCCTACAAGTAAGTATAATTGTTATTATTATTACTATTATTATGTCTAGTTTAAGGATGAGAAGACTGAAGTCTTGGAGCTACAATGTAATTTCTCCCTCTTCACAGAGCAAGTGGTAGAACTAGGACTCAAACCAAGGTCTGTCTGAATACATGGTCTATCTCAATGTTTACAAAATGATGCCTCTCAAAATATTTGTGAGCCAGTCACACTAGGTCACACCAAGAATTTTTCTTCCCACCCCTTGATTTCTCCAATATTATGCAGTACGATTTAGTTCAGTTAACTATTACCAGTGAACTAGGTACACAAAAATAAACAAAATTTCATTAAGCCTTGTTTTCTAGGAGTGGGCATTCTTGTCAGGGAGAGAGAGAGATGAGGATGTTACTACATAACATAGTAAGTATCTGATATTCACAAGTTGCACTTGGAGAACCTTGGAAGTACACTTGATTCAATCTGAGTGAAGATTATGATGGGGTGGAGCTAGGTTAAGTAAAAGATTCACACAATATGTGACACCTGGACGGAATTTTAAAAGACAAATAGGGATGAAGCCACGTTAAGAAGAAAGGATGATGGTACTACACATTGTACTTGAAGAGCTGTGTGTGAAATTGTGTGCAAGCCTGTGTCCTTGTCTTTTGAAGTAAAAGGTTTTCCCTTTAGCCTCCCAGGCCTCCCTTCATTCTCAAAAGGCCGACTCAAGAGTTAATGTTTAGGGCATGTGAAGACGTAGAAACGTTGGGCTGCGGAGCTGGTCACAATTTAGACTATATCTGCCACGTGGCAGAATCACCTAACTCGCAGTTTCCTGAAAGATATAAAGGCCTGACACACATTCCTAAGTTGTTTTTATAGGAAGCCGACCCCCACCAGATGAAAACTGCTGACTTCAAGCACACAGACCCTAGACTGGTTGAAACCAGAAGGTTGATGATGCCTGAAACTTCACCTTGATGCCAACCAATCTGAGAATTGTGCATGAACTGATCATGCACCCTGCAGCCCCCTCCCTCTTTAAAACATCTTCCCTGAAAGCCATTGGGGAGTTTGGGTGTTTTGAGCATGAGCTACTTGTTCTCCTTGCTTGGCACCCTGCCATAAGTGCTGTACTTTCCTTCACCACAACCCGGTGTCAGTTGATTGGCTACAGTGCATGCAAGCAAGCCAACGCAAGTTCGGTTCGGTAACTTACGTAGTTTCACATTGCGGAAGCGTAATATTTAGAAGCCAGAAATTGGAGAAAATTATACTAGAAAAGTTCCAGAGTTTTATATACTTTGTTAAGAAGCTCGAATTTTATCTTAAAATTAATCTGGAGTTTAAAAAATATTTAAAGCAGAAGGATGATTTAGTTTGCATTGTGATTAGCTCCAACATGGTGGCATAGGTGTTCAAGATGAATCTGAGATGAACAGAAGACCCAGTCCAGTGAGGAGGGTGTGGCAGCAATCCAGGTGAGAATAAAAAGGTCTGAACTAAGGGTAATGAAGACTGATAAAAGAGGATGGATTTGATAGTAACTAAATGTGATGGTCAGTTGAGAACTATTTAAGACACCACGATGTCTCCTGTGGTTTGATGAATCATTGTTTGATGAAGCCAACATTTAAGGCAAAAAAATAGGAGGAAAATCAAAAAGGAAAGAGAAATTGATGTATCATTTTGGACTTCTTAAATGTGAAGTGACTTTGAGATAACCTATTAGAAATGGTAAGCAGACATCTCAAGATGACCCTTGGATATAGTTAAAGGTTTGAGATTCATTAGTATGTTGGTAGCAGCTTAAACCATGATTACAGATGGATTCACCAAAGCAGCATATAAAAAGAAAACAATCTCTGAAAAAATAGGCCAGTCTTTTTGAATTATGGTTTTCTCTGGGTATATGCCTAGTAGTGGGATGGATGTGTCGTATGGTAGTTCTACTTTTAGTGTTTTAAGGAACCTCCATACGTTCTCCATAGTGGCTGAATCAATTTACATTCCCACCAACAGTGCAAGGGGGTTCCCTTTTCTCCACACCCTCTCCAGCATTTGTTGTTTGTAGATATTCTGATGATGCCTATTCTAACTAGTGTGAGGTGATACCTCATTGCAGTTTTGATTTGCATTTCTCTAATAATTCGTGATGTTGAGCATCTTTTCATGTGCCTCTTGGCCATCTGTATGTCTTCTTTGGAGAAATGTCTATTTAGGTCTTCTGCCCATTTTTGGATTGGGTTGTTTTTTGATATTGAGCTGCATGAGCTGTCTATATATTTTGGAGATTATTAAACAGATCAATCAAGGCTTTACTTGAATAGTCTAACCTGGAGTCATTGGGAGGGAAATAACGAAGATAAGAGCTACTTCCTTGCCCCATAAAGAACAAATATTTGATTTTGACTTCTGCCTCTTCAGTGTTCTATATATTTTGTATAGAACCTACTCAAATTTTTTTTCATAACTGAAGCTACAGGATTTCTTTATTTGTAATTTAACTAAGTTTGTCCCATTAGATATTAAAATCGACTGTGCCTCTTTCTCCTCGCGCCTCTTTATTTCCCCATCCCATGTGTTTTGACCTTGAGTTCACTTTTAAAGATACTCCTGCTAGAGATTCATAGTGCATCAAAAAAATAGGTTAAAATTTTTAATAGCAATCTCTTCATCGCAATCTCTTCATCTACATTATTCTACCAAGTTAAATGAAAAAATAAAATTTTGATGTTCATAGTAGGAAAGATAATAGTTTTATCTTCCAGTGGTCTCCTGCAGAACATGCTGAAATGAGTGCATTTGTAATATGGAGCAAAACTTCATCTGTGTTCTGCATAACTGCATCTTGGCTGTAGATGATTTCAGTGTGGGATGTGAGAAGGAATTTTGAAATGTGCAGCCTGTTTCCTGCAGATAAGTTTATGTGTCCTCCTTTCATCATGAAAAGAAGTTAAGATAACAGTTACCCTATAAACAAATGCAAAATTTCAAATCTATTCTTGATTCTAATGGCTTTCATTCCGGGTTCAGGATTACCACAATGCACTGTGTGAATCTGCACTGCATTAAGCTCAGGCAAATTTCTCAAAATGTTTTAAGGATGATTTGTAACTTGTAGTACATTTTCGAATGTTTTTATGATTTGGACATATGCACATTAATACTTAAATAGTTGATGTCTATATAGATGCGGCTCCATAGAGCTGTCAAAATAATCAAGGTCAAAATATTCAATTTGAGAAGGTACCCAAAATACTTTACCATCCAAGAGCTCTCATGACTAAAACAGTTATGTAGTTTTCTTTAACAGTAATGTAGAATGTGTGTGTTTGTGTGTATGTGTATGTGTGTGTGTGTGTGTGTGTGTGTGTTATGGAGGGGGCAGGGAGGGGATAATAATAGGTGAAAAGCCCAGAACTGAGAGTCAGTTCCACCATCCCTGTACCCTAACCAGTCCCACTTATGCATTCATCTATTTCTATTCTTACTCATATGCCCTAAGACAGTCATGCCCTGAGAAAACTTCTTTCCTAAAAGACAGAGTAAAGAAGTCATTATTGGGGCACAGTGTTGTCTTGATATGGTAGTCCCCATGACCCTGGTACCATGATTAATTTCCCCTTTAGATTACTTTCTTCTTGTTACTATTGCTGAACACCTGCTTAAATGTTTGATCTTTGAGGTTCTGACTTCCTGACACCTGGCCCTGCTATAATCTTGTTCGGCCCTTAGTTTCCAAGTGGGAACAGGACAAGTCAGAATGACCCCTTACTCCCTTAATGTTTGTTCTGCTTTGGCCTTTGGCGTACATTGACCCCCAAAATTTAGACCTCCTGGATCCTAAGAGCTACAGACTTTAACCAATTCTTTCCCTTGAATGTAAAGAGTAATGGACCCTTCTGTTTGGTAGCAGTCATTCCAAACAAATTCAGAGATTTCTTCCACAGCATTCCTAGCTATGGTCACATTATATCTACTTTAGCACATCAGGTGATTAAGAGTTCATTATATTTTAAGGCAAGTCATTCCTATTATGAACAGTGCCTCCTTCATATAACAAGTTAATGATTGGATTTATCTAGGTGGGCCAGTTGTTATGTTAAATAGCTACATCCTATGTCTATTCATCCATAGTCATAGTACATGAATTCCATCTGTACTTAGACTTCTTGTAAGTTGATGTTCTGGGAATTTTGATGGATTCCAGCTTTTAGAAAAAAGTGAAGACGCTAAGGGGAAAAGATGACTAGAAGTTGGAAGGTGGTCAGGAAAGGTAAGCAAAGATGCAGGACCTTAAGTTCAGAGGGCCTGGTGGTAGAGACAGCGTGAGCCTGTAGTTGAACCACCCAGACATAGCTCTGTGGCACTGCGTACACACCCCTGGACAGAGAGAGCTGTATGATAAAACCAAAAGATCTTTGTCACCATAGAGCCACACAACTATAATGAGGACTCACTTCCCAAAGACCAGGCTTACAAAAGTGGTACTATGTCCTGAGCTGGCCAGAGAAATGATATATTTTGTATCAAGGGTAATCCAACACCACTACATGGGCAGCTCAAGTGTAATATCTGCCACTCAGCTTATTTGGTGTTGTGTGTGTGTGTGTGTGTGTGTGTGTGTGTGTGTGTGTGTTTTCAATTAAAATGGCAGGCCTGCATAAGTAGATGTTTCAATAATGTCAGCCATCAAGGCATGTCCTTGCTTCTGAACCAAGAAGAACATAACAGCCCAGTTGTCTGACAGATGGAGCATTAATGTGAGATTCTAAGCAGTAGAAATCAGACAACTAGCAAGAGCAGTGGCCAGGACAGATAGTAGAGCAACTTGCAGATGTGAATTCTTGCCTATCATACCTCTAACACTTAGAATCCAAGATCAAAGGAGAAGGGCTGAGGTCCTAGCTCAGGGAGATATGAGTTATTTATCCAGCAGACTTATGTACCAATTGTGTGTACACACACACACACATTTTTTTTCACACCACATCACGCTCCTGCTCGAAATCTTGCAACAATTCCCATTTCACTCAAACTAAAAGCCAACATTCTTTGGATATCCTACATGAGCTGATTCTAATTACCTCTTTGCCTTCGTTCTATCTGCTTCTCCCTCACTGATTCTGATTTCCAACCCTCCTGTAAGTCTTTTCTCAATTGCTCCCTCCTCATTGAAGCCTATCCTGACTCCCTTCTTTAAAACTGCTTTCACTCTACTCCCAGCTCTACAAAAATTCCCTCCTTATCTTGTTTTACATTTTTTTTTTTTTTTACTATTGTACTTACCACCTTCTAAAATACTTTATTATTGGTTCTCTGACTCCTCCTAGATTGTTAACTCTGAGATTTTATTGATGTATCCTATGGACCTAGAACAGTATCTGACCAGCCTTTTGTGTTCAAAGAAGCATTTGTTGAATAAGTGTATGAAGTAGAGCTAATGTTAAATTATTTGCCTTTTATGGTGGCCACATGGGATGTCACATATTTTATTAAAGTCCTTAAGGGGTGAGAGGAGCTGCAAACACTGGGCAAGCAGCTTCAGCTGTGGTAGTGGTAGCCCTTAAAACAGAGAGTCCAGAAATTCCAGGAATAGTGAGTGGTTGGCCCCAGGAAGCAGCAGATCGGGAAAGCAAAAGTGCTTTAGGAAGAAAAAAGTTAGTCAAGAGAGTCTGAAGGTGGGGAAACAGAGTTTGTTCAATTCATATGCAGCAAAATTTACTTATCTATTGTGTTTACTGTTTGTCTCACCGCATAAGAATAAAAGCTCTATAAAGACAGGAATTGTTGCTTCTGTTGTTCACTAACACATTCCAGCACTAAGAACTCTGTGTATTTCAGAGATGGGGCTCAATACATGTTTGTTAAATTAAGGCAAACACTGCTTCACTAATGGACATTATATTTTAAAAATATTTTTTGCTCACATCTGTGAATATTGTAACTAAAAGATATGATCTCATCAAGTTAATGTCATGTGATCAAGAGAGGAAAAGTTGTTCTCTTCTGTTTTAATATAAATGGCTTTTTTAGAGAGAACAGATAAATGAGCAAAATTAGAAGATGTTTAAATACTGGATCTATCCAAAGTAGAATAATTTAGCAAAAATGCTAAGTACAAGAACAAAGATCTTCATCTTTTTTTCTTTAAATTACTGAAACTGTTACACATGAAAAAGGAGAAAAGAAAAAAAGGAATTCTATCCAAGCCCCGAGAAGAGAAATTATGAGTAATTAATGTAGCCAAAAAGATACCACCAAGACTCTGCGTGCTAGTGCCACAGTGATTTACCACAGCACATGAAAGTTCTATTTGTTCATCTCAAGAAACTCAGGGAAAAAAAGGCTTTTGCATTTCAAATGTTTAGCTGTTAAAAAAAAATCTGGGGCTTCCCTGGTGGCACAGTGGTTGAGAGTCCGCCTGCCGATGCAGGGGACACAGGTTCGTGCCCCGGTGCGGGAAGATCCCACATGCCGCGGAGCGGCTGGGCCCGTGAGCCATGGCCGCTGAGCCTGCGCGTCCGGAGCCTGTGCTCCGCAACGGGAGAGGCCACAGCAGTGAGAGGCCCGTGTACCGCAAAAAAAAAAAAAAATTCTGAATAGAGGCACTATAGATCACCCTTTAATTTATTATCATTTTAGGGAAAGTGAGCACATGCACAAAGATTAGTCAAGAAGAGAAACCTCCCACTGGGAGGGACAAATGGTGGAACAGTAGGACCTTGAGCTCATCTCCTCTCGCAAGCACATCAAAATCACAACTAACTGTTGAACAACCATCAGTAAAAAAGACTGGAACCTACCAAAAAAAGTACATCCAGAGATAGAAAGAAGAAACCACAACAAGATGGTGGGGGTGGTGTACTCGTGATACAATAGAACTCCATACCACCTGGGTGGGTGACCCACAACTAGGGAACAACTGTATCACAGAAGTTCTCCCACAGGAGTGAGAGTTCTGAGCCCCACATCAGGCTCCCCAGCCTAGAGGCCTGGCATCAGGAGGAGGAGACCCCATTGTTTTTTTTTTGTTTTGGCGGTACGCGGGCCTCTCACTGTTGCGGCCTCTCCCGTTGCGGAGCACAGGCTCCGGACACGCAGGCTCAGCGGCCATGGTTCACGGGATCTTCCCGGACCGGGGCACGAACCCATGTCCCCTGCATTGGCAGGCGGACTCTCAACCACTGCGCCACCAGGTAAGCCCTCAAATAAAGCTATTGAATAGTTTGGGTCCCTCCAGGGCATGTTAGAGGCTAGACTGACCACATCAACTGCCTCAGCCTCTCACTGCACTTTTTTTTTTTTTTTTTGGCCCAGCCGCTCCGCGGCATGTGGGATCCTCCCGGACCGGGGCACAAACCCGCGTCCCCTGCATCGGCAGGCGGACTCTCAACCACTGCGCCACCAGGGAAGCCCCGAGTATTTGGTTTTGAAGGCCAGCAGAGCTTGATTGCAGGAGCTCCACAGGACTGGGGGAAACAGAGACCTCCACTCTTGGAGAGTGCACGCAAGGTTTCACATGCACCAGGACCTAGGGCAAAAGTGGTGACTAGAAAAAAAAAAAAGGTGACTAGGAGCCTGGGCCAGACCTCCTGGTCTTGAAGGGTCTCCTGGGGAAGTGGGGGGTGGCTGTAGCTCACCCTGGGGACATGGACACCAGTGGTGCTGGCAGAGGTATCAAAGAATGTCATCTACATGTACTCTTATTGAAGGTAGACATCTTGCCTGGGTCATAAGCACTCAAGACCTGGCCCCACCCAACAGCCTGTAAGCTCCCCCTGTGCTGGGACACCTCAGGCCAAACAAGCAGTAGAATGGGAACACAGCCCCACACATCAGCAGACAGGCTGCCTAAGGACTTCCTGAGTCCATAGTCACCTCTAGACATGTCCTTTAAAATGGCCCTGCCCACCAGAAGGCCAAGACCCAGCTCCACTCATCAATGGGCAGGCACCAGGAGCAAGAAAACTATGATCCTGCAGCCTGTGTAACTGAGTCCATAGACTAAGTCAGAACCTACTCTGGGAACAGGGAAGCAGCTGGACTCTGGCCCTTGGATGATGGGAGAAAAAGAAAAGGCCACAACTAGAAACAAGAAAATTACGAAATGGGAAAGCTCACTGGTAAAGGCAAACATAAAGGCAGGACATTATCCACACACAAATATGATATTAAAACCAGTAATCAGGAGGAGAGTACAAATGCAGGATATTTGAAATGCATTTGAAATCAAGAGATCACCAACTTAAAACAATCACATTATATATATATATATATATATATAGAGAGAGAGAGAGAGAGAGAGAGAGAGAGAGAGAGAGAGAGAGAGAGA
>NW_021703774.1:12943341-12973607 GCF_005190385.1 Monodon monoceros | reverse complement strand
AGAGAGAGAGAGAGAGAGAGAGAGAGAGAGAGAGAGAGAGAGAGAGACTGCTATACCAAAAGCTCATGATAACCACAAACCAAAAATCTATAATATATAGGTGCACAAAAATGAAAAATGAATCCAAACACAACTCTAAAGACAGCCATCAGATCACAAGAGAAGAGAATAAAAGAGGAAATAAAGAACTCCTCCAATATACTTAGCTAGGCACTTGTGCTTTGAGCATGCCTGCTCCCTTCTGCTCCAATCCTGAACAAGGAACATGCTACCCAACCCTTCAACCAATCGGGTTAGAATTCAAAGAACCTAGAGCAGCCCTGAGGCCCACAGACTCACATAAGAATATGATTCCCTCTATTAAACATAATAGTTACTACCACTTAATTAAGCATTTGCTATTTGAGTCCTCTATGAGACCCTGGACATGCATGTTCATTTGCCTAGGAAGACCATCTGAGGATAAAGTTACTCAAGGTCACACAAACCCCACTTGGATTCTAGAACCCATGTTCTTTCTATGGCACGGCTTATGAATAAGGGCCTGTCCACCTGGGTCTCCAGGTTAATACAGCAGTTTCCTCCCTTTGGGGCTGTAACCCTATCCTGAACGTAGGCAGTCTTGACTGAAGCTCTGACACTCTAGATATCTCTTATAAGCCCCCTCCCTGCAATGGCTGGATCTGACTTGTGGACTTGGTCACTGGCTGGAGTCCTGCTCCTTCAGGGATAGGTTTCTAGTAAAAAGGCCGTTCACTGGTCACTGTCCAGACCAGTACTGCTGGCCCCACCCACCACAGACGCTCTGGGGTGGAGTTAGTTCACCCAGGCTGATCTACCTTCAACACCTTTTCCATATTAAATGCTGATGAGAGACGTCTGGATGGTCACCTACTGTGGGCCGGCATTACATTACGCTCCTAAAATTTATTGTTGAACTTGAGTGGTATTCGTCCACCCTGGAACTTCAGGCTGCCTGTCATCCAGACCACATCAGATCATGGCCCAAAGCATGAAGAAATATTCCTTTGGTATGCTGACACAGTTGAAAAGGCTTTGTGCAAAAGATATACCAAAAAACAAACATGAGATGTACACAGAGAGACTTTTAGTTCCTGCAGAATTATGGGTTGTTGGTCAAAGTTCACATTGTCAGCAGGAAACTCACCCAACACAGTTTTGTAAAATCACAACAGGGTGATTAGGAAGTTGGAAAAAGTAGTGATTGGTAAAGTTGAGAGTCACAATCAGTCTCAGGTGGGAGCAGTTCATCCTACAGGTCCTACACCATACATTGGTTCTTTACAATGTGCATGAAAATCACCTGGGACTCTTGTTACAAGATGGATTCTAACTCAGTCCATCTGAGGTGGGTCCTGAGGCTCTGCATTTCTGACAAGCTCCCCTAACATGCTGAAAGCGTGATCCTCAGACTACATTTTGCTTAGCAAGCCCACAGACCTCCTTGACACAGGTTTAAAAAGGAAATAATATAGTTGACTTACTTGGACCTAAGTTATGCATGTAGGTGGCATTAGAACCTTGCAGCCAAGGTGCATGATCTTACCAGAAACGTAATCATTCATAGAGGAAAAGGACTAAGCCAGAAAGGAGACTCAGAGCGTGAGGGAGATGGAGCCTGGGGTTCAGGGGTCTGGAAACACATATAAAAATCAAGAGAGGGAAACAATGGGCAGTAGTCATAGAAACAGCAACAATGTTGTTCAACTTTGCAAATAACCCATGTTTGAAGAGCAGAGAAGAGGGTAGCCTGGGTTATTTCAAGTCAGGCCTGGGAATGCCAGACCCAGAACTCTAGACTCGCTAGCACAGAAAAGGCGAACTTCAAAGTCTTAACAACAAGTAACGGGAAGCAGTGCAGGCAAACCAATACCACCTAGGTGAGCACAGGGTCACAAATGTCCAGAAGGCAACCAGGTAGATTCCCAGATGCGGGAAGTGAACTTACCTGCTCATCTTCAGCTTCCAGGAGGAACTGAGCAAGAGAAGTCAGTGTCCTAGCCCTAGAGGAAACAGCGTGTCCACCGAGGAATCCAGGAAGGGATGAAGTACGGGGGCTGGAAAACGCAGCAAAGGCTCAGCTCTGCTACCCACGGCAAATCTGCCGTAAAGTTACGTCGTAGGGAACCAATGAAAGGCCTGTATCCCCTCTTACCCGCGTGGGGCAGAATCAACACGTGTGAGTTAAGTGGCTCTAGCTGTGAAAACTGGTAAACAGTGTGAGGCAGGAAGCAAAGTGAGGTCCCAGAACAGCAGTATCGGCATCACCTGGGAACTTGTTAGGAAATGTAAATTCTCAGCCCCGCTCCAAACCTGCCAATCAGAGGCTGCGGGGGGTGGCCCTGCAGCCTGGGCTCCAACAAGCCCTCCAGGTGATTCTGATGCACACTCACTGCAGCAGAAGCTATTAAAAGCACGGTCGAGAGACAAGGCCAGGTGTGGTAAAGGACAATCATTATAAGGCTTGCTAATGGTGCTTTTAAAGAGCTAGTGAAGACTAAAGCCTGTTTACAGGGAGAAGAAAACCCAGGAGAGAAAATGTAATATAATAATTAATAAAACTTGCTCAGTGATCAACAACAACAACAAAAACAGTGGATGAATGTAAATTGTAGTTAAAAAATACAAGTGAAAATTTAATAACAGGCATTAACAATCTTCATCTCTTACGCTTTTTATTTCCCAACCACATATATGTGTCTACTGGTAAGGACACCATTAGGAACTTTCAATAATCTATATGTCTCTTTCAAATGTATTTCTCCAGCATGGTCAGGGAGCCCACCTCAGGTAGGTAGCTCTTTGGGCAGGGTAGCTATGTAATGTAAATATATTTAACAAAATATCCTGAAAGATTGCTAAAACTCCTGAGCCCAAAACATATGACTTCAGAAAGTCACACAGTACAATAAAAATGGAGGTAGCAATGTGAAAAAAGAAAAAAAAAGAAAAAAAAAAAGAAGAGACACCTCCCAAAGGTTTAGTTCCTCTCAAGGAAGCCTGGGAAAGATGCTGCATCAAAACATTAAAACGACTCTGGTGCTCACAGCTGTAGGGTCATATCAGCTTAAGGGTGAAATTCTCAAGAGATTGGTAAGATGTGGGATGAAATGAAAGAAAAAAGTGCAGTCTTGGTATTAAGTAGAGCTTTAAAATAAGAACATAATTACAAACAATCATAAGTGGTAATTCTTTCATAGACTCATCTATATATTGGCTATATGACTAAGAGGCTGGAGTCTTCTAAAGAAATTGGCACTCAGGTATGGGCAAGAGCAAGATACAATGGAGACACTGTGGTGAGAATAAGCAGATGCACAAGGGCAAATGGATTGATAATGATCAGCTGTAATATAGTTAGCTTACTTAATACAGTAAGCACTATGCTGAAGAAGACTTTTGGGCATCATTTCTACCTATGTTTTTAATTTTTATTTTATATTGGAGTATAGTTGATTAACAATGTTGTGTCTACTTATGTTTTGTGAAATAAAAGTAAAGGCTCACTCTTTACCCACCCAAGCACACCACACAGATACACACACACATACATGTGCACTCATCTCACTTCTAAAGTTAATCTATATTATCCCAAAAGGCTTCTCCAAATTAAATCACAACATATTTAACTGAGGTATCACTCAGTGTGGAGAAGTGGAAGGAGAGATTGAGGAAGGGAGATCTCTTCTCCCTAAAGGTCATGTGGGATGTGAATATCTAGAGCCACACAGAATATCATCCCTGATAATTTTAAGCACAGTCTTGAAGGGCCTAGTGCCTTAAAGAAATAAGTTAAGTGATTGTTATTAAAGAGGTACTGATTAGCACAAGCAGCTCTGTGTCCTTTAAGCTAAATGCTTTCTTTGTAGTGATAGAATAGTATAAATCATCCCATGTTTAGATATAGCTGAAGTATCACATTTTGGGAAAATGCACTAAAATGGTGCTCTAAACTATCTGTGGTGCTCTGAACTGCTGTCAAAAGAGCCAGGACTTTCAGAGCTGGATTTGAGGATTTGTTATTACAAGACCCCTATGGCTGAAGGGTCAAAGACAAGACAGTATATATTTATCATGAGGCTCTTTATCTTCTTGAAAATAGGAGCCCTTGGTAACTCACAACAGTGTTTAAAAGGGTAGTTTTAAAAAATAATTATCTGGAGGTGCTTATTGTTGAGAGAGCAAATACGTTTTGATTAAAGCTTCAAGGAGCATTAATAGAAAGGCTCCAAAGTGCTGGTCTGTCTAGATGACTGTAGCAGAGCTCGGCTAGTCATTTATCAAAGTCTTTTCCTCTTCCTTCCAGGAAAGGTTATTATACAACTAGAATACTGCCTCCCTCACAGTTAGATATGGCTATGTGGCTGAGTTTTAGTCCTAGTTAGCAGAATGAGAATGGAAGCAGTGTTCGGCCACTTCCAACCCTGACCCATGAAAACATCTCATGGGATCCTCCACACTCTTCCCCCCATCTCCCCACAAAATGCTAAAGATCCAGCAGAGAATGTTGACATTCTAGGGATGGCAGAGCCACATTTGGAAGGAGCTAGGATGCTGAAATCATTGCATGGAAGATCACCCGCAATGATGGACTGTTATGTGAGCCAAAAATAACCTTCTAATGGGTTAGGTCTCTGACATCTGGGGATTGTTTTTATAGGTGTTAGCCTAACACATGAAACTTGTTGTCCATTGACCTGTGCCTCATCTGCTAAGCCTAGTAAATAGGTATAATATATAGTAAAGCAACAAGTGAGCAGAAAAATGTGTTTCTTTTTTTTACACTAGTCAAATCTCCAAAACATAAATTATATAAAATTTAAGAATATATTAGAGGTAGACATATTCTGTAACAGGTGAAGAACTAATCTATTGGGGTGAAAAAGAAAAGCTAAGCTATAAGAAGAATGCATACTTTTGAAAACTTTGTAAATAAGGGTTAGGTGGTATCTCAAGGGTGATTTAAAGGCTTGGAAGCTTGGGTTGTACGGGAGCTTGAGCTAGTGATCTTCCATTCTCCACATGCCTATCGGTTGTTAGAACTTAGGAATTATGTGCTAAAAAGGACAAGGAAAACTAAAGGATCTCTAGAAAAGTCCTGATGTACAGCTATCACAGACAAGTTTGGGGAATTTGTATGGTGTCCTGTTCAAAGAGTAAAATGACCTTCTCTATCATATGACTGTTTGGTGCCAAGCTGGACAAAATATGGCCGTGATGGTAGTGACATTAGAAAGTTTCTGTTATGGGACAATGCTTAGCATTGAGAATGCTTTTGCCTTCTTGCTTCAGTCACTAGAGAATGAAAAGAATCAGGACCACTTAGGAATTGCTGGGGTGTAGAATATTGTCATAGAGCAAGTATGTCAAAAACCTTTATGTGCTGGTCCAATTTGGGACTTTGGAAATATCTATATTATCTCAAGTTGGAAGGCCTAGGTTTTCTAGGTACAGAAGATGAGCCTTACCTCCAGGGAAATTACAATCTTTTTCTTGACTTTAGCATAAACTACACTGATGTAGTAAATATTTGAATTGGTTTTACTATTCAGCATTTAAATACCTTTTTATTATTATCAAAATGTCTGTCTTTGAGGGGAATTCCCAAGTCTTTACCAAAGGGCAAATAAGTGGGACAAATGCTTCCTCTATGTTTCCTGGAAAGGACATGTGACTTGACTGAATGTTTTACTATTGAACCACTGAAGCAAGGACTGTGGCAGTGATGAAACTCAGGGGTCTGGCCACAAATCTGACTCCTGTGATGATGTTTGCTCTGATGACGGCAGTTCTAAAGCCTTCAGAGCAGCCCTGGCATCTGTCCATCTCCTAGGCAAGACCACCACTCTGTACACCTCCGATATCTTTATATTTATTCTGTTTTTATTTAACATTTTTGTTTTTGCTTTTGTTTAAGATATAGTTACTGTTGTTTATAAGTAAGACTTGACTGACACAACTGATTAAAATAAGAATAGGATCGGGAATTTTCTAGTGGTCCAGTGGTTAGTACTCTGTGCTCTTACTGAGGAGGGCCCAGGTTCAATCCCTGGTTGGGGAGCTAAGATACCACAAGCTGTGTGGTGCAGTCCAAAAAAAAAAAAAAGGATCAATTTGTGTGTTACCAATAGTTAAGGCAATGACAACTGTCTATATTTTCCCTGTTTCAAAAAGCATTAATTGTATATGATTACATTTGGCCTTACAAGGAGGGAAAGAGCTCAAAAACTGGTATGGGCACAATTTTATTTGTTTTGTTTATTTTGGACCAAGAAGACCAATGATATCACATCCAAATGTGAAACATTTGCCCACTATATTTGGTAGAAAATCATGCCAAATCTGAAAGCACGCCTGAAAGGGACCATTCAAGACAGTCCCCGGAACTGAGGTGAATATATTTCTTGTCCTAAAAATCACATAGCAGAAACACTGGGAGCACAGTTTTGGTAGCAAAGTGTTTGGTGAAGTAAACTTTAAGATTTTCCCATTATGGAGAAGGAGGTATGGATTTCCATGCATGCCAGTGATTTTTAGCTAACTGTTTACATTGGTTTTTTCTTTCTTCACACAAGAGAGTTTTCCTAGGCACATAGCCACACTGGTAAAGATTGCTTAAATACAAATCTCATGATTAAACCTCTAACCAATCTGCGCTAAAGCTCGTATATTAATATGCCTTTATTTCTTATATTTTACTGGCATACATGGAAGGGAAATTCTAGAAAGCATAGAATTGAGAAACTATAAGAATAGAAATAATAATTTCTGAATTTAAGATGATTAACCATTAAGGAAAAATGCTATAATGTAAAATAACATGGCATATAAAAAGGAAAGAAACTGAGTTATTTGTAGTGAGGTGGGTGGACCTAGAGACTGTCATACAGAGTGAAGTAAGTTAGAAAGAGAAAAACAAATACCATATGCTAACACATATATATGGAATCTAAAAAAAGAAAAAGAAAATGGTCAGAAGAACCTAGGGGCAAGACGGGAATAAAGATGCAGACCTACTAGGGAATGGAGGTGAGGATACGGGGAGGGTGAAGGGTAAGCTGGGACAAAGTGAGAGAGTGGCATGGACATACATACACTACCAAACGTAAAATAGATAGCTAGTGGGAAGCAGCCGCATAGCACAGGGAGATCAGCTTGGTGCTTTGTGACCATCTAGAGGGGTGGGAGGGAGGGAGATGGAAGAGGGAAGAGATATGGGAACATATGTATATGTATAACTGATTCACTTTGTTATAAAGCAGAAACTGACACACCATTGTAAAGCAATTATACTCTAATCAAGATGTTAAAAAATTAAAATTAAAAATATATATATTATGGCATGATAATTTAAATGCAGACAGTATATTGGAGATACTTTTTAGATACTCTTCATTCTCTGAGCTTGTACACCAAAATGCTATATGTACCTAGTTCATGAAGACAAGATTGCAGTGAAAGAACCAAAATAAGTGTCTTCAAAGAAAACTATGTGTTGTTTAGAGCACACATTTCAGTTATCAGAATCTGTTTTTGTTTTTCTTTTTCCATTATCTTTGAGCTTTTTTAAGTCTCTGTAAGTTGTAAACAAAACAAAACAAAAACTCATATTAAAGCAAAAAATTCTTGTCCCTAGAAACTCAAATGTTGTCTAGCAGAATGTAAGTGACTATTGCATTGTGGAAATTGATCTATTTTGTCTGTTTTGCAATTATTTGTAAATTCACTTCAGCACTTTTTACCTGAGTATAGAAGCATGGTATTTTGAGTTCTCTTTGTAACATCTTACTGGATCCTTCATTAATTGAGTTTAATAAAATCTTTGAAATGTGTTTATTTGGTATTTGTGTTACAGAAGTTTATCTTTTCTTTTGAATCTCTTTCACCCTTTTATGAACCTGTGAGTTGTGAGTTGCAATGATTTACCATAGAGTGTGTTCTGCAGATTATACTCCAATAAATGGCTGTTACTGAAGGACATTGTGTCACTTGGATATTTACTAGATTCTACATTTCTGTGAAGCACATATTTGTAAGGGAAAGAAGTATCTTAAAATTGTTTTAATTCAATAGCGGAATATCCCAAAATCGCCATCACAATTTTCACAGCATATAATGAGAAACCTGTGTTTTCTTTCTGCTGCTATGTAGTAAACTATCCTTTCCTTTTACTACAAATGTTCTCTGAAAGCGTCCCAATTCTTGAAGGAGAAGTCCTAGAAAGAGTTGTTGAATCTACAGAAAACATCACATACCTTCAACTTACACCTCTGAATAGAAAGAAATGTAGTGTCCAGAACTGTACTGTTTTAATAATACATTGTGTGATTTTTGGAAATAAGCAACATTAACAACTGCAAACCACTATAGAAGTTATTATGTGTATCTAAAAAGTTTCTGCAAGTCTACCTCAGAAACAAAGCTCTCAGTATCATCACTTGATGGGGATTTTTATTTTATTTTAATAAGTTGCCCAAGTGTATTGTTATAAATTATTAAACAATAGTAGCAAATATAAAGGGCTTTATGCTTTGTCATTCAGTGAATCTCATTTATAAGTCTCAAAAATTCTTCCAAAAAATATTTTTTAACGCATGATCTTTGTATTTACTGACAGAAAGATTTATTTAACTATGCAGAAATTGCCTTCCTACAGCTCTTATAGTTTAAATACACCTGCACTCTACAGGGTGCAAAAATCAGCCTTTTCCCCAGACAATTCTCAGAGTTGTTTTCCCTCTAAGTAACTGTGCATAAATAAAGTTGTCGCATTTAACCCATCAAATATTCACTATTTCAGAAATATTTATGTAATCTAAATTAATATATCCTAAACACTATTAGGCATCATAAAATGTGTTCTTATAAAACTAATATAAAATTAAGAAAGAAGTCCTCATGTATTTGTCTATTGAGCACCTTAAGTGTGTCTGGCTCTGAATTAGAAGTTCATTATACAAAATAAAATCATCATGTCTTTTACTTAAAAGAACCTAGAGTCTATACATTCTAGGGGGAAGAAAGAAAAGTGCACACACATTGCAATACAATAAGATACATGCTGTGTCAATGCACGTCTGTGTGTGTTTTATGGGAGTGTGAGTGTGTGTGTGTGTGTGTGTGTGTGTCAGTGAGAGATAGAGACAAAGAGAGTTTAAAAGGTTGATAAAGCCCAGGAAGGGGTCCTCATCTTACCTTAAGAGTTTGGGGAAGGCTTTCCAGAGGAAGCGAGTCCTGAATGGAGAATTTGAAATTGTTTGGGAGGCATGAAAAAGTGTATGTCACAAAAATGGACAAATATGGAAGTAGATAAAACAACAATCACAAGAGAACAAAATATGGGACTGTGGTGGCAAAAAGGCTACAGGGGCTTCCCTGGTGGCGCAGTGGTTGAGAATCCGCCTGCCAGTGCAGGGGACACAGGTTCAATCCCTGGTCCGGCAAGACTCTACATGCTGCGGGGCAACTAAGCCCGTGTGCCACAGCTACTGAGCCCGCATACCACAACTACTGAAGCCCACGTGCCTAGAGCCCGTGCTCCACAAGGGAAGCCACCACAATGAGAAGCCCATACACCGCAATGAAGAGTAGCCCCCGCTTGCCACAACTGGAGAAAGCCTGTGCGCAGCAACAAAGACCCAACACAGTGAAAAATAAACAAATAAAATAAATTTATAAAAAAGAAAACAAAACAAACTGGAATTCCGTAACAGGCCTTGGAGTTCTTCCTAAATTATCAGGCCACCAGTTGCCTCCTCAACCTTATTTATTCCCGCTCTTACCCATATTCATGCTGATCCAACTATAGTGACCCCATGGCTACTCCCAGAACATCCAAAGGCAGTTCCATCTAAAGTTTTATACTGGCATCCCTTCTGCCTGGAATGCTCTTTTCCCAGATGTCTTCCGGGTCCCTATGCTTCATTCAGACTCTGCCAACTCACCTCCTCAGAGCCCCTGTCCCTGACCACCTCTTCTAGAACAGTAGCCACTTGGGTGCTCTAGATGCCCTCAATTTTTTTTCCATCATACTCTTTTTCACTTCCTTAAATACATCGTGTATCTGTACTATCTATAATTTAGCAATATATTGTATATTCTCCCATGGAGAAAGTCAGCACCATGAGATCTGGTACGTTAATTTTATTGCTCAAATCCAAGCATGTAGAAAAATGCTGAAGCATACTAATAGGAGCTCAATAAATATTTTGCTGAATAGATTTGATCATTGATTCTATGATAGGAATTTTTTTTGGAATATTAAACATATATATATCTCCAAGAGATGAAATTATCAAACATCACTTCATTCTATTAAACCATATCTTAGTTCATATCATGTCATTTTAACAACACGAGGATTTTGTTACGTGTAAGCAATATTCATAAGGAAAATAATGCGTTTTCCTGGTTGATATTGCTTTTATAAATATCTTACAGGCATGAACATTCATGTTTTAAATATTAATGATGAAGGTGTATCAGAAATGGGATACATTTATTTGTAAATCATTAGAAATGGAGTGAAATTTGCTTTTGTAAATATATTCATCAAAATTTTTGTTTTTAGAACACTCAGGATGTTATAATAGCATATAACATTTTGTTAGAGCATAATAAGTACTTATAGTTTTACCAACCCCATTATAAATAATAATTGGTAAAAATGAGGCCAGCCCTCGAGTTAGTTCACTGAGTGACATTTACTCAGAGCTCATCTCAATGATACTAAACGATGTGCTTGAAAAACTTAAATGTCTGAACTTCAAAGATGATTAAGTAATTTCACTTTATTCTCCCCTGTGTTGTGCCTTGCTTTATACAACTGCTGTTATATTTCCTTTTATTTTGATCAGTTCCCTTTCAGGTGAATTGAACACCTGGTTTATCTTTGGTTTGTGCATTGTTAAAAGATTTTGTCTATGTTTAATAAAATCAGCAGTTGTTATTATTTAATAAAAAATATTTTGTTGTAATAAAGTACAACTTTCAAATATCAATACATTTTCCATCCTATCTCTCTTTGAATACATCAGTGGTTGACCTGCACTGGATTTAATTGAGATTAAATGAGATACATCAAGTTTTTAACCTTCATATATAGTTAGTGTTAACAACAAATGATTCCCTAAGTGGAAATCATCCATCTGCATTTGTAATCAGATAGACTATTTCCAGGGAAGTATAAAATTTTATAGAAGTGTTTCTAGTTTTGATTTTATGTAAAAAATAGTAATGATAATTAAGAATTTTTGGAGGGCTTTCTGTATTAGTGTGCTCAGTAATTCACTGAATTCCCATTTTGTAGATGACAGAATTAAGATAAAAAGTTAAGCAGACAAATAACTTGTGGAAGAATCTTGATATGAACCCTCTTATGAACTTTGGCAGCATGATCGCAAAGCCTCAGGTCTTAACCACAAGTCACCACTCTATGACCTGCTGGACGGGAAATGAACCAGCCAGGACCTAACACCACAAGGGTATTTAAGGGAGAAAAGAAGGAGAGTGATGGGATCTTCTGAAAATATGCACTTTTCACTCATAATCACCCCTATAATAAAAAGATATCCAATAAATACTGGATATAGTAATACGTCAAATAACAGGTATAGAGTATCCCAGATAAATTTTAGAGTTAGCTAAATGGAAATAAGACCAAAACTAATATAATGATTCATAATACCATTGTCTGTTAAATAGAGAATTTCAATAGACTTCTAAATGGTCTCTCTACCCCACTCTTAGTTTCTTCTATCCATTTTATTTTATTTATTTATTTTATTTATTTAGTTTTGGCTGTGTTGGGTCTTCGTTGCTGCGCGCGGGCTTTCTCTAGTTGCAGTGAGCGGGGGCTGCTCTTTGTTGCGGTGTGCAGGCTTCTCATTGCGGTGGCTTCTCTTGTTGCGGAGCACGGGCTATAGGCGCGTGGGCTCTAGAGCGCAGGCTCAGTAGTTGTGGCATACGGGCTTAGTTGCTCCACGGCACGTGGGATCTTCCCAGACCAGGGCTCGAACCCATGTCCCCTGCATTGGCAGGCAGATTTTAACCACTGTGCCACCAGGGAAGTCCCTCTTCTATCCATTTTAAATAGAGTAGCAAAAGTGAGCTTTAAACATATAAAATCTTTAATACTCATTAAAAATCCTTCAGTGACTTTCTACTGCACTTAGATTAAAATCTGCATTTCTTAACCTAGAACATGAGGCCCTATCCACTTGTCCCTACCCCATACTTACTCCTGCTGTGGGCTTCCTATGTTTCAGCCATCTGGGTTTCTTCCAACATAGCAAGGTGGTATTTGAACCCGGTACTCTTTCTTCCTAGTGTACTTTTCCCCTACATTTGCTAACTTCTACTCAACATGCAAATTTGACTTTAAATGTAGATTTCCTGAATTACCTCAGTTTATGGAAGTCCCACCTGATAATCTTTCATAGGTACCCTTTTTTCTTTCACAGAGCTTATCAGAATTTGTAAGTACATGTTGATTTGTATCTTTGTTTGTTCAATTTCTATTTCCTTTTCAAAAAGGTAAGCTCATGTAGGCATAGAGCTTGAGTATATACATGTAAGCTTATAGAGGTCACCATACTCTTTACCACTTTAAGCACTTCAACCCTGTGATTTCCTCTTTTGTTTGTATAAGTCTTTCTAAACTGGGTCTGGATGCATCGGTAAATAGAATAATTGAATACACCAAAACCTCTCTCCCATGATTCACAATCTATGCTGCAGTATGGCACTAAAACTAGTTTTTAAGCAATTAATAAAGAGGACACTTTAACCAGTGACTAGAAAAACTGTCATCATCAGTATCATCTGGGAGTTTGTTAGAGAAACAGCTAACAAACCAAAAGGCCTCTATTTACAACCTACTGAATCACTGTCTCTAGGGGTGAGGACGGGAAATCTGCATTTTAACTAAGCTCTTTGGATGGATCTTACGAATACTGATGTTTGAGAAGCACTGCTCTAAACAAATTTATGTTTTTAAGAGCCTACTTATTTATGTGCATTTATTAATTAAGCCATGCTTATAATGGGCCATGCCTATAATGTCAAGTCATGGCCCATAAGCTTCAGAATGTACCATTGAAGATAACTTTTCAATAAATTAATGTACGGGAGCCTTTTATTATCTGGCTTCTATCCATACCAAATGAATGAGGGAACCAGTAAAATGTGAGAGAAACATAATTACTTTGCCTAATTTCTTCATGTTGCTAGTTGATAGCATCTTTATCATTTCTACATGAGCTCCATCTTGTGGCTAAGCTTTGATTTTTTTTTTTCCTTCTAGTAGTTATCTAGATGATTAAATCATGAATAAAAAAATTAATGCTTTTTCAGAGTTCTATTGCTGAGAGTTATTTATAATCATGCTTCCTTTGTTGATTTTAGTTGTTCCTATTAATTATTTGGCATCATGAGTTGGAAATTAGAAAACAATATGGACGATTGATGCCAGAAATATAGCACTAATGTTTCTTCAGTGTCATAACACTATGCTCCCAATTGGGTTCTGGAAAATTCAAAAAATAATTCCTCTAATGACTTTGTTTGGGGATTGAAGGTTTTCCAAATGGATATTTTTCTATGAAATAAATGATTTCACCCTGCCTCTCCATGGAAGGAGGGAAGGTAGGAAGGAAGGAAGGAAGGAAGGGAGGGAGGGAGGGAGGGAAGAAGAAAGAACGAAAGAATGAACGAAAGAAAGAAAGAAAGAAAAAGAAAGGAAGAAAGAAAGAAAGAAAGAAAGAAAGAAAGAAAGAAAAAGAAAGAAAGGAAGAAAGAAAGAAAGGAGAAAAGAAGTGTGTAAATGTTTTACCTTCTTTATATTCTTTATGAGATGGTCAGTTAGGTGCAGCCATAAGAGGAGACAGAGAGGCTCAGGAAAAAGCAAAGTTTATAATACCCACAAGCTCCTAAAGACAAGAAGCAGATCATGCCATGTAGGGCCACCTAAGGAAACAACCAGGGTGGTCAAGAGGCAGAAGACAAGATGTAGGGCGGAGCTTGGGCTGTGGCCTTTACTGAACATTCATTCACAGGACAGGCAAGGCAGGGCAGGGTAAACAGTTTAGGACTTGGCTGTTTGAATAATTTTGGAGATCTTTTGGCTATAAGGGTGGGCCCTAGTTGCCTGGCACCTAGTCCTGGAATGTTTAAGGCAGAGGAATGTCACTTCCTGGGTGCAAGGGCCAGATAAGGGAATAGGGAAGGCAAGGCTCTGGATAGATTAGTTTGCACATCAAAAGCGTGTTCCTGTCTGGGTACTTTATTATCTCTAAGAACTGGCTAACTCAGGGAGGGGCAGTCCCTCCTCACCCAGAAAGGATTTTTGAGTTGTCAAAACATCATAACATACCGAAAATTAACAATATTTATGATACAGTGTGTGTGTGTTTATCACAATACCTATGTTTCTGCATGACACTAATTACAGAAATAATATAAAAAGACTTCAACATATGAAAGGAAGAAAGGAAACAATAAATGGCCACAAACCAATCAGAATTGATTTTTTGATATTAAAATAGTATGAAAGTGCATATAATGAGATTTATTAAAAAATAATTTTCAGAGGAAGAGGGATACATCTAAGTACACTAAGCAAAAATAAAATATACACAGCTATATAAAAATAAAAATATACACAGTCCTTATAATCAATTTGCTCAAAATTTATTAGGGAAGTTCAGTATTTGCTATGAATTACAAGATAAATGTGTGTTAGAGTAAGAATTTTGATCTTCTTTAGTCCACAGAATTTTTAACAGATTTACAGACCTTATTAACCACTTAGCTGAAACATATTCGATTGCTCTGCATCCTCTATCGCTCACTCCTATCCAAGCCCCTGTGCAGGTAGGAGTATCACCACAATTAGAGAAATAGTGTCTCATTGATGACGCACCAGAGAAGTCAACTTGTGAGGCAAAGTCTATAGTGAAATGTTAATTGATGAAAGAAATAGAAATCATAAATTCGAGAAGACCAGAGAATTATTCTCCATTAGCAAGGTGTTCTCTAAGGCTATTTAAAAATAATTTATTATTTACCGCAAAAGTAAGTTATGAAACAAGCTAAATTCTATAATTCTATCCTAAACATATATATCATATTCCCACTTTATTGTAAATTAAAAGCTTATGTGATGTTTTTCCAGGTTCCATAATGTCTTTAACACATTTAATATTGCTTACCATTGTATGCGGATACATGTATGCATATGGCTGATTCACTTTATTGTACAACAGAAACTAACATAGTATTGTGAAGCAATTATACTCCAATAAAGATGTATTTAAAAACAATTTGTAATAGACACAAAAATACTTACGTTTTGTAAATGTGTCCTGTATGCTTTCTTTACCATTTCTTTTGCTGTGCATATTGAGAGGCAAAATAAAGTTAGGATAAACTTAGAAAAAAAAAATCAAATAAGTAAACTTCATTTCACTTCTGTTGCCTTTGAAAGAGCATTTGAGTCATGTACAGCTCATGTCTGTATGGGTAACTGAAAGTTCATAAATAAAATTTAAAAATCTAAAGAATAATTAAAATTTTCTAAGAGATATTCATGCAGAAATAAAGTAGAATTATATACCTATATATATATATATATATATATATATAAAATAAATGACATAATACTAGTTTAATACCATCTGCTAATAAAAAGTAGTAACCACAATCAATATCTCCACCAAATATTCTTTACCTTTAGAGAATAAATAAAGAAGGGATAAAATGTCAATTCAGATTAATGCTAATCAAGTTAATATTAATGTTAAATTCTGTGTATTTCGTGTCTAATGTATTTTTGGACAGTTGATTTTGCTTTTGAAGTGCATTTTTTAATGCCATTTTAATTTTTAAATTCTGCCTCATTGTCCACGTTATAATGTTTGCTTTTCCATATTAGGTAAGGAAGTTTCAGCTGAAAGTGTGGAGATGGGAAGAAAGAATTTTGACCCTCACATTTCTTCCTGCTGTTACTCCTTAGGTCCCATCATCATCCAGTAATTATTAATATGAGACTCCTATCAGAAATTCATATTCTTTACCTTTTGTCTTCCTATAAACTCTTAGGTGAAAACACAGAGCATTTATAAGGCTTAATGTACCGAAAATAAAGAATATAAAAGAAGCAACTATTGGCACACTGTGAAGATACTTCATATCTTATTTGTGAATTCACCTGTGAATTTCTTCAACTGCAGCTGCAACAGGCTGGGACCTGGGACCTGGGACGCTTTGCTGCTGTGCTTGTACCTGGACAAACATCTCCTCCAGCAACAAAATACAAAGAAACTATACGGGACTAAAAATAACTGCCTGCATGCAGAGTTGGGGCAAATTATGAACAAGATACAAAAAGACCAAAACCCAACTGCCACTTCTGAGGAGCTGGGAGCAAAAGCAGGGTACTGCGCATGCCCCCTGCACACAGCAACACCAAAGGGGTGTGGGCAGACCACCTAAGCCATCCCTCCAATCAGACCCCTGGACCTACCCCTACCCTTACCCCATAAAAGGGACCAGCTTGCCCCCCCACCCAGGAGCAAGGAACAGAACCTGTTACTTGTTTTTGCTCCCTCATGCTGCAGCGTGAATTCCAATAAAGCCTTGCCTGAATTTTTTGTCTGGCCTCTTGTCAATTTCTATTGATTAAGGAGGCCAAGAACCCTGGTCGGTAACAGAACTACACAGACAACAAAAGAAATGCAGTGGATTCAGGAACCTGATTTTTAAAGTTAAAAGTGAAAAGCTAAATGATATTAGCATAAACATTTGCTACTATTACCTAAGAGAATTCTGATCGTTGCCTCAACTCTCTGTGTGAAATTATTCTTGCATGGCATTTGTAATTGTTTCTGTCAGGAAAATGGAAACCTTGCAGGTATTTACTAGTGTGCCTTGGAGAGCATGTAACCTTGGAGATTTGTGTAATGTACCTTTGGAAATGGAAATTCTACAGATAGTTCATAAACTCCTTGACCCATGATAGCTAAATTCTTCTTGAGGCAATAGTTGTCCTTGGTAAAACCTATTTTGTTACCATTTTATTTATAAACAACAAAGGAAACTGAATGATTCAAAGGTGGCCAGATATGTTTATTAGAAAACTTTACACAGATCATGTAGTTAAGATTTTGTACTTAAAAGTGCCCTTTTTTAACTCAATAAATAGAGTCAGAAATGAGCTGCAACCTGATCTACCATTGTAATTACATTACAAGGCAACTTAGATCTAAGTTATATGAAGGATTCTGCTTTAATGATATAAATAAAACTCACATAAAAACTTTCTACATAATATCTTTATTCTTATTTGAAATAAGTCTGTGGTTCTATATATTCTTAACAAATTTTACTCTCAATTTGATTCATAGAAACTGATACCAGGACTTCCCTGGTGGTGCAGTGCTTAAGAATCCACCTGCCAATGCAGGGGACATGGGTTTGATCCCTGGTCTGGGAAGATCCCACATGCTGCAGAGCAACTAAGCCCGTGCACCACAACTACTGAGCCTGAACTCTAGAGCCCCCAAGCCACAATTACTGAGCCCGCATGCCACAACTACTGAAGCACGCACGCCTAGAGCCCGTGCTCGGCAACAAGAGAAGCCACCACAATAAGAAGCCCACCCACTGCCACGAAGAGTAGCCCCCACTCGCCGCAACTAGAGAAAGCCCATGTGCAGCAACGAAGACCCAATGCGGCCAAAAATAAATAAAATAAATTTATGAAAAAAAAACCGAAACTGATACCACCAAAAATAACTCAATTACACTTTCAACGTTTGAGCTGTAAGAAATTGGACAAGAAAATTGGGATAATGAGAAAGGCGAGTTCTGTGAAGAAAAAATACATATTGATATATACGTCTGTTTGAGAATCTAAAGCTCTGGTGTTTATAGTATTTTCTAAAAGAAATCCCCTAAAATGTAAGTATTATTCTATACTTTCTTTTCTACCTCCTAGGGGCTTAATACCTAAACATTCTTGATCCCAAGATTACCGTTAAGTTTGTCTTGAGGAAAAAGAGGCAAAGGTTATCCAACTTTTACTGCTAGGGAAACTGAGAAGTAGAAGTAATGAGGCAATTATGCAGGAAAGCAATGTAGAAATTGGAACACTGGTCTCTTGACATCAGAATCACCTTCTCATCGAGCTAAACAATGCTGCTCATTTTTTAAGGAGTCAAAATCAAACTTAATTAGTGAGATTGAACATAGCACAGACTTTTATTATAGGCATTTATTTTAGTCTTTTGTTTTAATCTGTATTTTAGGATTTTAGTTATCTTGGAAGAAGAGAAATATTGCAGTTGCCAAAGGGATGTTACAGAAATATATATTTTATGAAAGGTTATTTTCATTTTCCTCAAGGCTCTAGAACATAGCCCTGTCTTGGAAGAGACTAGAAGGACTACTGAAATGAATATCCAACACTCCTCAAAGCTTAGCAACAAAAGCCAAGCTATTCATGAATGCTTGTTCTTTCAAACTTCAAAGTTCATTGGCCCCTCATTCAAAATATTTCCTATTACGAACATAAATATGAAATTTACCACCCATTCTGAACAAATAAACCTTGTTCTGGCTTCTAATTCTGTTTTTCATTTTGCAAAACAATGAATAGATAGATTTAAACTCAATTATCAGGAGCCAAATCTACATCAACAGCAACAATAGTAGAAGATTTGACTCCAAGCAACCAAAGTACAGCAAAAATTTTTGGTATAGATTATGTAAAATACTCCATGATCTTAATCATTAAAGAAGTGCTTAATTCTTAGTTACTATTATGTTAGAAAGTAGAGATAAGTTTAATTAAAAACATTCAAGACACAGAAGCAAAATAATGTCCATGGACAGATGAATGGACAAAGAAGATGTGGTATATGTATACAATGGAATATTACTCAGTCAAAAAAAGAATGAAATAATGCCATTTGCAACAACATGGATCAACCTAGAGATTATCATACTAAGTGAAGTAAGCCAGACGGAGAAAGACAAATATCATGATATCATTCATACGAGGAATGTAAGTTTTTAAAAATGCTACAAAAGACCTTATTTACAAAAGAGAAATAGACTTACATATATCGAAAACAAATTTATGGTTACCAAAGGGGATGCATGGGGCAGGGCAGGGGAGGGTAAGGATAAATCAGGAGCTTGGGATTAACATACACAAACTAACTATATACAAGAAAGTTAACAACAAGGGCCTACTATATAGCACAGGGAACTCTACTCAATATTCTGTGATAACCTATATGAGAAAAGAACATGAAACAGAATGAATATATGTATATGTATAACTGAATCACTTTGCTGTACACCTGAAACTAACACAACATTGTACAATTATACGTCAATAAAAGTAAGTAAATAATAAAGGCCATGTGTGAAGGTCTAGAAGTGAATATATGAATGTGCTGAAATAAACAAACAAAAACAAAGGTATCACTTGAAAAGACTATGATTTTGATCTTTTCCTAAAGAAATCACTTCAGATTATTTTTCCCACTGTGTCAAACAAAGAAGATAGCTCTGTATTTCCCTAGTCACATAAACCTCCCTTCCTTATAAGCTTGATGAAATGTAAGACAACCAAAGAGCAGAGCCATACCAAAAATAAATAAAATTCTCTACTTGCCAGAATTCAAGAGAAAAAATGACTCTGGAAGTAATTGCACAGTTTCCCATTTGTGTGGATAAAAGCAAAAAGAGATGGATGAACTGATGATGGATAGACTGATGACAGACAGATGGATAAACATATGGGAAAACTCACTATTTTAATACTGTCTTTTAATGTGAAGAATATACTTAGGGGATTCCAATCTCTGCAGTTTTGCTTTTAATAAAGGAGATTCAAGATTGGAAAGAAACAGTGCAACTCTGTTTTCTGAATATTATTTCCCTGCATACCTCGACCCCGCCCCCCATCCCCACCCATCTTGGCACCTAGACTGTTTCATTGTTATACCACAGCGGTCCTTCCTGAAGAGCCACGTGTATTTATACTTCTCTGTGGGCTTCCTTTTCAGCAGCAATCACTCCCTCAGCCTAAAGCTTCTAACCCAGGAACACCTGTTTCACTACCACTTACAATAATCTAATGACTAGATACAAAAATAATCATCCTTTTGTTCGTTTCCCTATTATTTGCAGTCTGCAGAGAAACATGCCATTCATACAAATAAATGGTGGTCTCCTGCAAAATTAGTTTTGGTTTTTTGTCAAAGGGACTAGGGAGGGGAAATGGTTTATTTCCAATTAGAAATAATTAGCTGGACTCTGGAAGAAAAACAGAAATGAAACCGTTCTGCATATAATTACTTTATTGATTTATAAGTAAGTTTACTACAATTATGTCTCATACACATGCTGCTCCACTTATTGAATTTCAGTCCCTGTGATCATTTTATTCCTTAATAAAAGAAAATATGAATAATTCCTGACTTCTTCAAACTTATTTTCTAAACTTGTTAACAATTCTGACAACAAAATAATACAATAACTTTGTTGCAGGCAGAAACTATTTTCACTATCAGTGTATCACCCCATGGTTAGGTTTCTATTGGTTTCTAATAATCTTTTTTCTTTTTTGTGGGATGGTTCACAGAGGATTAAGATAGACTTTCAAAAGCAACTACATTTTCTGGCTGCAAAGTTTTTGATGACATTTATTTTGGACTGAATATTTATTCAAATTATTATTATCTTATTACTTTTTGGCTGTACCGCGTGGTTTGCAGGATCCTAGTTATCCCACCAGTGACTGAACCCAGGCCACCAGGCCACCACAGTGAAAGCGTCAAGTCCTAATCACTGGACCTCCAGGGAATTTCCCCAAACTGAACTTTTGGGCAACAGTAGGGTTTCTCAACGGCAGAACTACTGACATTTGGGATGGGATAATATTTGGTGGGAATTGTCCTGCGAACTGCAGGATGTTTGTCTGCATCTCTGGAGCCTACCTGTAGATATCAGTAGTACCCCCACACCTAGCCATGACAATCAGAAATGTCTCCAGACACTGATAAATATCCCCGTGGGGCAACATCACCTCTGGTTGAGAACTATAGGGCTATAGCACTCACTTCTCTGTTATCATGGGATAATTCTATTTTAAGAGGAAATTTATCTCTGTAGAGCTACAGAGTCTGATATTCTGTTGCTTTTATCTCTAATTTTATACTCCTCACTTGTGACATCTACTCGTCTTAAATGGGCTTCTATCATCGACCTTTGCCCCTTGCTTTCTCTCCTCTTTCCCATTAATTCTATAATTGTACGTGTTTGGTGAACCACGTATCAGGAGAGTTTAGTGACAGGAATTATACCCCTTAGATTCTAAGAGGTTATAATAATGACAGAGTAAAAACAACTATACTTATCGTGTTAAAACTTATTAACCTGTCTATCCATTTCTATATCTCAATAAGTGGAGATATATTTATAAAACTTGTGAGCAAATATTACTAACAAAATACAGTAAAACAAGTGAAAAACTACACACTGCTCATTAACTATGACTTCCAGGTTAAAATATTTTTCCAATTTCATAATTTTTATAAATTGATTGCTTTATCAGAAGACTCTAAGTCCCCCAAGAAGCTAAGCCCAGGTCAAATTCTCCATGAGAGTGATAATATTTATTATATCCAGAAAGCTAAATGTACCCAGGTGTGAAAAGAGGCAAAGCACTGTCTCAATGGCTTTTCTCTATATAAGTATCAGCTTCATTGTTCCATTTCTTTATCGGTAAATGTATTGAGTTTGTCATAAGAATTAAATAGGGAAATACATATAAAGCAGTTAAAATAGTACCCGGAACATAGAAAGCACTTAATAATACTCCTTGACAGATTTCTCCTACTCCACTTAATTGAAATGCCACTTATAGGTTAATAACAACCAAAACTTTCTGTGAAGCTCAGAACATTTATTCCTTCAAATATTGTCCACGTTTGAATATCTTTTAGTCACTTCAAATGTAACATATACCATAACAATCTTAAAATCTAACCAGGTTCTATTCTTCCCCTGTATTCTCTAGCTCTACATATATTCCTATTTTTTATATCTAAAAGGGTTGATTTTTAAAAAAATTCTATCTCCTCGATTTATTCCACTTTTGCTATTCGAAAATATCTCCTGACATGTGGTCCTGCCCTGATAACCATCTTCACAGTGATACACAGTGATCTTTTTAAAGGGATAATCTGATGAGGTGACTTCTTACTCAGAATCCTTCAATACCTTTCATGACAATTCAAGATAAAATCTGACGTCCTTAGTATGCTCTAGAGGGTTCTTTACGAGCTGGCCTCTATTCTCTCCAAACTTATCTTTTGTCCCTCTTCACCTTGAATCCCTTTCTAGAGTCCTACTGAGTCATGTAAGTTGACCAGTTCTGTGTGGTGCTCTAACAGCTTTAATTCTAACTCATATGTCCACCATCTGCTTGGAATGCCTTGCTGCCCATATTCCCTGGACTATTTTCTAAGTCTTTTTTGGATTAAATGCCAATCTTGGGTGCTTACATTGTACATAGGACTTCTCTCTTTATAATGTTTATTATATTACACTTATCGTCCATATTTATTTGTATGACTCCTCCTAAGATATTCAAATTCCTAAGGGTTGGTGCTTTTTATTTTTTTTTTTGGGAGCCTGTAATACCTCACATTTTTCTAACTGTATCTGGGAATGAAGATACCTAAAATAATATTACTGAAAGATGTTTAAAGACATTACACAAATCATTGTCAGTGTAAAGAACAGTAATTTCTTATTTAGACAGATCCAGATTTGAATCCCAGTTCTGTTACAGTACTTACTAGTTTGTGTACTTTGATGTAGTCAATGATTTATTTGCAAATTCTATATCCTCATTTGGAAAATTGTGAATAATTCTTGCTACATAGGGTTGAGCTTAGACTTGAACAAGACAAAATATATGAGGCATATGGTAGGTGTTAAAAAAAAATAGCGTCTATAATAGTTGGTTCTGTTTGTAATTTCCACTCAAATTCCAAGTAGGAGTTGTATTCCTACAAAGATTTAAAAACTGTAATGAATTTTCCAAACACATCAGAATGGTCCTAACTAAACTGGTCCTAAAACTGAACGTGAGGCTTGAAAAGATTCATGGAAAGAAATAACAGAGAAAAGATAGTTTCAATTATTAACAAACAACTTAAAAAATGGCAACATATTCACTTTCCTGCACCTAATATAAGTTTTTCATTGGATGGTGGCAAAATAATGATGCCAAGTAATAAGCCAAAACATACAAAATAATCAAGAAGATTATGATGAAAATGAATTTACAGCTAAAATCATAACTACTGAGCCACATTCCAAGCTTATAGTGTTCTTAGAAATATCAACTAATAAAAGAACATATAGGGCTTCCCTGGTGGCGCAGTGGTTTAGAATCCACCTGCCAATGCAGGGGACACGGGTTCGAGCCCTTGTCCGGGAAGATCCCACATGCTGCGGAGCAACTAAGCCCGTGCGCCACAACTGTTGAGCCTGAGCTCTAGAGCCCGCGAGCCACAACTACTGAGCCCGCGCACCACAACTACTGAAGCTTGCATGCCTAGAGCCTGTGCTCCACAACAAGAGAAGCCACCTCAACCAGAAGCCCATGCACCACAATGAAGAGTAGCCCCCACTCGCCACAACTAGAGAAAGCCCGTGCGCAACAACGAAGACCCAATGCAGCCAAAAATAAATATAAAATAAAATAATTTATATAAAAAAAGAACATATGTACAATTCAAAGTGAAGAAATATACATATGCTAAAAGCTTTTTACCACGAGGAAGTGTGTTCAAAAGTTTGTAGAGCACTGAGATACATGGCGTAGCACTGGGAGGCCGCCATCAACATTTATCATAACACAGTGGAAGGAAGTAAACTCTTTCATAGCCTACAGACAATCAACACTCAGTTCTTACAGAACATACTTTGAGCGCTCAGACACATGCAAAGTAACTGACTGATCTTGCAGATAAACTCACATGCTAGAGCAGCTGGTGGGGTTAAGAGCAATAAGGGGTACCAGTAAGTGAGTTCAGACTGAACAGGAGACCTGTTCCCATAGCCACACTTCAGCAGAAGAATTAGAGATAATTATTGAACATACAGCTTATCTGGGTTTTGCCATATATAGCTGTGTTATGAAATAAGAATTTTTAGTAGATTAGGTTCTGTCACCTTCAACAGAACCTCTTGCTACTTTCATCAAGTATTAAGTTAAATAACCTCCTGATGAGATGTTAAATGCTGACATCTAGACCTGATGATCAGTGTCAAGATTCTGGTGCCCAAATTAAGAAAAAATACAGTGAGCAGAGGGCTTTCCAGAATTCACACATAACAAGTCATATTTAACTAAGTTGTTTAACAATACATGAATGTGATTCCAATAGTCACAATAACAGCAGAATCAACAAAATTTAAGTGATTAATATATTATTAATATATTAATCATCATATTTGTCTTTAATTTGTGTTTTTATATTTTATACACGTAAGGGTAGAACCCTAAGTGATTTTAATCATGTCCATATGATTTTTTTACAAACACAGCATGTTATCCCATTTATTGTATAGCAAGATTTCTCATATTTATTTTTCACAATACCTCTAAAAGCTTCATTAGTTTTTAGTTATATTTTCAAGAGTAAATATAAGCATATAAAGCCTACACAGGTCCAAGTTTTCAAGTTTCTATTCAGCAATTATTTTCCAAGCAATCATGTGGGATAACATTGCAGAAATTTCATAAATTCTTCCCATCTGTATGCTCATGCCTTTTTCAGTGTGACATGTAGGGGTGAAGTCTATTTCTCCACCTCTTCAATTCTGGTCTGTCCATTGACTTGCTTTGGCCAAGGAGACATTAGCAAATATGACGCAAGCAGAGCCTCAAAATGTACTTGTGCAGTGAAGCCACCCTCTTTTTGTGCTTGCCTTCTTAAGACCATCATTCGAATAAGGTCAAAATAGCCCACAGGTGTAAATAAGTGACCAGTTGGAAGAGAACCAAGATGCTCTGGTTGATAGCCTGCCAGTCACTAGATGGAGTGAAGCCATCCTGCATATTCAGCCACCAGCCACTTACCAGCTGACCATGAATACAAGAGACAGCTCAGCCCATCGCCCATGCTGGCCCAGCTAAGAAGAAGCACACAGCCAATCAACAGAATACTAAGGTGAAGAAAAGGTATTTTTAAATTCACGAACATTGGGATGGTTTGTTATGCAAATTGATAACTTACACAATGAATCCTCTCATAGATCAAAAACAAAACATCCTGATGCATAAATTTTGTTCTCTCTTAACATAATGTGTAACAAAATTGAAACAATGATCACATTCAGGATGAAAAATAAATCCTCAAGCTTGGTATTACTCATTCTTTCTTTTTTGTTTTGTTTTGTTTTTTTTTGATACGCGGGCCTCTCACTGTTGTGGCCTCTTCCATCGCGGAGCACAGCCTCCAGACGTGCAGGCTCAGCGGCCATGGCTCACGGGCCCAGCCGCTCTGCGGCATGTGGGATCTTCCCGGACCGGGGCACGAACCCGTGTCCCCTGCATCGGCAGGCGGACTCTCAACCACTGAGCCACCAGGGAAGCCTGGTATTACTCATTCTTAACTGCTAAATCAAATGCCAGGTCAAGTACTACCATTAAGGAAGACTTCCCTGATTCCTTTTTCTGAAGGTAATTTAGACCTATTTTGTACTTCTGTAGCTTCTTTACTATGTTTCTCATAAGACATTGCATTTACCAGTTTCCTTGTTGCATTAAATTTGTATGTGTGCATTCTTGTTTCCTCTACTTATTTTAAACAAGATGAGAGTAAGATCTTTTGTGTCATCCTCTTTCTTCATTATGAGCAACACAGTGCTTGGCACATAAAGTTATTAAGCCATATTTCCTCACTGGAAGTCGTATTATTATTCTTGATGCATGGTGTTCTTTTGGTATCACAATCAATGATTTGAAATAAATTTATTTATATGGAATACCTCAGATTTAAGGAGCATTTCTGAAACCAAGCACGACCCTGTGGGGCTCCTGGGCATGGAAGCCTTTCAAACAGCTGCTACTCAGGGAAGGGAGGGGATGCAGAGAAAAGGGAGCAGCAGCCAAGAAACACTAGTGCAGCCTTGGGGCAGGTCCTGGTTCTGCCTCAAGGGATACACAGAACAGTATCTTTGAGCTCCTTTACAGAACTAAAACCCCCAACAAATAGAAGATGTTAGCATTCTTCATTCCAGAGAAGGTCACAGTTTGATAACCAAGAAGCTCATCAGAAGACCACCTGAGGCCAGACTAAAGGAGCACAGGCCCTGCACACACCCTGATCCTTACCAGCATCCCTGCTGTATGTTGAACCATTGCTACAAAACTCCTCACCAAATCCCTCTGGGTTGGGACGTACAGTTTTGAGAGGCACAAGCCCACAGTGTCCCCCTTTGCTTGACACAGAAATAAAACTATTCTTTTCTACTTCACCCACAACTCTGTCTCCGAGATTCGATTTGGCACCAGTGCACAGAGGCCGGGTTTTCGGCATCACCATTTCATCTTTCCAGCCAAGTTGCCACACATGTGAGCAAAAGGATGTCCATTCAGATGATTCTAGCCCTCAAGCTGCTGGTGACCCCCCCCCCAGGCTTGAATCATTCCATCAAAATCCCCAGACATCTTAAAGTACGACAACCATCCCTACCATTCCTACTGCATCCTATCCAAATTCCTGACGCATCATTTGTGAGCATAACACAAAGAATGTGTAATGCCACTAAATTTCTGGGTGGTTTAGGACAGCAAAAGCAGTTGAGACACCCTTTGTTCAATATTCTTTCCACTGGAGTAGAAGAAGCCTATTTATATGCAATCCAAGCTGTGTTGTGTTAAAATTGTGACAGTGCTTATGACAACTTTTTTTTTTAATGACAACTTTTTAACTTTTGTCTGGGTTCTTAAGTCAAAGTACTTCTTTAAGTTCTGAGCTTAACCATACTTTTGCTCCTGCAAACTGAATGATGGGAAATATTTCTTTTTCCTACATCTGAGGTATTCAGCTGTATATTTGAACTTCCACACCATTTCCTATGTGGCAAGCAGGCCAACAAACATGATTCAAACATGATTTTCTGATTATTGAAACCCTGCACTGAGGTAGAAGCAGTCTCAGAGTTTTGATGAATAGGATAGAGTTCTCCAAAATCAAGATGTTGGTCTGGGGGGGCAAGGTCTGTAAGCAGATAGGCTAGGGAGTCTCTGCAGAAAGAGAACAGGCATGGTTCTCTTGACATAAGAGAAGCCATTTTGGCCTAAGCCTGGCCACAATGCTTGCTCTTGAACAGGTCTCAGTAATCAATGAATGATCTTAGGCAACAAAAGAATGGAGGAACAGAGAAAAGGTAGTCAAACAATAGTGCAGGGATAAAGTGGAGTCCTAGTTCCTCCTCAAAGGATACACATAATAATATATCTTTGAGTTCTTCAGGAACTAAGACTCCCACCCAGGTGGAGGATAGAATGAAGATGTGGACCCTCCTGAATTCAATCAGCTGAAGCTTGGACTCTGTCAACCTTTGCCCCAAATCTATGCTGAATTATCTTCCATTCAAGCCCTCTTCATGAATATGCACGTGCCCTTAGCTTAAACCTTCCCCAATTTTGCTGTTCAGGAGACACTGCTTTGGGAATGGTCCCCGGTGCTCTCCTTACCTGCTGCAAGTAATAATAAATCCTTCCTTCTCCCAGTCTTTCACTTGGTTGTGTCTATTGGCTTGACACTCATCAAGAGGTGAACCCAATTTTCCATTAACAGGTCCACCTTTGATTTATGCAGCCCCTGTTCTCCTACTTATGTCATCATGCTATAACTTAAAGGAACATACGTAAAGATGCTCTTTTATATTAAGATTTGGATAAATGCCCATTTCTATTACATTACAATGGATTGACATTACATATTTGTTTTAAAATGTTTAAATGAAGAAAATATTTGGTGCCCAGAGCATCTACAAAGTTAGTAAGCATAAAGGAAGGGAGAGAAAAGTAATGCAATGAGAAACCAGGGGTGATGGGGTTCAAGAATTCTAACTCTCTGTCTACTGCTGGTGCTACATTCCTGGAGACAAGGACCACAGAGCATTGGTTAAGCTCTTGAGCATCATTTCTCTAAACACCAGGGAAGGAAATTTTCCCTCTCTGACTTCTTGCTTTCAGTTTATCTCAAATCTACCAATGTATTTTCATCCCCAACTCTCTGTTATGCACAGAGCTTGTGTTTAGAGATAAAACAATGCAAAATGAGAGCTGTGTCTTAAGTCCATCATCCAGTCAGGGGACAGACTGATTAATTGGACAACTTTAGTACAGGATGGTAAGTAATTTGAATCACCTGCATGTGTCTGCACACACATGTGTATGTCATTTATGTGTTCCCACCTTCAGCTAAAAGAGTAAAATAATGTACCTGTGAGAATCCAAATTATTTTCAGGATAAGTATCTCCTTATCTAAATTGTTGGATGAGGCAAATAGAGTGTAACACCTGTTTGCTCCTTCTAATAGGCAGTACAGACACTAGAAGCTTCCCATCGGTGGGATCTGCACATTCATGTCCAGAGTAGTTCCTGTTCCTGGTGAGATGCCTCAGCCCTCACTTTCCCTCCCTGGCTGACCATGTTGTGACATGATTTTCATTGCTCAATTCTTAGGATGTTCCAGGAACCAATGCATAAAACAGCCTGAAGAAAGGTTTGCTGTACTTACTAAAACTATCTCTGTCCTGCTGCTAATGAACATTGATGTAGGCAATAAACTGATCAAAATTACTTTGCGGGTGGATCAAGAAATAAGCTATTTAAGGACAGACATTATTTCAGCATGAAGAGCTTGCAAATTTGTAGTTTGGGTTTTTCACATTAATATAATGTAAACAGCTAGCTGGATTAAAATTGAACTGTCACAGTCACAAACTATTTAGAAAAACAGCGTGATTGCATGAAATTATGATGACTTCTTTCCTCCATTACCAAAGAACTCTGAAATGCAGTAGTTTTTAAAGAATATTATGTGAATGTAATGGAAATAGTTTTGGTGAAAGATTCTTGCCTTGTGTTCATTAAATTTCCACATTATTAACAGTTGTTTCTAGTTAGAAGGCAAACTGAAATTAGTTTATTTTATTTGGGGAAGGGGGCAACCTACCATTCTAAACACTTAACTGTAAAATAGTACATGGGTATACACAGAAAATGGTAAATATATGTAGGAAGCACTAAACAGAGTGCTTGAAACCATTACTGTTATTTGACAATCTGAAAATTATTTTCTTTGTTCCTATTCATTAGGGAAAATCTCTAAATAAACATAAGGATGATTTAAAAGCCATCAGTAAAAAGCTATGACTTTAATTAGTCTCATCATTCTAGGGGAAGGAAAATGTTCCTCATTCAATTCACTGGATGAATCCATCTTCACATTGCTTGAATGCAACCCAGGGGGTTAAAAACAAACAAACAAAACACAGAATGAGAATGTAAATTTAGCTAATAATATACTGTATAGATCCATGTTATGTGCAAATGTTCTATATCCCATATTGGTATAAAATCAATACAACACAAGGAAAAATAGAGAACGACTTAAAAAGGATGCAGACACATTTTTAATGATAGAGAAATATCTGAGAGAAGAAAGAAAGTCTCAACAATGGAAAAAGAATATTATAGGGGGCAGGGAGAGCTAAAGGAATGTTAGGATTTGATAAATTATAAGACATTCCATTATTCTATTTATCCTATTTATAATTTTACTTCATTAATCAAAATATAGGCCCTGGATATTTATTGAGTAAATGTAGCTATGCTATTATTCTAGAAAATAGATGAACATATATAACCTATATTTTCCCATCTAGCAGAGAAATGCAGTCATGTACAGCAATAATATATCCTAAACAATACAAAATAAAAACCATGAAAGCTCAGAAGAGGGAAAGTTTATTTTCAGGTGGAGATGTCAGAGAAAATATTGTAGAGAAGGTGAAACTTGACCTACACATTGGAGGATGATTTGCACTTGAGCAAGTGCTTTGCTTTCATTCTTTTGCTCCCTCTCCTCCTCCTCCTCCTCCTCCTTCCTCTCGTTCTCCCTCTCCTTCTCCTCCT
>NW_021703774.1:12940827-12943331 GCF_005190385.1 Monodon monoceros | reverse complement strand
CTCCTCCTCCTCCTCCTTCCTCTCGTTCTCCCTCTCCTTCTCCTCCTCCTCCGCTTCCTCCTCCTCTTCCTCCTCCTCTTCCTCTTCTTCTCCTCCTCTTCCTCCTCCCCCTCCTCCTCCTCCTCCTCGTCGTCGTCGTCCTCCTCTTCCTCCTCCTCCTCTTCCTCCTCCTCCTCCCCCCATCTCCTCCCTCTCCTCCTCCTCCTCTTCTTCCTCCTCCCTTTCCTCCTCTGATTCTTGCTTCTTGCCTGATTCTTGGAGTGTGGGATGAAGAAGATATCATATACAGTTATCTATGATCTAATACTCATTTCCATTGAATACTACCTGTTTATCTGTCATTTTCACTACTTGTCTATGATGTCTCTGAAACCAGAAGCAGTATTTCATTCATCCATGGGTCTTAACACTAAGCATAATGCCTAACACATGACAGGCCCTCAGTGAAAACTATGATGTTAATAAAGGGCAAAACAATTAAAGTCCAGGGGCAGCAAGGTGGAGAATGTATTCATGCACTAGAATAAAACTGTTTGAAATTAGAAAAGAATGCTTCTATGTTATGTCACAGTGATTAAATAAAGCATGCTATATTTATAATAAATCTGGCAGGCAACCAGGAGCTCTGGCATTTCCCCCACAGGATAGTGAATTACAGTATTGACATGATTTCTTCCAATTTGCTTCAATTCACCTATCTACATATTGTATGTTACTCTAAAGTATAATTACATGATTTTGGTATACTGAAAGATAAAATCATCTATATAGTCATTATTTATTACAGTTTATGATGGAGAATCACTACAAGAACTTGTTAAGACTTAAGGGCAGTTTTAAGGAAATAAGATAGAATCTGCAATCATCCTGGTTCTCACTGTAAACTTACTGTTATTTAAACCTCAATTTTCTCATTTGTAAAATGGGTTTAAAATAACACCTACCTCATAATTTTTTTTGCTAGTGTGAAAGGAGGTAATACATGTAAATACCTAACACTGTACAAAAGACAGGCTCGGGCTTCCCTGGTGACGCAGTGGTTGAGAGTCCGCCTGCCGATGCAGGGGACACGGGTTCATGCCCCGGTCTGGGAAGATCCCACATGTCGCGGGGCAGCTGGGCCCGTGAGCCATGGCCGCTGAGCCTGCGCGTCCAGAGCCTGTGCTCAGCAACGGGAGAGGCCACAGCAGTGAGAGGCCCACATACAGAAAAAAAAAAAAAAAAAAAAGACAGGCTCTATACATTAAAGTGGTTGTAGTCAGGGATAGGACTGGGATTCCTCCATTGCTATCATTCATGAGGTGTTTACACATACCAATTTTTTCACCACCATTACCTTAGGTACAGGTTACTTGAGGAAAATGCTGGGTCTATAATTATAAGAAAAATATTTATTGGGCAGAAATAGGTAATGAATGCTGTTGATATAAAGGTTGATAAAATATTGTGCTTTGTAGCAATCTTTCAAAACTCTTCCTGGAGGAGGGGTTATAGAAAGGGGAAAGAGGGATCACTGATAAATTGAGGCTATTTTACATCATTTCTGTTGTTGCCCTCACTAGATTGTCATAGTATACTTGGAAAAAGTTTCTAACTCAAAGGCTAATGCAATAAGAGACTGTCAGAGCAGGACCTGGGTTTATAGTTCTTGACCCTCCATATTGAGACACCAGCTAAATACTTTATGAAGGTTACTTTTTTTTTTACAACACTTTTCTTTGCTTTTTCTTTTTCTTTTATTTTTCATAATCTTTTGGCCACACCACACAGCATGTGGGATCTTAATTTCCCAACCAGGGATCAAACCCTTGCCCCCTGCTTTGGAAGTCTTAACCTGCTTTGGAGTCTTAACCACTGGACCATGGCTGTTTGATACAGTGTGTTCTGTTACTACACGTGACTACATGTAGTTTCCACCTTCCAAAAAGGAGGCACTCTCAGCTGGGAGACTATCAGAGCACCAAAATATGACTCCCCCACCCAATTTTTCATTAATAACCTCTTAAAACTGTGCTTTTCCATGTTTTATTATTAGGGAAAATGTGGAAACCCACAGACAGGTAGGTGTGTGAGAGAGAGAAGATAAGATACCAAGCATCAGGGCACTCAGTCATAACACAGCTGGTCTATCAAGCCTGCAGCATTTATTTGTCTGTGAGGAGCTCAGAATTTATTGGGGGGTATACAAATTCAAAACAAAAAAAATAATCAAAACACCAAAACACTTCCTGACTGATGATAGGCTAAGTGGTATGAATAAGCTACTGTAAGAGCTTAAAGGAGAGTGAAATAAATTCTAATTGGACATAGAAAATACACCTTTGGGCTTCCCTGGTGGCGCAGTGGTTGAGAGTCCGCCTACCGATGCAGGGGACACGGGTTCGTGCCCCGGTCCGGGAGGATCCCATGTGCCGCAGAGCGGCTGGGCCCGTGAGCCATGGCCACTGAGCCTGCGTGTCCGGAGCCTGTGCTCTGCAACGGGAGAGGCCTCAACAGTGAGAGGC
>NW_021703774.1:12887144-12940727 GCF_005190385.1 Monodon monoceros | reverse complement strand
AAAAAAAAAAAAAAAAAAAAAAAAAAAGAAAATACACCTTTGATCTGGAACAGTAAATAGGAAATTACTCAATTTTATTTCAATAATTTAAGCTTGGGTATTTTGAAACACACAAGTATTTCCAAAAACAATGAAATATTTATTTGAAATTTAAATTTTAAATGGCTTCATTTTTCTTGGGAATATGTAGTCTCTGATAAGATGTAATGGTTGTAAGTGCATTTTTTTTTGTTTGTTTTTGTTTTTGTTTTTGCGGTACGCGGGCCTCTCACTGTTGTGGCCTCTCCCGTTGCGGAGCACAGGCTCCGGACACGCAGGCTCAGTGGCCATGGCTCACGGGCCCAGCCACTCCGCGGCATGTGGGATCTTCCCGGACTGGGGCACGAATCCACGTCCCCTGCATCGGCAGGTGGACTCTCAACCACTGCGCCATCGGGGAAGCCCGTAAGTGCATTTTTAAACAAGAGCCCTTACATAAATTTGTAAAATGTCAAGCAAAAAATTCTGGGAGAATTAAATCTGATCATGTGAGTTTTACTGAAATTCAAAACATTTAATTAAAACAACAATATGAAAATTGTACTTAAGGGAAAGTTTACAGTCAAACATTTTTTCTTGGGCTTCCCTGGTGGCACAGTGGTTGAGAATCTGCCTGCCAATGCAGGGGACATGGGTTCGAGCCCTGGTCTGAGAAGATCCCACATGCCGCAGAGCAACTGGGCCCGTGAGCAAAACTACTGAGCCTGCGCATCTGGAGCCTGTGCTCCACAGCAAGAGAGGCCACGACAGTGAGAGGCCCACGCACCGCGATGAAGGGTGGCCCCCGGTTGAGGCCGCCGCCAAGAGCCGGCAATGTGGTGACACGGGAACGCGGCATGGAGGCACCAGCGTAGCTGGGGCCTGTGGCCCTATGTCTTCTGGCTGCGAGGCCGGTTCTGCGCATGCTGTGGGGCCGCAGCCGCCGGGCGGTGGGCGCCTGAGGGGTCGGGAGGCGAGCCGGGGCCCCCAGGCGGGTTTGGGCATCGTGTCCGCAGTCAGCGTCCCCGAGGCCGTGCTGGGGCCATGATCACTCAGTGAAGCTGCACCGGGACAGCGCGGCCGAATTCTTCTCGCGCTCTGAGGACCTGTGCGCGCTGCAGGGCTCGGTGCCTCTGCCCGCCGTGTGCGCTTCCCTGCGGGAGGGCCTGCTGGAGTTAATGCCAACCACCTACGTGGACACCCTCTGCCCCTGATCTGTATCCAGAGCTTCTTCCAGCCACGGCTTGGCGACACAGGTTCTGGCAGAAATAAAGTTTACAGAAGTCATGTTCCTGCGATAAGAAATAAAGATGTGACCTTCCAGTTGTGTAAAGCTCTTAAACGCTGTGTAAGTGAGTCGGGTGCACGAAGGAACTTGGAGCTAAGTGGGCTAGTTGTGAGAGAGAGACTTAACTATGTTAACAGAGTATCAGACTACCAGAAGGCATGAAGAAACCTGGGCTGAGAGTCTTCTTCCAGGAGACCTGATCTTGACTGTATGGCTCGTTTGAGGGGCATCACTCTGAACTGCAACACGCTCATTGGTGACCTGGGTGCAAGTGCTTTTGCAGAATCTCTTAGTGAGGATTTGTGGCTTAGAGCACTTGACCTGCAGCAGTGTGGCCTCACCAGTGAAGGAGCAAAGGCTTTACTAAAAGCCCCTTGAAACCAACAGAACTCTGCTCGTTCTGGATATAAGAAAAAACCCACTTGTTGTACCAGTGGATAACTTCTCCATCGGTGAAGGAACCATCCAAAGCTGCTAGACAGAAAAAGAGAGCTATAATTTTGGAAAGTGGTTGAAAAGGAAAAGCTACTATTAGAATTGATGTCCAGTGGAGGCCCAGAATAGAAGCAAGAATATTCCATTCTTCATTGGCAACACCAAAGGAGATGATGCTTTAGAAAAAAGATTTCTCGACAAAGCTCTTGAACTCAATATGATCTCCCTGAAAGGGCATAGGTGGTGAGTACGTGTCCCATCCAGAAGCTTGTCAGAGAACTGGTTTTCAGACGCTCAAGGAGACACATCTAGGAGCCTGCCCATCCTGGAGTAGCAGTTATTGTAACTAGTTGGGAAAGACCGTTTGTTACGGGGGTGCTCCTGCCGCTGCTTACAGGCCCCTTAGCACGATTCCATGGCCAGGAGCATGGGGGCGCCACACCTTCTAGGAGCTTTGGTCAAAATTTCCTTTGAAAATCTCTGCTCTGACAGCACAGAGGGTGCCATCCCATCTCTGGTGCAGCTTGCACAGCCTGTTCAGTGTAAGAACAGACACTGCTGCTCCCCCGGACATCAGAGAGAGTAGTTAATTCTGTCTGCTCCGTGAAAGATGTGTGTTCTCACGCATGAGAATAGCTGCCCGCTCCCTGCCCCCTGCACGGCAGGTTCATCGAAGAGTTGAGCTAACCTAGGTTACCTGTGAGCGTGACGGTCCTTCACTGCGTTGGAAAGGAATTTTCTAATGACTGAGATGTGTGACACTCCTGGCCACCTGCGGGGGCTTTCAGGTGGGAGGTTGGACACGATGGCCTCAGGTGCCGTGACTCTCACAGGAGCTGGTGACGGGAAGGAGGGTCGTCCTGATGCTCAACCAGATGCTCCTGTTCTTAACGGCTGCATGGGTCGTTCTTCTGGGTCCGTGGGAGGCATTCGGGCCTCTCTGCATAATGCTGTCACCATCGAAGATGTCAGAAGCTGGCAGCCTTCATGAAGCATTTTTTGGAGATGCACCAGCTATGAGCACATCCTAACCAATATACAGTCTGCCCTTGAACAGTGTACATAATTGAAAGTCACTTGGGCATGGCCAGAAAAACTAAACAAACACAGTATTTTTCTCGAATGAACATACTTATGATAGATTTTCTTCTTTTTTCAGAGAACAGCAAAACATCCACAGCTATCCCAAGCTGCTGAAACTTAACCTTAATTCTGACTTGAACTGGAAGCTTTTAAAAAGTCTTCTCTCGCTTTTCTAGCAAACTCCAGCTACTGTTGTCTTTGCTGCTACTTTTTCTGCCTAGATCTCATATTCAAAGCTGCCTATGGGTTTAACTATATGCCAATTTCAGGTTATTATTTTTATAGAAACACAGACACACAGCATGGAGGGTGGGTGGGGCCCTCTAGGTGCTGAATTTTGATCCTTTGCAAGATGACGGCAGTGGGGTCTTCTGGATTCTTTCTTTATATGGTTATTCTCATATTTAAAAAAAAAAGAAAAGAGTGGCCCCCGCTCGCCGCAACTAGAGAAACCCCTCACACAGAAACGAAGACCCAACATAGCCAAAAATTACTAACTAAATAAAATAATAATAAATAAATAAATTTTTCTTAATCTGATTTCAGTAAATCAGGTGTAATGATTCACACCAGGCATGCAGGAAAATACAGAGAAGGCCCCAGAACTCCTGTTCCAAGGCTACTAAAACCTTGAATTATTGTTACAAGAGTGTAACTGAAGTAGTTTCCAATCTTATCATACTTTCTTGGCTCAGTAATAACTACAGTAATCACCACCACAACAGCTGTACAGATAGTATCCCACTGCATCCTCAGAGCACAGTCTCTGAAGTAAGACTGTTGGGTCTGTGAATTTGGAAAGTTAATTAACTCTGTTAGACTCAGTTTTCTCAATCTAAGAAATGGGAATGTTAATAATGTTTACCTCAGGATTATCATAACAGTTTAAATAATCGATCCCTTCAAATATCTGTCAGAATGTTTTACACATGTCAAATGTTCAATAAATGTTTATGATCATTATTTTAACATATGTAATCAGGAGGAATTGGGTTCAAATTAACTAAGTGGGTTGCCCAAGGACAAAAGGCAAAAAAGCAAATAATGGGGGACCTGAAATGAGGTCACTGTGATTCTAAGCTGTATATCGTATTAGCATTTATGCTATGCAGCCCCCAAATTCAAACAAGCAGCAAATATTCATTGGGCCCATACTACATGGTGATACTGTATCACCTCCCAGAATTCAATGATGAATAACATAAATTAATATTTTCACTCATGAAATTTGTACTCTAAATGAGATTAAGACTATAAACAAGAAACAGAGAGTTGGACTGATTTCAGATTGTGTTGAATGCTATCAAATAAAACAAACAGGGTTGTAAGAAGAGAGAAAACAGGGAGAGCTTCTTTATATAAGAAAATCAGGGAAGGTTTCTCTGAAGAGGTGACATTTGAGCTGGGACCTGAAGGATTAGAAGGAGGCATCCAAGCAAACAGCAGAGGAAAGAACATTCCAGGGAAAGGGATCAGGATATTCACGTACCCAGAAGTAGCATTAGAAACACAGTGTTCCAAGAGCAGAAGGCTTTCTCCTGCTTAAGGAGAGTGAAGGTGGAAGACTGCAAAGCAACTAGAGCATTCAAGGACTTGTGGTCTTTGTAAGAAGTTTGGATTTTATTTTATTTTTATTTTTTCTTTATTTTTTGCGGTACGCGGGCCTCTCACTTTTATGGCCTCTCCCGTTGTGGAGGCTCCGGACACACAGGCTCATCGGCCCTGGCTCACGGGCCCAGCGGCTCCGTGGCATGGGATATTCCTGGACCAGGGCATGAACCCGTGTCCCCTGCATCGGCAGGCGGACTCTCAACCACTGCGCCACCAGGGAAGCCCTGGATTTTATTTTAAAAGTGCTAAGAAGTCATCGAGAGATTTAAGCAGAAAAGTGCAGTAATCTGAATTGCTTTTGTGAAGCCCTGGATTTTATTTTAAAAGTGCTAAGAAGTCATCGAGAGATTTAAGCAGAAAAGTGCAGTAATCTGAATTGCTTTTGTGAGAATGGACTGTAGAAGACCAAAAATGAAGTAGTGAGGCCAACTTATTATACTGGTAACATCATGAACTAGGGGCTGTTAGTGGACTTGGAAAGAAATAAATAGATTTGAGAAATGTTTGGGCCTGGGGGATGGGTAGAAGTGAAACCAAGCAGGACCCCATGGAATTCCTGGGCACAAAAGTCTTTCTGTGTCCCTATTTCTTGATTAGAGTAAATAGGCCTTATTCAGCCAACATGAACTTCCCTGAGTTCCAACTGGCAGGTTCAAACAGTTGCTAATTAGAAAAGGGAGGGGATGCAGAGACAAGTGAGGAACAGTCAAGAAACAATACTGCAGCCTTGGGGCAGGGTCCTTGTTCCCCCTTGAGGAATACACATAACAATATCTTTGAGCTGTTTTGCAGATACTGAAACCCCCACCAAGTGGGAGAAGTTAACTGTGTGCTGCCCACAAGCACAGAGACCCCAGACCTGGCTGGAACCAGAAGGGCGATGGTGCTGACTGCCACTTACCTCACCACAAACCCATCAGAAGAATGTCCACGAGCTGATCACGCCCTCCTCTTTGAAATATTACTGTAAAACTCACTACTCCATCCAGGACGGTACAAAGAGTTTTGAGGGCATTAGCCCATGGTGGCCCCCTTTGCCTGGCAAAACAATAAAGCTATTCTTTTCAACTTCACCCAAAACTCTGTCTTTGAGATTTAACTTGGTGTCAGGGTACAGAGGCCAGATTCGGCTTCAGAACTGATAACAATGATGACGTGCAATCGGTTGATGAAAAAGAGGCACTAACGCTGTGTCTATGTTGAAAAAGTGGGTGAAGGATAGGGAGTTTTACTGTGAGAAGATCAGGTTGGGGGAGAAGAGTCAAGATCTTCATTTTGACCTTGTTAAATTTTAGAAGTTTCTTACATATTGAAGAGGAGACAAGTGAATATAGATGAAACAACTCCATATATGGCTTCTCAAATACCACGTAAACAGATTAGCTACACCAGTCTTTACAAGAAGGGGAGGAGTAAGGGTGGAGAGTGATGGAAATTATGGGGCCACTTCTTACTGAGAAAGTTCTGTTTCCTTGTCCCTAGAAGAGGAAAGATTCTTTGCTTTTGAACACTCCTTCTGGAATCAGCAATTTCTTCAAAAGAAAATCCTGTCACAATGTGAAATCAGCAGCATAATCTCATATTGAAGACAAAATTCCAAATTTATACTGCATAAATGAAAAGCTGTTTTAAATACTGTTTTAAAAACGGAATTCCAAGGGGACCTTCAAGATGGCAGAGGAGTAAGATGTGGAGATCACCTGGCTCCCCACAAATACATCAGAAATACATCTACACGTGGAACAACTCCTACAGAACACCTACTGAACGCTGGCAGAAGAACTCAGACCTCCCAAAAGGCAAGAAACTCCCCACGTACCTGGGTAGGGCAAAAGAAAAAAGAAAAAACAGAGACAAAATAAGAGGGATGGGACCTAACCCTCAGGGAGGGAGCTGTGAAGGAGGAAAAGTTTCAACACACTGGGAAGCCCCAGCACTGGTGGAGACAGGGGGTGGGGGGGGGAAGCTTCGGAGCCACAAAGAAGAGCACAGCAACAGGGGTGCAGAGGGCGAAGCGGAGAGATTCCCGCACAGAGGATCGGTGCTGACCAGCACTCACCAGCCCGAGAGGCTTGTCTGCTCACCTGCCGGGGCGGGTGGGGGCTGGGAGCTGAGGCTCGGGCTTAGGAGGTCAGATCCCAGGGAGAGGACTGGGGTTGGCTGTGTGACCACAGCCTGAAGGGGGCTAGTGCACCACGGCTAGCTCGGAGGGAGTCCGGGAAAAAGTCTGGAGCTGCCGAAAAGGCAACAGACCATTGTTTCGGGGTGCACGAGGAGAGAGAATTCAGAGCACCGTCTAAACGAGCTCCAGAGACAGGCGAGAACCACGACTATCAGCGCCGACCCCAGAGACGGGCATGAGACGCTAAGGCTGCTGCTGCCGCCACCAAGAAGCCTGTGTGCGAGCACAGGTCACTATCAACACCTCCCCTCCTGGGAGCCTGTGCAGCCCGCCACTGCCAGGGTCCCGTGATCCAGGGAAAACCTCCCCAGGAGAACACACGGCGCGCCTCAGGCTGATGCAATGTCATGCTGGCCTCTGCTGCCCCAGGCTCGCCCCACATTCTGTACCCCTCCCTCCCCCCGGCCTGAGTGAGCCAGAGACCCCTAATCAGCTGCTCCTTTAACCCCGACCTGTCTGGGCGAAGGACAGAGGCCAGAGGGTGACCTACATGCAGAGGCGGGGCCATATCCAAAGCTGAGCCCTGGGAGCTGTGAGAACAAAGAAGAGAAAGCGAAATCTCTCCCAGCAGCCTCAGGAGCAGCAGATTAAAGCTCCACAATCAACTTGATGTACCTGCATCTGTGTAATACCTGAATAGACAATGAATCATCCCAAAACTGAGGCAGTGGGCTTTGGGAGCAACTGTAGATTTGGGGTTTGCTTTCTGAGTCTAACTTATTTCTAGTTTTATGTTCATCTTAGTTTAGTATTTACAGCTTATAATCAGTGGTAGATTTGTGTATTGATTTGGTTGCTCTCTTCCTTTATATATATATATATATATTTTTTCCCTTCTCTTTTTGTGAGTGTGTATGTGTATGCTTCTTTGTGTGATTTTGTCTGTATAGGTTTCCTTTTACCATTTGTCCTAGGATTCTGTCTGTCGGTTCTTTGATTTGTTGTTTTTAGGATAGTTTTAGTGCTTGTTATCACTTGTGAATTTGTTTTTTGGTTTGGTTGCTCTCTTTTTTTTTATTACTTTTTAATTTTTAATAATATATTTTATTTTTTAATTTAATAACTTCTTCCTTTCTTTCTTTCTTTCTCTCTCTCCCTCTCCCTCTCTCTCTTTCTTTCTTTCTTCTCCCTTTTCTTCTGGGGTATATGAATGACAGGGTCTTGGTGCTCCAGCAGGGTATCAGGCCTGAGACTCTGACTGGGAGAGCTGAGTTCAGGACATTGCCCCCCCAGATACCTCCCAGCTCCACGTAATATCAAACAATGAAAGCTCTCCCAGAGACCTCCATCTCAACGCTAAGACCCAGGTCCAATCAACGATGAGCAAGCTACAGTGCTGGACACCCTATGCCAAACAACTAGCAAGACAAGAACACAATCCCACCCATTAGCAGAGGCTGCCTAAAAGCATAATAAGGTCACAGACACTCCAAAACACACCACCAGATGTGGTCCTGCCCACCAGAAACACAAGATCCACCCTCATCCAACAGAACACAGGCACCAGTCCCTTCCAAGAGGAAGCCTACACAACCCACTGAACCAACCTGACTAACGGGGGTCAGACAACAAAAACAATGGGAACTACGAACGTGCAGTCTGTGAAAAGCAGACCCCAAACAGAGTAAGTTAAGCAAAATGAGAAGACAGAGAAATACACACCAGATGAAGGAGCAAGGTAAAAACCCACCAGACGAAACAAATGAAGAGGAAACAGGCAGTCTATCTGAAAAAGAATTCAGCATAATGAAGTAAAGATGATCCAAAAATCTTAGAAATAGAATGGAGAAAATACAAGAAACATTTAACAAGGACCTAGAAGAACTAAAGAACAAACGAACAATGATGAACAACACAATAAATGAAATTAAAAATTCTCTAGAAGGAATCAGTAGAAGAATAACTGAGGCAGAAGAACAGATAAGTGACCTGAAAGATAAAATAGTGGAAATAACTACTGCAGAGCAGAATCAAGAAAAAAGAATGAAAAGAATTGAGGACAGTCTCAGAGACCTCTGGGAAACATTAAATGCACCAACATTTGAATTACAGGGGTCCCAGAAGAAGAAAAGAAAAAGAAAAGGACTGAGAAAATATTTGAAGAGATTATAGTTGAATACTTCCCTAATATGGGAAAGGAAATAGTCAACTGAGTCCAGGAAGCACAGAATGCCATATAGGAGAAATACAAGGAGAAACACACGAAGACACATATTAATCAAACTATCAAAAATTAAATACAAAGAAAAAATATTAAAAGCACCAAGGGAAAAGCAATAAATAACATACAAGGGAATCCCCATAAGGTTAACAGCTGACCTTTCAGCAGAAACTGTGCAATCCAGAAGGGAGTGGCAGAACATATCTAAGTGATGAAAGGGAAAATCCTACAAAGAAGATCACTCTACCCACGAAGGATCCCAGTGAGATTTGACAAAGAAATTAAAACCTTTACACACAAGCAAAAGTTAAGGAAATTCAGAACAACAAAGCCAGCTTTACAACAAATGCTAAAGGAACTTCTCTAGAAAGGAAACACAAGAGAAGGAAAAGACCTACAATAACAAACCCAAAACAATTAAGAAAATGGTAATAGTAACATACATATCAATAACTACCTTAAATGTAAATGGATTAAATGCTCCAACCAAAATACATAGACTGGCTGAATGGATACAAAAACAAGACCCATATATATGCTATCTAAAAGAGACCCACTTCAGACCTAGGGACACATACAGACTGAAAGTGAGGGGATGGAAAAAGATATTCCATGCAAATGGAAATCAAAAGAGAGCTGGAGCAGCAATTCTTATATCAGACAAAATAGACTTTAAAATAAAGACTATTACAAGAGACAAAGAAGGACACTACATAATGATCAAGGGATCAATCCAAGAAGATACAACAATTGTAAATATTTATGGAGCCAACATAGGAGCAACTTGATACATAAGGCAAATGCTAACAGCCATAAAAGGGGAAATGGAGAGTAACACCATAATAGTAGGGGACTTTAACACCCCACTTTCACCGATGGACAGATCATCCAAAATGAAAATAAATAAGGAAACACAAGCTTTAAAAGACACATTAAACGAGATGGACTTAATTGTAATTTATAGGACATCCCACCCAAAAACAACAGAATACACTTTCTTCTCAAGTGCTCATGGAACATTCTCCAGGATAGATCATATCTCAGGTCACAAATCAAGCCTTGGTAAATTTAAGAAAACTGCAATGATATCAAGAATCTTTTCTGAACACAATGCTACGAGACTAGATATCAGTTACAGGAAAAAATATGTAAAAAATACAGAAAAATCCTTAAAAAATACACATGGAGGCTAAACAATACACGAGAAAATAACAAAGAGATCACTGAAGACAGAAAAGGGGAAATCAAAAAATACCTAGAAGCAAATGACAATGAAAACACAATGACCCAAAACCTATGGGATGCAGCAAAAGCAGTTCTAAGAGGGAGATTACAGCAACAAAATCCAACCTCAAGAAACAAGAAACATCTCAAATAAACAATCTAACTTTACACCTAAAGCAATTAGAGAAATAAGAACAAAATCCCCCAAAGATAGCAGAAGGAAAGAAATCATAAAGATCAGATCAGAAATAAATGAAAAAGAAATGAAGGAAACAATAGCAAAATTAATAAAACTAAAAGCTGGTTCCTTGAGAAGATAAACAAAATTGATAAACTATTAGCCAGACTCATCAAGAAAAAGAGTGAGAAGACTCAAATCAATAGAATTAGAAATGAAAAAGGAGAAGTAACAACCGACACTGCAGAAATACAAAGGGTCATGAGAGATTCCTATAAGCAAATATATGCCAATAAAATGGACAACCTGGAAGAAATGGACAAATCCTTAGAAAAGCACAACCTTTGAGACTGAATCAGGCAGAAATAGAAAATATAAACAGACAAATCACAAGCACTGTAACTGAAACTGTAACTAAAAATCTTGCAACAAACAAAGGTCTAGGACCAGATGGCCTCACAGGTAAATTCTATCAAACATTTAGAGAATATCTAACACTGATCCTGCACAAACTCATCCAAAAAATTGCAGAGGGAGAAACGCTCCCAACTCATTCTACGAGGTCACCATCTCTCTGATAGCAAAACCAGACAAATATGTCACAAAGAAAGAAAACTACAGGCCAATGTCTCTGATGAACATAGATGCAAATATCCTCAACAAAATAGTAGCAAGCAGAATCCAACAGCACATTAAAAGGATCATACACCATGATCAAGTGGGGTTTATCCCAGGAATGCAAGGATTCTTCAGTATACGCAAATCAATCAGTGTGATATACCATATTAACAAATTGAAGGAGAAAAGCTATATGATCATCTCAATAGAGATAGAAAAATCTTTTGACAAAATTCAACGTCCATTTATGATAAAAACTCTCCAGAAAGTAGGCATAGAGGGAAGTTACCTCAACATAATAAAGGCCATATATGACAAAATCACAGCCAACATCATTCTGAATGGTGGAACACTGAAACCATTTCCTCTAAAATCAGGAAAAAGACAAGGTTGCCCACTCTCACCACTATTATTCAACATAGATTTGGCAGTTTTAGCCACAGCAATCAGAGAGGAAAAAGAAATAAAAGGAATCCAAATCGGAAAAGAAGAAGTAAAACGGTCACTGTTTGCAGATGACATGATACTATACATAGAGAACCCTAAAGATGCTACCAGAAAACTACTAGAGATAATCAAGGAATTTGGTAAAGTAGCAGGATACAAAATAAATGCACAGAAATCTCTTTCATTCCTATATACCAATGATGAAAAATCTGAAAGAGAAATTAAGGAAACACTCTCTTTTACCATTGCAACAAAAAGAATAAAATACCTAGGAATAAACCTACGCAAGGAGACAAAAGACCTGTATGCAGAAAACTATATGACACTGATGAAAGAAATTAAAGATGGTACAAGCAGATGGAGAGATATACCATGTTCTTGGATTTGAAGAACCAACATTGTGAAAATGACTATACTACCCAAAGCAATCTACAGATTCAAGACAATCCCTATCAAACAACCAAAGGCATTTTTTACAGAACTAGAGCAAAGAATTTCACAATTTTTATGAAAACACAAAAGATCCCAGATAGCCTAAGCAATCTTGAGAAAGAAAAACAGAATTGGAGGAATCAGGCGCCCTGATTTCAGACTATACTTCAAAGCTATAGTAATCAAGACAGTGTGGTATTGGCACAAAAACAGAAATATAGATCAATGGAACAGGATAGAAAGCCCAAAGATAAACTCACACACATATGGTCACCTAATCTTTGATAAAGGAGGAAAGAATATACGATGGAGAAAAGACAGCTTCTTCAGTAAGTGGTGCTGGAAAACAGGACAGCTGCATGTAAAAGAATGAAATTAGAACACTCCCTAACATCAAACACAAAAATAAACTCAAAATGGATTAAAGACCTAAATGTAAGGCCAGAGACTATAAAACTCTTTGAGGAAAACATAGGCAGAAAGCTCTGTGACATAAATCACAGCAAGATCTTTTTTGACCCACCTCCTAGAGAAATGGAAATAAAAACAAAAATAAACAAATGGGACCTAATGAAACTTAACAGCTTTTGCACAGCAAAGGAAACCATAACCAACATGAAAAGACAACCCCCAGAATGGAAGAAAATATTTGCAAATGAAGCAACTGACATAGAATTAATCTCCAAAATTTATAAGCAGCTCATTTATCTCAATATCAATAAAACAAACCACCCAATCCAAAAATGGGCAGAAGACTAAATAGACATTTCTCCAAAGAAGATATACAGATTGCCAACAACCACATGAAAGGATGCTCAGCATCACTAATCATTAGAGAAATGCAAATCAAAACTACAATGAGGTATCACCTCACACTGGTCAGAATGGCCATCATCAAAAATTCTACAAACAATAAATGCTGGAGAGGGTGTGGAGAAAAGGGAACCCTCTTGTGCTGTTTGTAGGAATGTAAATTGATACAGTCACTATAGAGAACACTATGGATGTTCCTTAAAAAACTAAAACTAGAACTACCATATGACCCAGCAATCCCACTATTGAGCATATACCCTGAGAAAACCATAATTCAAAAAGTGTCATGTACCACAGTGTTCACTGCAGCTCTACTTAGAATAGCCAGGACATGGAAGCAACCTAAGTGTCCATCGACAGATGAATGGATAAGGAAGATGTGGCACATATGTACAATGGAATATTACTCAGCCATAAAAAGAAACGAATTTGACTTATTTGTAGTGAGGTAGATGGACCTGGAGACTGTCATACAGAGTGAAGTAAGTCAGAAAGAGAAAAAGAAGTACCGTACGCTAACAGATATATATTGAATCTTTAAAAAAAAAAAAAGAAAAAAGAAATGGTCTTGAAGAACCTAGGGACAGGACAGGAGTAAAGACATAGATGTAGAGAAAGGACATGAGGACACAGGGGGGGAAGGGTAAGCTGGGATGAAGTGAGAGAGTGGCATGGAAATATATACACTACCAAATGTAAAATAGACAGCTAGTGGGAAGCAGCCACATAGCACAGGGAGATCAGCTTGGTGATTTGTGTCCACCTAGAGAGGTGGGATAGGGAGCTTGGTGGGGAGACACAAGAATGAGGAGATATGGGGATATACGTATGCATATAGCAGATTCACTTTGTTATAAAGCAGAAACTAACACAGCATTGTAAAGCAATTATACTCCAATCAATAAAGATGTTTTAAAAAAATGGAATTCCATGATAACTTTAAATTCTAAAATATTGGTACACAAGTAATCACAAATATAGTTTCTTTTAATATATTTTAATCCTGTAAGAAAGGTTTTTTTAAAAATAAATAATCCTTTTTATTAATCATAACATGGTAAAATATGTAACTGCTTTTCCTGAAAAATGTTCCAAAGTCTACATCTACAGATTATGAAACATTCTTATGGAATTTTGTAATAAGTATGAATATTGGGTTAAGGAAATTTTATAGTCATGTTAGAGTGTCATCAAATTAATATTCACAGCCCAGATTGCTGTAGTTCACAGTTCTTCTGTATATTTCAAATCAGGTGTGTACCATTTGTACTTAGAACCCCACAGAATGAATTATCCAAAGTCCATTGATTTTAAATTGTGTTTTGGTTCATAAACAAATAATTTCTTTTATATTTCTAGAAATTTATTGTATAAGAAATTATGTATCTGGTTTTAGAAATCATGTATAAATGAAAATGTCATTTAAAAAAAATTGGTAATGAGTTACTAAATTTGCAGTTACTAAACACTGTTTTGTTAACTACTGATACCCCTTAACTCTTAAACTGTACCTGTTTTGTGAGAATGGATTGGAGAAGACCAAAAATGAAGAAGTGAGGTCAGCTTATCATAGTGGTAACATCATGAACTAGGGATTTTTAGTGGAGTTGGAAAGAAATAAATGGATTTGAGAAATGTTTGGGGCTGGGGGATGGGTAGAACTGACAACACTTGTTGATATATATAGTACTCTAAATATATATAGTTACTCTATTCTAGCTCTGTTATGTTGAATATAACTGTATCTAGGTAATTAAAACTTGGAAGTGATTGATTTATGTAGTAAGCTTTATTGCAATAGGGCTAGTGAAAGTACAAAAGATCTAATGACTTTTGTGGATAATTAGACTTGATATTCTACTTTTATATTCTCACCAACTTTTTCCTAAGGAGTAAAAGAAAAATATATTTCTGTTTTGTCAAACATAACAATAGGTGTTGTATAAGGTCTTTTGAATTGGCATAGAAACTCATGGAATTTATTGACACTATAAAATTTAAAGATGTGATACTTTTGCCCTTGAGACAATAAACATACACTTATTAGAGGGTAAGTACAAACATATTACTTTGTACTTGATTCGTATTTTTTAAATTATAGCATGAAATTGAGACTTGGGAATACCCCCAAACTATATTTCTCCCTCTCTCTCTCTCTGTATATCTATATTATATAATATAGATATATAGTATCTCTTTTTTAAAAAAACAATAGATTTTTAGTTAGTTTCTATTCCCTAGAAACCAGAAAATAATATTTTTTAGTAACTAGGGATGTTAAAAAAAAACTTAAAATTTCAGTCATGTCTTCATGTTTGTTTAAAAGTCAAGAATGTTTTATTTAAAGCAGCCTCAAAATGGTAATTCTTTTCTTCAAAAAAAAAAAAAAAGAAAAAGAAAAAGAAACGTCTCCTAGTGATCTCCATTTTTTCAACATGAGTCAGTGTGTAGAAGCTGAAATATATCCTCCCCACCATGCACTGATTAATGGAGCACGTTTTTGTTTACTGAGGCAACAGTGACACATCTATTTCTTACAAAAGAGAGGTCAAAGGATGAAGATTAACATTATGAAATCGAGAGATAAGAGAATATTCTTAATATTTTCAATTTCTGACTTCTGAATGAAAATATTTTTCATTAAAAAATAAATCTAGTTTTTTAGCCAGAATGGGTTAGGAAGTTGATGCTCTGGTATATTCTTTCACTCAAATAAAAATTAATGGAAGATAAAACATAAAAAAGCAACACGGTCAATTTAAAAATAAGATTTACATTTTCAAAGCCAAGAAATTGAGCAGAAATGCAAAGAAATTAGCAGAAATAGAGGCATCTGACTGCTGGGCTCTGGGTGAAGACATAGGAAGGTCAGGAAGTCTGGCTCCTCAGATCATTCTTTCCGTGACTATCTACATTTAGCTAAGAGGTAGGGTAGGTGCCTTTGCCTGTGAAAAGAATTTGGAAGCATAGTGAAACAATGTCTGGATCTATCTAGTGTTCATGTCAAATTATGAAACAGAGATTCAAGATTAGCCTCGGAATTGGATTGTGGCTTGATAACTGGAAGATCCTAGACACTTTTCGCACTAAGGACCCAGGATGGAGTGAGGTGGGTGGGGCATACATGTAAAACTGCTGGCAATGAAGCAATGAGAAGGGGGATAGAGGACTACAATGAGGATAACTTGGAAGGTAAAACCTACTCAAAATGATATGGGAATTTTGCCAGCAGACTGCTTTGAGACTTGAAATGTTACCCTTCCCTGGGTCTCCAGCCACCCACTGGCCTGCCCCGTAGATTCTGGACTTGCAGTCTCTACAATCCTGAGCAAATCTCTTAAACTCTCTCCTCTCCCTCTTAGTCTCTCTCCTCAATCAGTAGATCTCATGATGTTTGTAATAATAATCAATGATATTATAACTGGTACTCTCCTAAATCTTTACCCTATGATATTGGCACTTTTATTACCCCATTTTACAGAAGAAGAAACAGAGGCAAAAAGGTTAATAGATTGTACAAAGATACATAAAGTGTATGTAGAAGATCCAGGGTTCAAACCAAGCCAGCTGATTTCTAAGTTCAAATTCTTGAGGAGAGAGATGAATATATCTATATATTTATATCTATCTATATCTATGTTTATATATATTCATACATTAAAAGATTAAAGGTAATACTTAATATTTTTAGACAGTAAGATGGGAAAGAATATTCAACACTTCCCAAGATCAAAAGTTAATTCACTATCAGGATACAAGCTCCCACGAGAGAATATTAAAAAGTTGAAAATCATTAGCTATTTCTTACATTTAACAGCGTAATGAATAAGTATTGCAACTGAAAAAAATGGATTTTTAGCCACTGATAATAGATTAAACTGAGAAGATGCATGTGTCCTTGATCAAACTATCTCAAAGTTAAATTTTCTTTCTAAATATTGTGTATCCCAGATATATTTATAACGTAATTCTTAAGGCCTTTAGGTAGAAATTTTTTTTGTGTGTGTGTGTGGTACGTGGGCCTCTCACTGTTGCGGCCTCTCCCGTTGTGGAGTACAGGCTCTGGACGCACAGGTTCCAGACGCACAGGCTCAGCAGCCATGGCTCATGGGCCTAGCTGCTCTGAGGCATGTGGGATCTTCCCAGACCAGGGCACAAACCTGCGTCCCCTGCATTGGCAGGCAGACTCTCAACCACTGCACCACCAGGGAAGCCCAGTAGAAAATTTTTGAAGCAGAAATATTTTTTCTTTGGAACTTGGCTCTAGCTACCTAAGGAGGAGTGGATAACAGATACTTTAATAGGAATAAAGCAAGAGCAGAAATTTAAAAAATACTCCAATGAAGGTGACAACATTTTGAGATTTAACTTCATTGATCATAAGTCAATCCAATTTATTGATTCATAATTCCCTACAGAGTATGAAGATCTAAAATGAGGGAAAGGACATTTACAGAAATATAGACAAAATGAAATGGAAGAGGACTATGTCCCAGATGAAGGGACAAGATAAAACCCCAGAAAAACAACTAAATGAAGTGGAGATGGGCAAACTTCCAGAAAAAGAATTCAGAATAATGACAGTGAAGATGATCCTGGACCTCGGAAATAGAATGGAGGCAAAGATCGAGAAGATGCAAGAAACGTTTAACAAAAACCTAGAAGAATTAAAGAACACCTAGAAGAATTAAAGAACAATCAAGCAGAGATGAACAATACAATAACTGAAATGAAAAATACACTGGAAGGAATCAGTAGCAGAGTAACTGAGGCAGAAGAACGGATAAGTGACCTGGAAGACAAAATGGTGGAATTCACTGCCATGGAATAAAGAAAAAAGAATGAAAAGAAATAAAGATAGCCTAAGAGATGACTGGGACAACATTAAACACACCAGTATTAGCATTATAGAGGTCCCAGAAGAAGAGAGAGACAAAGGACCTGAGAAAATATTTGAAGAGTTATAGTAAAAGAAGAATTATAGTCAAAAAATTCCCTAACATGGGAAAGGAAATAGCCACCCAAGTCCAGGAAGTGCAGAGAGTCCCAGGCTGGATAAACAGAGGCAGAAACATGCCAAGACACACAGTAAACAAATAAGACAAAAATTAAAGACAAAGAAAAATTATTAAAAGCAACAAGGGAAAAATGACAAATAACATACAAGGGAATTCCCATAAGGTTAACAGCTGATCTTTCAGCAGAAACTCTGCAAGCCAGAGGGGAGTGGCAGGACATATTTAAAATGAGAAAAGGGAAGATCCTGCAACCAAGATTACTCTAACCAGCAAGGAGTTCATTCAGATTCGACTGAAAAATCAAAAGCTTTACACACAAGCAAAAGCTAAGAGAATTCAGCACCACCAAATCAACTCTACAAAAAATGCTAAAGGAAGTTCTCTAAGTGGGAAACACAAGAGAAGAAAAGACCTACAAAAACCCAAAACAATTAAGAAAATGGTAATAGGAACATACATAACTATAATTACCTTAAATGTGAATGGATTCAATGCTCCAACCAAGAGACACAGGCTCACTGAATGGATACTAAAAAAGGACCCATATATATGCTGTCTACAAGAGACCCACATCAGACCTAGGGACACATACAGACTGAAAGTGAGGGGATGGAAAAAGATATTCCATGCAAATGGAACTCAAAAGAAAGCTGGAGTAGCAATTGTCATATCAGACCAAATAGACTTTAAAATAAAGACTATTACAAGAGACAAAAAAAGACACTACATAATAATCAAGGGATCAATCCAAGAAGAAGATATAACAATTGTAAATATTTATGCACCCAACATAGGAGCACTTCAGTACATAAGGCAAATGTTAACAGCTATAAAATAGGAAATTGACAGTAACACAGTAATAGTGGGGGACTTTAACAGCTCACATCCACCAATGGACAGGTGATCCAGGCAGAAAATAAATGAAGAAACAAAAGCTTTAAATGACACACTAGACCAGATATACTTAATTGATATTTATAAGACATTCCATCTGAAAACAGCAGATTACACTTTCTTCTCAAGTGCACATGGAACATTCTCGGGGATAGATCACATCTTGGTTTACAAATCAAGCCTCAGTAAATTTAAGAAAATTGAAATCATATCAAGCATCTTTTCTGATCACAACAGTATGAGATTAGAAATAACTTACAGGGAAAAGAACATAAAAAAACACAAACACATGGAAGCTAAAAAACACACTACTAAATAACCAAGAGATCACTGAAGAAATGAAAAAGGAAATCAAAAAATACCTAGAGACAAATGACAATGAAAACATGATGATCCAAAACCTATGGGATGCAGCAAAAGCAGTTCCAGAGGGAAGTTTATAGCAATCCAATCCTACCTCAAGAAACTAGAAAAATCTCAAATAAACAGTCTATAATTTCCTTACACCTAAAGGAACTAGAGAAAGAAGAACAGAAAAAACCCAAAGGTAGTAGAATGAAAGAAATCATAAAGATCAGAGCAGAAATAAATAGAAACAAAGAAAACAGTAGCAAAGGTCAATATTATTAAAAGCTGGTTCTTTGAGAAGATAAACAAAATTGATAAACTTTTAGCTAGACTCATCAAGAAAAAGGAGAGGAATCAAATCAATAAAATTAGAAATGAAAAAGGAGAAGTTACAATGGACACCACAGATATACAAAGTATCATAAGAGACTACTACAAGCAACTCTATGCCAATAAAATGGACAACCACGAAGAAATGGACAAAGTCTTGGAAAGGTATAACCTTCCAGATTGAACCAGGAAGAATAGAAAATATGAACAAACAAATAACAAGTAACAAAATTGAAACTGTGATTAAAAATCTTTCAACAAACGAAAGTCTAGGACCAGATGGCTTCACAGGTGCATTCAATCAAACATTTAGAGAAGGGATAACACCCATCCTTCTCAAACTCTTCCAGAAAATTGCAGAGGAAGGAACACTCCCAACTCATTCTACAAGGCCACCTTCACCCTGTTACCAAAACCAGACAAAGATACTACAAAAAAAGAAAATTATAGGCCAAGGTCACTGACGAATATAGACACAAAAATCCTCAGCAAAATACTAGCAAACAGAACCCAACAACACATTAAAAGGATCATACACCATGATCAAGTGGGATTTATCCCAGGGATGCAAGGATTCTTCAACATACACAAATCAATCAATGTGATACACCATATTAACAAATTGAATAAAAACCATATGAGCATCTCAATAGATGCAGAAAAAGAATGACAAATTTGACAAAATTCAACACCCATTTATGATAAAAACTCTCAAGAAGGTGGGCATGGAGGAAACCTACCTCAACATAATAAAGGCCACAAACCCACAGCAAACATCATTCTCAATGGTGAGAAACTGAAAGCATTTCCTCTAAGACCAGGAAGAAGACAAGGATGTCCACTCTCGCCACTCTTATTCAACAGGGTTTTGGAGGTCCTAGCCATGGCAATCAGAGAAGAAAAAGAAATAAAAGGAATACAAATTAGAAAAGAGGAAATAAATCTGTCACTGTTTGCAGATGACATGTTACTATACATAGACAATCCTAAAGATGCCACCAGAAAACTACTAGAGCTAATCAATGAATTTGGTAAAGCTGCAGGATACAAAATTAAGGCACAGGGCTTCCCTGGTGGCGCAGTTGTTGAGAGTCCACCTGCCGATGCAGGGGACACAGGTTCCTGCACCAGTCCGGGAAGATCCCACATGCCGTGGAGCAGCTGGGCCCGTGAGCCATGGCCTCTGAGCCTGCGCGTCTGGAGCCTGTGCTCCGCAACAGGAGAGGCCACAACAGTGAGAGGCCTGCGTACTGCAAAAAAAAAAAAAATTAGGCACAGAAATCTCTTGCATTCCTATACACTAACAATGAAAGATCAGAAAGAGAAATTAAGGAGACACTCCCATTTACCATTGCAACAAAAAGAATAAAATAGCTAGGAATAAACCTACCTAAGGAGGTAAAAGACCTGTACTCAGAAAACTATAAGACACTGATGAAAGAAATCAAAGATGGCACAAACAGGTGGAGAGATATACCATGTTCTGGAATTGGAAGAATCAATATTGTGAAAATGACTATACTACCCAAAGCAATCTACAGATTCAATACAATCCCTATCAAATTACCAATGACATTTTTTACAGAACTAGAACAAAAAATCTTAAAGTTTGTATGGAGATACAAAAGACCCCGAATGGCCAAAGCAATCTTGAGAATGAAAAATGGAGCTGGAGGAATGAGGCTCCCTGACATCAGACTATACTACAAAGCTACAGTAATCAAGACAGCATGGTACTGGCACAAAAACAGAAATATAGATCAATGGAACAGGATAGAAAGCCCAGAGATAAACCTACACACATATGGTCACCTTATTTTTGTTAAAGGAGGCAAGAATATACAGTGGAGAAAAGACAGCCTCTTCAATAAGTCGTGCTGGGAAAACTGGACAGCTGCATGTAAAAGAATGAAATTAGAACACTCCATAACACCATACTCAAAAAATAAACTCAAAAAGGATTAAAGACTTAAATGTAAGGCCAGACATTATAAAATTCTCAGAGGAACACATAGGAAGAACACTCTTTGACATAAATCACAGGCAGATCTTTTTTGACCCAGCTCCTAGAGAAATGGAAATAAAAATAAACAAATGGGACCCAATGAAAGTTAAAAGCTATTGCACAGCAAAGGAAACTATAAACAAGATGAAAAGACAACCCTCAGAAGGAGAGAAAATATTTGCAAATGAATCAACAGACAAAGGATTAATCTCCAAACTATATAAACAGCTCATGCACCTCAATATTAAAAAAACAGACAACCCAATCAAAATATGGGCAGAAGACCTAAATAGACATTTCTCCAAAGAAGACATACAGATGGCCAAGAGTCACATGAAAAGTTGCTCAACATCACTAATTATTAGAGAAATGCAAATCAAAGCGACAAAATGAGATATCACCAGATATCATCAGTAAGAATGGCCATCATCAGAAAATCTACACACAACAAATGATGGAGCGGGTGTGGAGAAAAGGGAACCCTCTTGCACTGTTGGTGGGAATGTAAATTGATACAGCCACTATGGAGAACAGTATGGAGGTTCCTTAAAAAACTAACAGTAGAACTACCATACGACCCAGCAATACCACTCCTGGGCATATACCCAGAGAAAACCATAATTCAAAAAGACACATGCACCCCAATATTCATTGCAGTACTATTTACAATAGCCAGGTTATGGAAGCAACCTAAATGGCCATCAACAGATGAATGGACAAAGAAGATGTTGTACATATATACAATGGAATATGATTTAGCCATAAAAAGGATCAAAACTGGGTCATTTGTAGAGACACGAATGGACCTAGAGATTGTCATACATAGTGAAGTTAAGTCAGAAAGAGAAAAACAAATATCATATATTAACCCAAATATGTGGAATCTAGAAAAATGTTACAGATGAACCAGTTTGCAAGGCAGAAATAGAGACACAGATATAGAGAACAAAGGTTTGGACACTAAGGGGGAAAAGCGGGGTGGTGGTGGTGGTGGGATGAATTGGGAGATTGGGATTGACATATATACACTAATGTGTATAAAACAGATAAATAATTAAAAAAATAAAATAAAATGAGGAAAGGAAGATGAGGTGCATGTGTAGGAGACATTCTTCCTATCCTTATTTCTTGTCAGTAAAATAATTTGGTTAATTGCTTTTGTTTTAGATAATTGTTTGAAATACTGTGTTAGTAGAAAAGCAGTATTAAAAAGAGTAGTTTCACTGTTTAAAGTTAGAATTTGGATGAAGGCAACAGAAAAGGAGGAATATTATCTTGTGAGAACATATTTTATTTAATTTTAATATAGAAATTTGTCATCTTTCTACTTTAATTTGAAAAATCTAGAAGTGTGACTTTACATGATAATAGGATAAATTTTACAGTACTAGAATTTTGCCTCTAGAAATATTTAAGCTTCAAACATCCCAACACCAACGTAAAGTCTTAACTTTATTTTGTATTCCATTACTTGTATATATTTATCTGCTTAATATTTAAATGTAAGCATTAATGATTATAACTTCTAGTTATAGTAAAGTCTCATTGTTTTTGAAATTACAGTGATCCTTTGCAAAGGAGCTAAGCTGAAATTGACTTAGCACTTTCTTATTTCATAGAGAGGCCAAATTAATAATGAAGAAAACTTTCGTAGGAATAATTAAGAACGTAAGAAATATACCCTCCAGCAATGTGAGCACTTCAAAGGCACATACTACAAGCAACGGTAGAAAGCCCAATTATAACTTATCATGAAATAGTCATTAAAATAACTTCCCCTAGAGGTTTTCATGAAGCAACACTTTTATTGCTTGTACTTTAAGTATAAAGGCAGCTTTTATTTTAAAATAATCATGAGTTTAGCCTTTTTACTAATTTATAATGATTTACAACTATTTTCTTTTATTAGTGATTCAACTTTCCAATTGTTGAACATTTTTCTACTTTCCTGTGCAGCTTTGAGCTATACATGTCATGTTACCTGGTAATGCTTACTTAGTGCTTACCAAATTTTACATGCACACACATACAAACACACTTATTGTGTAAAATATTTGATTAGTGTCTGTCTGTTCCTCCAGAGTATAATCTTTTTGAGGGCAGGGATCATATTTATTTTACTGTTAATGTTCCCCCAATATACACAAAACTGACATGTATTGACAATGTGCTTAAAAAGATTTGATAAATTAATGAATAACTAATAGAACTGAGATTGCTTTCCATCAAATATACTCCTTTTGAATTCAAAATGAACAAGCATGCCTTGAGCTCTTCGCCAAACACTCACTAGACTTATAAGGCCAGACTCTTAAATGGATTTAATTAATGCCACAAGAGCCTTGCAAGGCAGAATGAGTTATGTTCATACAGTTAATCAGTAAAAGGAAATGACTGAAAACCTATCTCCTGGTCCTGGTGCTCTTTCCATTATACTCCAAATACTGATTTTCACTGAGAATTGACAGCATATTTGTTATTTTAAGTACTGAGTCAACATTTACAGTTCAATAATGTTACATAATACGCCATTAGGATTAAAATGCCTTGTAAAGCAGAGGTCCCCAATCTTTTTGGCACCAGGGACCAGTTTCATGGAAGACAATTTTTCCACGGACCGGGGTGTGGGAGGGTGGGGGAGTGGGGTGGGGGTAGGTTTTGTTCAGGTGGTGATGCGAGTGATGGGGAGCAATGGGGAGTGGCAGATGAAGCTTCACTTGCTCCGTGGCCACTCACCTCCTGCTGTGCAGCCCAGTGCCTACCAGGCTGCAGACTGGTACCTGTCCACGGACAGGGTTGGGGACCCCTGTTGTAAAGGATTATCTGTTTTTAAAGTGCAAACACCATAAAATATAATATAGTCCTAAATGTTGTCTAACTGAAATCTACAGGGACCCTTAATTTGTAAAGCAGACGAAAGACACTCTGGTTGAAGAGAATGCAGGAGATAGCGCCTACAGAACTCCCCTTCTTCCCCTACTTAATTCCTGAGATATCGTCAAAGACCTGATGAACCCCATGGAAAATTGTATGAAAACCATTACTTGTCCAACCTCTCGAAGTTTCAGAGGAGCTACAGACCATTAAACCTTGGGCTTTTATAGTGTGTTATTTCTTAAGCATGTAGTGAGCCTTTGATTTATATCAAAACAATAAAACATATACTTTTATATAATATGTAATTAGCATTAATCTGCTTTGGAGAAGATGGTCCTAACAATTTTTACACCCTAAAGATAGGTATCTATAATGCTGAAGAGTGGTTTATGAAATATTTTACTTAATTTTCTAATTATAAATATATGTCTTCCTTTACCTCACTTAGATATACCTCCATTAACTTTTTGGTGTAGTCAGTAAAGTCAAAATAATTTTCCTTTAGTATAAAAATTTATTTTTTATGAAAGTAGAGATGTTAAACAGACAGTTGGAAGCTCAAGGACAGGGTTGAGCCTAGAAATACAGAGACACAATAGACCTCTGATAATATTTAAATAATGGGGAGTAGAGGATATTTTTTAATGAATGAGAATACATAGGAAAGAGGATAGAGCCTGAGGCAATATACTGAGGGAACTAGGATATTTAGGGATCGAGTAAAGGATAAGACACTAGCAAAGGCAACTTGGAAAGGGTAGTCAAAATGTAGAAGATTAGCCAGAAATATGGTGTTACAGAGCTAAGTGAAAAAAATATTTTAAAAAGAAGGAAGTAATTTGAGTTAATTGAGAGAGCAAGTGGGATGAAAAGAAGTTATTTGAATTAAAGCTTTGGCAACAAGTAGATCATGGATAACATTGGCATGAATGGTTTCCTTGGAAAGGTAGAGAGTCTAGTAGGAGTGGATTCAAGACAGACTGGGAGATGAGAAAGAAGCAATGGGAAGAGAAAACTCTTTGGTGGGTTGGTCAATGGGATTAGGCCATCTGTGTTTGCTAATTAATGCTTATGGAAGACTTTAGGCTCCTACCCTCCCACAGAGACTCTGAGATAGAGGTGCTTCTCCTTTTTTTTTTTTTGGTAATTCTTTATTATGGCTTTATTTTATATTATGAGCGTTACAATCAAACAGTGCCATGGGGCCTTCCCTGGTGGTGCAGTGGTTGAGAGTCCGCCTGCCGATGTGTCCCGGAGGGTCCCACATGCCGCGGAGCGTCTGGGCCCGTGAGCCATGGCCGCTGGGCCTGCGCGTCTGGAGCCTGTGCTCCGCGAGGGGAGGGGCCACAGCGGTGAGAGGCCCGCGTATGGGGTGGGGGGGAAACAGTGACATGAAGATTAGAATTATAATCGCATATTTAACAGCACTTTGCTTTCTATTATTTAACTTTTTATATGGGCTCATCATCTCAAAAAAAAAAACAAAAAAACAATATTCTTTGTCAACTCAGCTAGCTAATGCTCCCCCTCTTGATATTTGGCTTAACTATCAGTCTAGGGGTGCTATCTTTCTTAATGATTATATTTTAAAGGGATGGCTCCCAGGTCCTTGAGAAAGACATTCCTAGGTTGTAAAACTGGCAAGAGGTTGATTTACATCTCAAAGGAGCAGAGAAAGAATTTAAAATTGCAAGTGTTTTAAAGTAAATTCTCTAAGAAAAAGGAAGTTAGAGGTCTATCTTTAGAAAGAAAACTGTCTAAAATGTCATCAAGCTAAGGGGAACATTAAGGCCTTCTTGGTCACAGGGAATCTGAGCTATATATGGAGGGATGTCAGGACAAGAGTAAGATGATGCATAGTAAAAAGTGCCAGGATCAATGGCCATAATAAAAATGGATGCTGGTAAATTATGGTGGCTGCTAAAAATGAGCAGGAAAGATAGGAGTTGGTAGTTAGTATGCAGAATACTCAAAATTGAGATTTGTCAATAGTATAAAGTTATAGGTTGTAAGAGATTTTAGGCTATAAACATGGAAGTGAGAGGCTGAGGAAAGATGGCGAAAAAGTTTCTTGATGAGGAGATTTCAGATCTCAATAAATTGGATATTTTGTAGCATGGTTGCTTAAGTAACCAGAGTGGAGATAGGGGCATTGACTGAGAGATACCGATTGAGCCTGTTGTTAAGGTCTTAAAAATCTTCAATGTTTAAGAATAACTGAGAAATTTACAAATGGTTGTAACAAGGAACTGCTATGGTCTGATGGCCATCAACAAAAGCAGTTTTCTTTTCATTGGTTTGTTTGAGAATGGAGGGAGAAGAAATGGTCTGGAAGTGAAAAGGAGGAGGAAACCACTTCCAGGGCTCATGGTATACAAAGTAGGGGGAAGAAGAGAGCCACCACTGGAGAGGGCTACAGAGGAGTGATGCCTGGTTTTTGGTGTGTTTTTTTTGTCTTATACTTCCAACATACCTAGGCTATAAATCTAGGGCCCTCATGGAGAAATTGAAACCACTGATCACTTTAAATTTGTATTTGAAGCAACTCTGGATTTCCATCAATATATTGGCAGCAGTGCACATTCTTGCATTTATAGATTTTATTTATTTATATTTGAAAGATGTTCAGTGTCTCCTTGGGCAAAATTAGAAATCACATCAAATCTAGTTCTTCCTGCTATCTATCTCTCATCTGTCTGTCTCTCTTTCTTCTTCTCTCTCATACACAAATACACACACACACCTAGGTACAAGCCAGAAGAATTCCTGATAGTACATGTCCATGGCTCATCTCCTGTATAAGTCTTGAAAAGTGCTTGCAAAGAAGAACTCAAAACATCGATGATAGGGAAAAAAAGGAACTACTATAAAATATATAAAAACACACTACAAGAAACAAAAAAGACAGAAATAAGAAAAAAATAAAAAAAGAATATTCTCAGAAAAATATATTTCATGGAGCTGTTGAAAATTTTACTGAAATATATTGCCAAGAATTAAAAGATAGCTCAGTGAATGGATTACTCTTTAAATCAATAGCAAAAAGTAGGCAGGGGACTTCCCTGGTGGTCCAGTGGTTAAGGCTCCGTGCTCTCAATGCAGGGGTCACGGGTTCGATCCCTTGTTGGGGGACTAAGATCCCACATGCTGTGTGGTGCAGCCAAAAAAGAAAAAAGAAAAAAGTAGGCAGGGAAATCTGTGAAACAATGGCAAGACAGTAAAAATAATGCAGCCAGAGCTAGCAAAGCCTAGTGAAGTAGGAGAAGGAAAATAAATAATTATCCCAGAAATGATGAGAAATTGGAGGCAATGAACAATTAACATTAACATTGTTAGAAACTCAGAATAGGACAAATAGAATCAGATTTTAAAAGAGTGTGACTGGAAATGGAAATGTCCCAAAAGATATGGCAAGAAAGTGTTTTCCAAAAACATAAAATTCATACAAAGAGGAAGTTTTGTGTGTGTGTGTGTGTGTGTGGTACGCGGGCCTCTCACTGTTGTGGCCTCTCCCATTGTGGAGCACTGGCTCCGGACGCGCAGGTTCAGCAGCCATGGCTCACGGACCCAGCCGCTCTGCGGCATGTAGGATCTTCCCGGACTGGGGCACGAACCTGTGTCCCCTAGCATCGGCAGGCGGACTCTCAACCACTGCGCCACCAGGGAAGCCCCGCGACAAAGAGGAATTTTTGAAACACTATATTGATCCAGATATTTTAAGACATGGTGAAAAATCACCATATATCTGATAGCAACTTATATGATCACTTTATGTAGTTTGTAATATTTTATGCAAAATGATAATTTATTGTGACACCATTATAATATTTGAATATTATATATTAAGTACATAATTTAATTATGAATCTAAATTTTGCTTTCAGGCTTTTATGGACAATTTCAAGGGCTTATGCCTCAGTAGACAATGGCTTCTTCAAATTGACATAATAATAAAATAATTATTAAATACATTTAATCAGTATTGAAAATTTACAAATAAAACACATTTTGTAAAGATGTCAATTATAACATAGCTCTGATTTTTCCTAAAATAAAAGCATAAATAATTATATGCAATATTTAATAATTTAGAAATTATATTTTTATTTAAATTGTGTATCACTCAACACTGTCTTACCAAAAGCAATAACCCCCAATACACTCGCTAACGATTGCATTCAGTGGTTTTGATACGTTGTTAGCTTTGAAGCTAGAGTGATTGTTTTTTGGTCATGATTATCTTTTCAAAGTAGGATGATAGAACATAATTTATTTAACACACATGTTAACAGGATCCATTATGTTTCAAGATGTAGAATTTTGGCATGTGGGGCACCATTTTTATTCTTGCCTGAGACTCCACAAATATCAAGAGAAGATTCTACACTGGAATAAAATGAATATGGAAAAGTCAACATTGAGACATGTCCAAATAAAAGTATCATATTTCAGAGAAAATAACAAAGTTTCAAAAGAAGAAAAACAACTTTTAACATCAAAATGCAAAGGAACAGTGCATATTTTCTTCTTGCTTGGATTAATGTGACTCTCAAGTAATTCTTTCAGGTGAACAAAATGACTCAGAGAAAGGAGGCAAAGGGTTACCACATAGAAATTTGATAAATGCAGGTAGTTAAAATTAAGTCCAAAGAAAAAGATGCATATTTTATGGGTATGGCCACTTACACTTAGATCTGAGTTCAGTTGAATAGAAATTTAAAAAAAAGACGTGGTAATATATTTTGAAAAGAATCTGAAACGTGGATTAAAAGAGACTCTAATGGTTAAAGAACCAAAAAATACCCTTGGATATACAATTTTTTATGTACAGAAAGCAGGAACTCTTCAGATATGAGCAAGGATAATGAAAAAGAAAAGATTTCCCAGAGCGCACATCTAGGAGCAATAGATAAAAAGGAACTTAAAAGTTTCTATCAGGAGCAGAACTAGAGCCTAATCAAAGGACATTCCCTCTTTCCAGAAAGGAGAATCTTGGAATATTTGCCTATATTTCAGAATTGCTATTAACCAGTAACTGCCATATGGTTCTATTATTTTCCTTTCCAAACAGGAGTACTTGCTACAATTACCATATGCTGTTTTCTCCACTGTATGCTATTTGTCTCTATTTCATTTATAGGCCTCCAAATAAAGGGAATCTACATCTGGTCCTGATGAAGAATAGTCCATCACAAGACCCTGGGTTTCAAGCCTAAGGCCACGTATATATAAATGAAGAATCTGGTACCTTTGTTGGGGAGGAGTAAGTGTATTTTGTAAGCAAAAGAGAGAGAACTCAATTACAGTTACCAAGGAATGTACTTGTTAGAAAGCAGTATTGTCAAAGCCATTGACTCACTCCTCTCCAATATGCCCCTCTGCCATTTGGCTTTCTGCCACATGGGCTTTTGCCATATGATCTGATATAGCCAACAGAATGTGAACAAAAATGTCAACATGCCAGTCTAGAGATTTTAACAGAAATTCCATGTTTTCATTAGTTCTTTTTGTGCTCCTCTCCCCTGCCATGAAAACAGCAGGACCCAGGCAGTAGCCTTTCCTTCAACCTAGGCCCCCCAATGAAAAGGTCATAAGCCTTACTGAACCAGTCCAAACCAGTACAACCCAGCAAATGTGCAGCTGAAATCTTGGAGTTGCCTACTGCTGTAGCAAAAACTGACTAATAGAATATATTTTTAAAATAAAGAAAGCAGAAAATACATTTGAACATACAAAAAATAAATCAAATCACATGTTCTGTAAGCCCTTCCTAAAGAAATTAACAATTAAAAATCTTCAGTTGAACTCTTGCACTGCTGGTGGGAATGTGAATTGGTACAGCCACTATGGAGAACAGTATGGAGGTTCCTTAAAAAACTACAAATAGAACTACCATATGACCCAGCAATCCCACTACTGGGCATATACACTGAGAAAACCATAATTCAAAAAGAGTCATGTACCAAAATGTTCATTGCAGCTCTATTTACAATAGCCCGGAGATGGAAACAACCTAAGTGCCCATCATCGGATGAATGGATAAAGAAGATGTGGCACATATATACAATGGAATATTACTCAGCCGTAAAAAGAAACGAAATTGAGCTATTTGTAATGAGGTGGATAGACCTAGAGTCTGTCATACAGAGTGAAGTAAGTCAGAAAGAGAAAGACAAATACCGTATGCTAACACATATATATGGAATTTAAGAAAAAACAAATGTCACGAAGAACCTAGGGGTAAGACAGGAATAAAGACACAGACCTACTAGAGAACGGACTGGAGGATATAGGGAGGGGGAAGGGTGAGCTGTGACAAAACGAGAGAGTGGCATGGACATATATACACTACCAAACGTAAGGTAGATAGCTAGTGGGAAGCAGCCACATAGCACAGGGAGATCAGCTCGGTGCTTTGTGACCGCCTGGAGGGGTGGGATAGGGAGGGTGGGAGGGAGGGAGACACAAGAGGGAAGAGATATGGGAACATATGTATATGTATAGCTGATTCACTTTGTTTTAAGGCAGAAGCTAACACACCATTGTAAAGCAATTATATCCCAATAAAGATGTTTAAAAAAAATTAAAAAAATCTTCAGTTGAACATGAGGTGAATTGAGAAATTATAGCAAAATGATTTGTGATATGCAATTCAATTTATTTAATAACAAGACTAAGACTAAAGCAGAATGTAATGTAAATGTAATCAACCCTGAAAATCCATAAGTAATATAATTAATAATATTTAGGAGGGAAAGGGGAAGAAAAATTATGAGGGTGTGAAATCACACTGTTTATCTCATTTGAAACTGATAAACAAGTAAAAAAATGAGAATATTCAAAGGTTTATAAAAGTAGAGTAGGGGAAAAAAAGAATAAAAGAAAAAAATGATGTAGTCATAAAACCCAGAAGCCATGTAATGATTGTGATATTCCACCCATATTCCATTTCAGTGAAAGACTTGTTGCTCTTATTGAAAGGCTGAGAGCATTGTTGATAGATGAACTTTTTGCTTCTTCAAGGGTTGCCTCAACTGTAAAGACTTATCTAGCCCAAGTCACATTCTGCCACATACAATGACTGAGACCTAGTAGAATGTAAAGGGCTGGCTATCTCAGCTCAACGTGGAACAGTTTTGAAGGACCACTGTAGCTCAGAGCTCCTAGAGTTATCAGTCTAGGTTACAGCTGCATTTACATTTTGGTTCGATTTCTCCCTCTACCCAGACCTGATTCTTATCCCTCCTGTTTACAAATGTGTATCCTAAATGCACTCCTTAGTAAATGTCTTAATACTAACTGAATCTGCTTCCTGGGAGCCCAGCCTACAAAAGAAGGTAAAGGGGAAGAAAAGCATCATACCTTAGTTTCCTCCAAAAGCTGATTCCAAAACAAATATTTAAGTAAATAATTTATTTAGGAGGTGAACTAACATGAAGGTTCATATTTAAAGCCAGATTCACAAGAATCAGAGAGCATACTCATTTATCAGGTTCTATGAAAAATTTTGAGAATAAAAGCAATCAAGAACCAGAGGTGAATTAGGGAGAGATCTAGGCAACTAGGAGCTGCTTCCCAGGACCTTCTTTCATATTTTGTACACATGCTGTGTAACCTAGAGCAGTAAAGGAGGTATCCTGTGAGGTATATGGGTTACATCACACAGTAGGAAGTGTTTAATTTATGAAATATATCTGTTTAATACCATAGGTTATTATATAGCTCATGGGACAATTTCCAGGGAGTCATAGCTCACAAAATCCATAGATTCTAGTTTTGTTCACCATAAATAAACCTAAACCACGGATATTCTACATAAACATTTCATACATAAGAACTCTTCTCCTGGAAGACAGTATTAGTGTGGTTTGTAAGGAAAAGAGATCCAGTAATCATCCCATTTATAAGGAGATAAGACCAGGGCAGCTGCCTTCTTTCTTTCCCTGAGACATCTAACCCTCAAAAATCACCTTCTTTAATTCCTTCTTCCCCAGAAGTAATAAAAGTTGAGGAGAAGTAGGTGAAGGAGTAGGAAATTAATCAAAGAAGTAAAGAAAACCAACAAAATGCCTACTAATTAGAGGGGCCACTGTTGTGGGCAACTGGAAATTTATTCAACTGAGATCCTGAGAAAACCAGGATCTCAGAATTGAGATGAAACAAATCTCAGAATTGTTCCAATGAGGAGCAAGAAAGTTGGGATATTTTCCCACCCATTCTTATCGTCTCTCATTAGTTGGAAGTTACCCTAGGAGATAGAGAATGCTCACATAAACCAGAGGATGTCCTCAGACAGATATCTGGTGTTTGAACCTCAGTGTACAAGAATTGTTCACTGTCCACAGCCACTGGGTTAACTTCCATGATTAGTCAAGGGGATATGGACAGAGCAATGGCACCATCTGTTATGCAGGCCAAAGGGAAGGAAACTGATATATACTAATTCTGTTATTTTCATAGTACAAAGTCAATGTAAACTTTTTAAAATGAAAAGATGTTTAGTACATAATCAGTGAAACAAAAATTAAATCTTCCTAAATATTGGAAGAAGCAATTGAATAAAGCAAAACAAAGAGACCATGATGAAATAAATTAAAAAGAGGTATTGAAAAGGAAACTAAAACTTAAGTTAGTGCAAAAGAACTAAAAGTAAAAACATATCTGCCATATCAATAAATGTAAAAGGCTCACAAGACTTAACTGTATACCGTACATAGGAGACACACTCAAAACAAACTTGTTGTAAGTTTAGATATAATTATGTAAGTAGAATTTATAAGAAAAAAATGCAAACGAAAATGAAGCAGAGATTCAGTTTAATATCAGACAGGTATATTTTGGGATGAGAAGCATTAAATGAGATAAAAAGGGAACTTTATAACAGTTAATAGTTCCTCAAATGAAGATCTAACAATTATAAGTATCTACACACCTAACAGTACACATTCTTTAAAATTGCACATGAAATATTCAACTTATGCAAGGACATAAAAACAAGGCTCAGTTTCAAAGAAATTAGATCATTCAAAGTTGTGTGCACTGAGCATAGTGGGATTAAGTTAGAAATCAATAACAAAAAGATGAAAAGAAATCCCAACTTCTAGTAAGGTAAGCAATACAATGCTAATTAAACCTTGAGTCAAGTAAGAAATCACAATGGAAATTTTAACATGTGTTAAATTTAATGATAATGAAAATACTCATATCACAACTCAAAATTTGTTGTACCCAAATTAATCTATGGGCTTAATGGAATCCAAATAAAAATCTGAGCAGATTTTTTTTGTCAAATTGAACATGCTAATACTGCAATTTTTATGGGTTTTCAAAGGACAAACACTAGTCAGGGAAATTTTGAAAAAGAAAAACAATTTGGAGGACTTGCCCTTCCAAAATATTAAAATTCTTATAAAGTTACAGTAGTTACAACAGTTTGTACTCATACAAGGACAAACAAATGGATCAATGGAACAGAACAGAGAACAGAATAGGTTTAAAATCCATATATTTATGGTTATCTAACTTAGTTCTGTGCAATACAGTGATGAAAATATAGTCTTTTTAGTAAATGGTCCAAGTGAAAAACACAAGAGAATAATTTCATCACTTTGGGGTCAGTAAACCTTTCATAAACATGATGCAAAATGAATTAATCATAAGAGGAAGGATTGATAAATTTGACTTAAAGTTAAGGAAATTCTGTTCATCAAAATACACTGTAAAAAGAATGTGGTTCAGAGTAATTTTATTATTTGGCCATCAAATTTGTCGAAGTGTTCAGTTTCTATACTTTGTTTTACTTGTGTGTGCCATAAAGAGATATACTACACACCACATATCTTTGTTTTGTTACTTTTAGTATGGTTGAAAAATCTTTGTAGCTTGGAAATGTTTAGCTAGCACTTATGCTATTTTTGTCTTTTTTTTTGAGAACACAGGCTTCCCTGTGCCCTTTTTTTTTTTTTTTTTTTTTTGCCCATGCCACGTGGCTTGCAGCATCTCAGTTCCCCAGCCAGGGACTGAACCCGGGGCCACAGCAGTGAAAGTGCTAAGTTCTAACCACTGGACCACCAGGGAAGTCCCTATTTTTATCCTGTTTAAAAACTCATATCTAACCTTTTAGTTTTCATGAAATGCATATATTAATGGAAATAAAAGTCAACACAAAATGTTCCTTATGATCTTGAGAGGTTTCTTTTGAATGGAATCATAACACACAAAGATATTCAAGGTAATTTACATGAAAAACAACAACAATGGGTCCTGAGTGGAACAGTTGAGATGTGATTGAATAGACGCAATTAAGTCTACGAAGAAATGCAGTCAGGTTTTCCCAAGGTCATACCAGTCCCATGGTATGGTTTAGTTTCCCATGGAAACTAAACTACACATAACTATGTTATGTTATCACTAGAAATACTAATTTCTATTCCCCACGCTCAGGAATTCTGTTCTAAGGTATCTGGGCTATGTCCTAAGAATCTGCACTTCGTAAGAGTGAGGGGAGGGGGAATTGGAGGAAAGTTGATCAAAAGGTATTGCACAAACTTCCAGTTATAAGGTAAATAAGTACTAGGGATGCCATGTACAACATGATGATTACTGCTAACACAGCTGTATGATATAGAGGAAAGCTGTAAAGGGAGTAAATCCTAAGTGTTCTCATCACAAGGAGATTGTTTCAAATTTTCTTTTTCTTGTATCTCTATGAGATGATAGATGTTAACTAAACCTCCTGTGGTAATCATTTCACAATATATGTAAATCAAACCATCATGCTGTACACCTTAAACTTATACAGTGATGTACGCCAATTTCTAAATAAAACTGGAAAGAAAAAAGAATCTACACTTTTGACATAGCATTCCTAAGTGACTTGAACTGCAGATGACTCAAGAATTCCACTTTAAGAAACAGATACTAGCACGTGTCTGTATCAGTGAGGCTGCATGGTGTTCAAAACACATGCAAAGAGCAACATGGATAAACTAGAGACTATCATACTAAGTGAAGTAAGTCAGACAGGGAAAGAGAAACGCCATATGATTCACTTATTTGCGGAATCTAAACTATGACACAAATGAACCTATCTATGAAACAGAAACAGAATCATGGACATAGAGAACAGACTGGTGGTTGCCAAAGGGGTGGGGGTTGGGGGAGGGATGGAGCGGGAGGTTGAGGTTAGCAGATGTAAGCCTTTATATATAGAATGGATAAACAACAAGGTCCTACTGTATAGCACAGAGAACTATATTTGATATCCTGTGATAAACCATAGTGAAAAAGAATATAAAAAAGAATGTGTATATATATATATATATATGTATACCGAATCACTTTGCTGTACAGCAGAAATTAACACACTGTAAATCAACTATGCTTCAATTAAAAAAATAATAAAATAGAATCTAATGTCTACACCTTCATTAAAAAATATGCAAAGAACCTAGTCACACTGTAAAGTACAAGGAATGTTATCAATATTAAAAGACTTACATATTTTAATTCAAATATTTAAAATTAGAAAACGGAGTGAAATTGTGATATTGTCAAGATTGGTACCTTCGCCGTGGTTGCCCTGCATGGGGCAGGGTTGATGTCCTGCTGGTTTGGATGGTGATTGTGATGAAGCCACATATGCACAAGAGGGTATAAAAGATTCATTATTCACAGAAGGAAGTTTTTGAGGAGAACAGGGTAGGGTCCCTAGCAGATCTAAAAATGGTTGGAGAGAAAAGGAGTAACTGGTGGCTTGAGGAGTGGTTATGGTTAGTAAGGGGCATGGAGAGGGGATTCCTACTTATTTGGCTGGGGCTTTCACGGTTCAAAGTGCCTGCTGGAGCCAAAGAAGAAAATGCAGGGCTTTCTAATCAGATGTGGGCAAATGGGGAGAAAGAAGGCTGTGCTTGAAAGTTGTCAGCAGTCAAAGATCAAAAATGCATCAAACTTTTTATTAAAATACCTGACAATATAGTCATGAAGACTTAGCTGAAAAGCTCTGAGATAGGACTTTTGGCTGTCTGTGCTCAGTAGGAATATGTATCTATCTACCTATCTATCTGTCTTTCTATCTATCTAATCTATCTTTCTATCTTTCTATCAGTATTTTTAAATAAATACAGGGCTCAGTAATTACTTAGCCATAATGAGGTACATAATATTGTATCAAACACTTTGCAAAGTGTAAACTGTTTATTTTTAATATGGAAGCAGTATTTAAAAAGCATTATTCTATTCTAAATGTACTTTAATTGTATTGTTTGAGTTCTGTCAGCTTAATCAAATAAATTTTAAATTAATATTCTGTAAGAAAAATTCATGGGTTTACTAAATCACACAACAAAATAGTCCAAGACTCACAACCAATTAGTATGTATAAATCTTGTACATCTTTCTATTAAAAAAATCAAAAGCAGTTTCCATGGTGGGGTTATTAAACTGTGGAAATACTCCATTGCAGCCGAATTCCTTCAGAAACTACATTCCAGAGCAAGATTTCAGAAGTTGACTCAACAATAAGAAGCCAATAAGGACTTTCACTCACATGTATTTTTGTATTTTGAAGGTATTAGGGGAACAAGTAAAAAATGGGAGAAAACTGTTGGCATATAAACATCCAGCCAAGTATTAAAGTTTAGCAGAACCAAAGGTAACCCTCAGATAAATACACAGAAATTGCTCTTAAAAATACTCTGTGAAGATTTGAATTCTAAATATGGGAAAAATCTAAGTGATGTCTTTTAAAGAATAAAGTAATCTATAACTAGCACTGAAAAAAGCCTTACCACCTACCTATGAAAACAAGTTTTAGCTGCAGGTGAGTAAGTAAACAAGTCTTAAAAAGCTTTCAGAAGAATAAAACAACAAGGAGTAGAAATGGAAAAAAATATTTCCCAGGGAACAAAGAAGCCAATCTTTTCTATTAACTCTGTAGGGATGCCTATGACTATGTCTATGAATACAGCATCCACGGAAAAGGTAGGCCTTCTCCTCAGCTTTTCATTTTACAGGTAAGAGGCTGTTCGGATGACTCCTCTGGCTACTTTTGTTTGTTTTGTTTTTATTGGTTTCTTTAGGAATTATTGTGAGATACTCCCTTTTTTTATAGGAAAATTCTGGGTGTCAATGTCATTTTACAGAGGATTTTTGGTGCTACACCATAGCACCAAATAGGCAACAAAACACCCATAGTTGCGTCCCATTTTGGAAAGAATACGTTTATTTACTGAGCAAGAGAAAGACCATTTATCTCCTGAGTTATTAAAGACTTCTATTTCAAACTGATATGAGAATAATAAATTCAACGAACCAGTAAATTAGAGGTTTAAATACACCAGAATAGAATAGATTAAAAAAGGAATCAGTACGTGATACCACAGAAAAAATATGGACTTTGAAGTCACACAGATCTGAGTTCAAACTTTAGTTAGCAAGTTAATCACCATATAATGTTATAAAAGATAGATAATATGACTGAATCTTCAGCTTCTTCCTATAAAAACTTACAAAATGATTATCATGATTTGAATTGATGTATGTGAACCACAGTGTCCAGGAACAATATCTGTCATCTAGTAGGTTCTCAAAAACTACAAAATGTTACATAATAATTATAGAATAAGTATTTAGTAAAATATCAGAAATGCCCAAAGTAAACCCTGCTGAATTCTGGTCCCTTGAGGTTGCTAAGAAAAAGAAAAGTGTTCCGTGTTAACACAAGATTGGATAGCAGTGTACTAGGGAGGAACACTCAGGTATGATCTTGCACGTTATGAATTGAGCATATCCCAGAATGCCTGACGTTCAGACTTAGACTCCCAACTGCCTTTTTGACATCTTTCTCTGACAACCTAAGAGGCCTTTCAAAAGTCATAGGGCCAAAATGGAACTCTTTGAGTCTACCCTACAACCAACTATCACTTTCTTATGGACATACTGTCTTGCTACATCTACCGACCAGTTATCATCATCTCTGAAATTGTCAGCATCCCCACACTATTGTTTAACCTTGAAACTGGGTATTCCCTTGGATTATTCCCTCATTCTCAATCAACTCCACCCAATGTTTTCTTCAGAAAGTTCTGTAATTTCTACCTTAAATATCTGCAATCCACCCATATTCATCTTATTTTAACTGCCTGCCTATCATGCAGAGATTCTTTATATAGGGTCCAAAGACCGCCAAAAGAGCCATGGATATAGCTCTGATTAAATGTAATCAGTTTTTGTTAAAGTCTTAAGCTACTTACTTTATACATTTAAAAAAGATTATTCTGAAAAGTTGTCCATTGGTCTGAGCAGACTGCCACAGGGATCCTAGCTCACTCGGAGAGTACAGATTTTTTGACCTGTAATTCATTCTAAGATATTTTGCAGGGACTTCCTTGGTGGCGCGGTGGTTAAGAATCTGCCTGCCAATGCAGGGGACATGGGTTCAAGCCCTGGTCCGGGAAGATCCCACATGCCGTGGAGCAACTAAGCCCGTGTGCCACAACTACTGAGACTGCGCTCTAGAGCCCACACGCTGCAACTATTGAAGCCCGTGCACCTAGAGCCCGTGCTCCACAACAAAGAGAAGCCACCGCAATGAGAAGCCCACATGCTGCAATGAAGAGTAGTCCCTGCTCGCCACAACTAGAGAAAGCCCATGCACAGCAACGAAGACCCAATGCAGCCAAAAAAAAAAAAAAAAAAAAAGGCATTTTGCATGATAAGACTATGTTTGATTTTTGGTTTTTTTTGCTTCTCTTTTTGTTTGTTGTTATTGATTTTAACTTTCTGTCATGTTTCTGCAGCATTTCAGCTTGGTTTTCAGCTTGGCAGTTAAATACAACACATACAGGTGCTAAGATTAAGTTCCTATTTTATTTAAATTAAGATATAGGGATTTGTTTAAAGTGAAATTGAATGAAAGGGCAGGGGCAGACCTAGTATAATACTTCCTTGATACCTATGCTCCCTAATTCTGGGGCGGAATATGTGTCACAGATTTACCACTGATATTGCTTATACAGGGTAGTCTTCTATATTTGCAAGAGGTTCAACACATTCTGTGCCAGAGGCTTTTCCTATTAAGAATGATATCCCCGTTCAAGAATCACTCAACTTAATCTCTGTGTCTTGTATACTCTTGAAACAAACTCAGGGTCTATAAGACCTTTCTTCATCAGAGTAAGAAAGTAGTCACAGACAGAAATCTGAAGCTAGGTTGTCACTGGAGACAAACTTCATGTTCAATTCTTGAGGCGCAGACTTACAGATGCGAGCATGCAGGCAAATTTATTTCTAAAGCTACTGGTTACCATAGTAACTAGATTTATAATTTATGTGTGTGTGTTGTAAACACTATATTTTTACAGCTGGACTAAAACTTTTAGATATGATACAAGCAGTAGATAATTAGGGTTAATTAGTCTAAAATCTGGAATGTTATTCCTCAAAACCCGTGTGTGTTTCTCCTAGTCTCACAGATGCCCACAATTCTTCCACTGATTAGATACTGAAAGAAGTCTAATAAAAGATGAATCTAATGGCAAAGGTTCAAAGCTGGTTATTCATTATATAAAGTCATATTTGGAATACCTAACTCCGTGATTTTTGTCCAAAGGAACAGGTGTTACTTCCTTGATTTCCCCTCACAATGGCCTCCAGGATATTTTTGATAAAATGAACAGATTTAGTCAGAATTTTACTTATTTTCTACACACAGGAATAGAAAGTATAGGTTTAACATCTGATGGAGCACCACACAATATTCTGGAATGACTTCTACTTTTACGAATATAGACTCTGACTTTGTGACTTGTTAACTGAATATCTTGGGGGAAAGTAGCAATTTCTGATCATTATAATCTATGTTCTATAAAAAAATCAATTGTTGGCTTTCAAATGCCATTTAAATGATTAAGCCCCTTGCTACCTTTATAACACTTGAATAAGAAATTGACATCTACATGTATTGACAGCAATATAACCTTTACATTTCTGTTCTAATCAATTGAAGCTTAAGAATTTGACTGAGAGATGTTACTTTTACTGCAAATACTTTCAATTTTAAATGTAATTTTTTTAATCCAACAAAGAAAAGATGTCTTTCAAGAAATCTTGCTTACACTAAAAACCAATGATGTGCTAATGAGGCAAACCAATACTTCTGCATGACAAGTGTTCTTCCATTTTGCCTGTACCAATATACTTACATTCATGCAAAACGTCTCTTACCTTGGCCATTCTGTACTTAGATGCAACTAAGCTGGCTTGACTTGAAGCCCTTAGATGTAGTTCTTATCAAAAGCCCTGATGATTTTTGGAACAGAAATCATTCCAGTTGTTTTAGGACTACAGATTTTTGTTGCTGATATTAATGAGGCAGGGCATTAGTTGGTGGAAGCTTCACTCTAGATGGTAGGTGATAATAGTACATTTAGGGAGATGTGCTGAGTTAGGAGAAAAGATTTTGACTCTTGGCCAAAACTTTTCTCTTATCAAAGAAGGTATTGATATACTCTGAATTCACATTTGGTATCAATTACAAAACAAGCCCCAAAGGAAGTAGCAGTCCTTAATAACATATTTATAATTTTGTGCTATCCTCTTATTTTTCTTTTTTTTTTGTGCGGTACGCGGGCCTCTCACTGTTGTGGCCTCTCCCGTTGCGGAGCACAGGCTCTGGACGCGCAGGCTCAGCGGCCATAGCTCACGGGCCAAGCCGCTCCGCGGCATGTGGGGTCTTCCCGGACCGGGGCACGAACCCGTTTCCCCTGTATCGGCAGGCAGACTCGCAACCACTGCGCCACCAGGGAAGTCCATTTTTTTTGTTTTTAATACTGTATTCTCCTGGGTAATTTTATCAGTGAATCAGAACCTTGACAACAGTTGCATGTTATATAAAGGTAACTATGTTGCTCTGTATAACAGCAACTTCTGGTGACCAAATAAATTATTGTAAATGATGACTGAAGTCCTTAAATTGGATGTCTTGACATTAGTGGGAGGTATGTTCTGAAACTGTATTTACATGCATATAACACTCTACCATGGCTCTTATATCAGTTTTTGCACGTGCAGTGGTAGATTTGCTTTCCATCCCTGTGTTGATCATTTTATGCCTGAAGCAAAACTTTCTCCAGGATTAGCTTATTTAGGATGAATAGGTCAAGCAGAGTATGGAAGCCAGAACAATGAAATTCCTTACCATCAGTGGAACAGAAGGCCACAAATCATTCTAAAAAAGAGGTGCTTAGGGATACAATATGAGCATCTTCCATAGCCTTAAAATACTGCTTTTTAATGCATGGTCGACAGAGAAATTCAAACAAGAAAATTTTGTTTTTTAAACATTTTACCACTACTCTTCACTTTTTTAAAAAAATAAATTTATTTATTTTATTTGTTTATTTTTGGCTGCATTAGGTCTTTGTTGCTGCACGCGGGCTTTCTCTAGCTGTGACGAGCGGGGACTACTCTTCGTTGTGGTGCGTGGGCTTCTCACTCTGGTGGCTTCTCTTTGCTGTGGAGCACGGGTTCTAGGCACATGGGCTTCAGTAGTTGTGGCACACAGGTTCAGTACTTGTGGCTCGTAGGGTCTAGAGCAGAGGTTCAGTAGTCGTGGTGCATGGGCTTGCTCCACGCATGTGGGATCATCCCGGACCAGGGATCAAACCCGTGTCCCCTGCATTGGGAGGCGAATTTTAACAACTGTGCCACCAGGGAAGTCCCAAACAAGAACCATATATGTTATACTGCAATGTGTGGACTTTATTTTATTTATCTTTTAAAATCTTTATTGGAGTATAATTGCTTTACAATGGTGTGCTAGTTTCTGCTTTATAACAAAGTGAATCAGCTATACATATACCATATATCCCCATATCTCTTCCCTGTTGCATCTCCCTGCCTCCCACTCTCCCTATCCCACCCCTCTAGGTGATCACAAAGCACCGAGCTGATCTCCCTGTGCTAGGCGGCTGCTTCCCACTAGCTATCTATTTTACATTTTGCATTATATATGTCCATGCCACTCTCTCACTTTGTCCCAGCTTACCCTTCCCCCACTCCATGTCCTCAAGTCCATTCTCTAGTAGGTCTGCATCTTTATTCCTGTCTTGCTGCTAGGTTCTTCATGACCTTTTTTTTTTTTTTTAGATTCCATATACATGTGTTAGCATACGGTATTTGTTTTTCTCTTTCTGACTTACTTCACTCTGACAGACTCTAGGTCCATCCACCTCACTACAAATAACTCAATTTCGTTTCTTTTTATGGCTGAGTAATATTCCGTTGTATGTATGTGCCACATCTTCTTTATCCAGTCATCTGTCAATGGACACTTAGGTTGCTTCCATGTCCTGGCTATTGTAAATAGAGCTGCAATGAACATTGTGGTACATGGCTCTTTTTGAATCATGGTTTTCTCAGGGTATATGCCCAGAAGTGGGATTGCTGGGTCATATGGTAGTTCCATTTTTAGTTTTTTAAGGAACCTCCATACTGTTCTCCATAGTGGCTGTATCAATTTACATTCCCACTAACAATGCAAGAGTGTCCCCTTTTCTTCACACCCTCTCCAGAATTTATTACTTGTAGATTTTTTGATGATGGCCATTCTGACCAGTGTGAGATGATATCCCATTGTAGTTTTCATTTGCATTTCTCTAATGATTAATGATGTTGAGCATTCTTTCATGTGTTTGCTGGCAATCTGTGTATCTTCTTTGGAGAAATGTCTATTTAGGTCTTCTCATTTTTGGATGGGGTTGTTTGTTTTTTTGATATTGAGCTGCATGAGCTGCTTGTACATTTTGGAGATTAATCCTTTGTCAGCTGCTTCATTTGCAACTACTTTCTCCCATTCTAAGGATATGAGAATTGCTACTCCAGTTTTCTTTTGATTTCCATTTGCATGGAATATCTTTTTCCATCCCCTCACTTTCAGTCTGTATGTGTCCCTAGGTGTGAAGTGGGTCTCTTGTAGACAGCATATATACAGGTCTTGTTTTTCTATCCATTCAGTCAATGTCTTTTGGTTGGAACGTTTAATCCATTTACATTTAAGGTCATTATCCATATGTATGTTCATATTACCATTTTCTTAATTGTTTTGGGTTTTTATTGTAGGTCTTTTCCTTCTCTTGTGTTTCCTGCCTAGAGAAGTTCCTTTAGCATTTGTTGTAAAGCTGGTCTGGTGGTGCTGAATTCTCTTAGCTTTTGCTTGTCTGTAAAGGTTTTAATTTCTCCATCAAATCTGAATGAAATCCTTGCTGGGTAGAGTAATCTTGGTTGTAGGTTTTTCCCTTTCATTACTTTAAATATGTCCTGCCACTCCCTTCTGGCTTGCAGAGTTTCTGCTGACAGATCAGCTGTTAACCTTATGGGGATTCCCTTGTGTGTTATTTGTTGTCTTTCCCTTGGTGCTTTTAATATTTTTTCTTTGTATTTAATTTTTCATAGTTTGATTAATATGTGTTTTGGCATGTTTCTCCTTGGATTTATCATGTATGGGACTCTGTGCTTCCTGGACTTGATTAACTATTTCCTTTCCCATATGAGGGAAGTTTTCAACTATAATCTCTTCAAATATTTTTTCAGTCCCTTTCTTTTTCTCTTCTTCTGGGACCCCCTATAATTTGAATGTTGGTCGTTTCATGTTGTCCCAGAGGTCTCTGAGACTGTCCTCAATTCTTTTCATTCTTTTTTCTTGATTCTGCTCTGCAGTAGTTATTTCCACTATTTAATCTTCCAGGTCACTTATCTGTTCTTCTGCCTCAGTTGTTCTGCTATTGATTCCTTCTAGAGAATTTTTAATTTCATCTATTGTGTTGTTCATCATTGTTTGTTTCATCTTTAGTTCTTCTAGGTCCTTATTAAACGTTTCTTGTATTTTCTCCATTCTATTTCCAAGATTTTGGATCATCTTTACTATCATTATTCTGAATTCTTTTTCAGGTAGACTGCCTATTTCCTCTTCATTTGTTAGGTCTGGTGAGTTTTTACTTTGCTCCTTCATCTGCTGTGTGTTTCTCTGTCTTCTCATTTTGCTTAACTTACTGTGTTTGGGGTCTCCTCTTCGCAGGCTGCAAGGTCATAGTTCCCTTTGTTTTTGGTGTCTGCCCGTAGTGGCTAAGGTTGATTCAGTGGGTTGTGTAGGCTTCCTCTTGGAAGGGACTGGTGCCTGTGTTCTGGTGGGTGAGCCTGGATCTTTTTTTCTGGTGGGCAAGTGCATCTGTTGGTGTGTTTTTGGGTGTCTGTGATCTTATTATGATTTTAGGCAGCCTCTCTGCTAATGAGACGGGTTGTGTTCCTGTCTTGCTAGTTGTTTGGCATAGGGTGTCCAGCACTGTAGCTTGCTGGTCGTTGAGTGGAGCTGGGTCTTGGTGTTGAGATGGAGATCTCTGGGAGATTTTTGCTGTTTGATATTACATCGAGCTGGGTGTTGTCTGGTGGATCAATGTCCTGAACTTGGCTCTCCCACCTCAGAGGCACAGCCCTGACGCCCAGCTGGAGCACCAAGACCCTGTCATCCATACGGCTAAAAAGAGAAAAAGGGGAAAAAGAAAATATATCGTTGCTCCCAAAGTCCACCTCCTCAATTTGTGATGATTCGTTGTCTATTCATGTATTCCACAGATGCAGGTACATCAAGTTGATTGTGGAGATTTCATCCGCTGTTTCTGAGGCTGCTGGGAGACATTTCCCTTTCTCTTTGTTCGCACAGCTCCCAGGGGCTCAGCTTTGGATTTGGCCCCGCCTCTGCGTGTAGGTCACCTGAGGGCGTCTGTTTTTCGCTCAGACCGGACGGGGTTAAAGGAGCAGCTGATTCGGGGGCTCTGGCTCACTCAGGCCGGGCGGGGGGAGGGAGGGGCACGGAGTGCGGGGCGGGCCTGTGGCGGCAGAGGCCAGCGTGACGTTGCATCAGCCTGAGGCCTGCCGTGCGTTCTCCCGGGGGAGTTGTCCCTGGATCCCGGGACCCTGGCAGTGGCAGGCTGCACAGGCTCCCCGGAAGGGTGGTGCGGATAGTGACCTGTGCTCGCACACAGGCTTCTTGGTGGCAGCAGCAGCAGGCTTAGCGTCCCATGCCCGTCTCTGGGGTCCACGCTGTCAGCGGCGGCTCGAGCCCGACTCTGGAGCTCGTGTAGGCGGTGCTCTGAATCCCCCTCTCCTCGCGCACCCCAAAACAATGGTCTCTTGCCTCTTAGGCAGGTCCAGACTTCTTTCCGGACTCCCTCCCGGCCTGCTGTAGTGCACTAGTCCCCTTCAGGCTGTGTTCACGCAGGCAACCCCAGTCCTCTCCCCAATGTGTGGACTTTAAATTAAATTATTCATTTAACCTGATTCAATAATTTTTGGGAAAAACTAGTAGCAAATCAGTGAAATTTGTGTATTTTCGTGCTTCAATTTTATAGGAAATCAGTAAAACAAAAAATTACGGGGAAGGATTTTAATCTTCTTACAAAAACAAATACATAAATTATGAATATAATCATTGTTGGATTGCTTGTCTATGATAAATCATCTTTTAAACACATTTCTTACATTGTAAAAATTTTTCCCTTTCTATTTATTTTATTAGATTTTAATTCAGAGATCAATGTTAGCTTTTTAAGCACTATATGCAAATATGTGTATCTGTAGGCATTTTGAAACAAATATTGCGTATCTATCAATGTAAAATCTGTCAAATGCAGAAGTATTCCAATGAACATTTAATAGTATCGTGTTCTTATATTTTATACTTTGAGTCATACCATGAAATAAACAAAATACAAGTTACACATACATTTGTGTTTCTTTTAAAATTATCTCCAATTATATTCATGTGTCCCTTAAGTATGATTCTAGGAAAGAAAATGCTCTTTTAAAAACAATGTACCAAATTAGGTGAATTCTTTTCAGGGGAGTTGTTTGATGAAATGGGTATCTGTGGGTATATTTACAACTTGTGACTTTTGATGGCTTTTCTTATTTTGCTCAGTGTAAGTCTAACAGCAATTTTTGTAAAATTATTTCAGGTAAATTATCAGCTCAAAAAACCCAGGCACTATATTTAAATAAACAGGTATTTTAAGGTATATTTAAAGAATGCATATGCTATAATACCAATTTCAAGTAGTTTGCAAATGTTTTGGAGAAAAAACAAATCTAACAACATTGTAATAATTGAAAAACAATATAAAATCACATAATCAATGAATACAGAAATGATGTTAGGGAAACCCCTGAACTGGAGATGTAACAACCTAAGGCTAATTTTAATCTCTAACAAGTTAGATGACTAAGTACAACCACCCTGGTCCTTTGTTTTCACATTTAAATATCAAGAGGGGTGACAAAAATTCTGCAGCTACTTTGGTTTTAATATCCTGTGATTTGGTAAGTGAAAAGAAGCATTATGATTTGAAATTGTCAAGAAAGTCTTCATAAAAGAGGTATGGCTTCATGAACCATAATTGTACATGATCTGGCAAAGTAAAGAGGAGAAAAGAGGCATTTCTCTTAGGCGATGGATTAGCTGAGGAGGAAATAAGTAAGAAGGAAATACTGGATGGGAAGGGGACCTATCTCACTGGGAAAAATAAAATGCATACCATCTAGGTAGTAAGTGCTAGGCTTTGAGAGAGTGATACAGGGACAAGCCTTGAATTTTTGGATGAGAAGATTGGACTACACTTGATATGAAATAAGAAGCCACAGGGCAGCTGGAAGCATGGAAACAGCATCCTGAAATCTGCCTTTCTGACTTGCAATTAGGGATGAACTGGCAGGTGGAGATAAGAAAGAATGTCCATCAGGAGGTTATGGCGTTATCCAAGTCTAAAGAGATGCAACAAGCTCAGAGTGCTGGCAGTTACAAGCAAAGAACAGCACACATTCAGCAGACACTTCAAAAAAAAATTGAGAAAATTTGGAGATGATTAAAATTACCGAAGAGCACTATATAAAGTCTATGTGCATAGCTATTTGGACTTAATCTAATCCTATAGTTTATTACTGACTGCAATTATATGACATTTCTATCTTGCGGTTTTTAAAAAAAACTCTCCTCACATTTGGTGAAAAGTTTCATTAAAAAAGCTATCTTTCTGTTTAGCATCATTCTCTGTTTGGCAATCTGCTATTGAGAGCAAACTGAGAAAAAAAACAGTATTGGAGTAACCTACGGGAGCTTGTTTACTACGTCATCTTAAAGAAATGGACGCTTTGCTATTAAGAAAAATTATCCAAAATTTGGAAATAGAGGCAAAAAGATAATGACATATCTTGTCAATGTAATCCTGAAGCACTTTCTGACAGAACTCCCAAAGGAATATTTAATCTAGAGGAGTATAGCAATGTTTGATTAAATATTTATGATTGATTAAGACTCAGACTTGAACCTGTAGATTTCTGACCAGTAGAAAATAGTACCTCAACTATTATATTTTTATTCCCTTGGGGAATTTACCCATTTTTGTATCTATTGATAAATTAATTTCAGTATCTTTTTGCCTAAAAGACTACTAAAACTCCATTTCTCAAACTTGTATTTGAACCAGGTTAACTATTCTACAGTTTCTCTCATTACTAAATTAAGGAAATCATTGACCCCCACGAACTAAATATTCATATAAAAGTAACTTTTAACTTTATAAAAAATATACTTTGGCAACCCCAATTCCTTCACTCCAAATTACAGCTATAGAAGAGAGAAAGGGTTATAGACACGACTGAATCCTGGACCTGACTGCTGTTAAAATTCTTTCAGCTCTTTCTAAAAAGGACGACTGACTTTTTAAACTGTGCTCCAAAATCTGTGATGTTATTATTACATCTCTCTTTTCTCTGACGTCCCCCCTCCTCTTCCTAATTAGTGATGATTTCTCGCCTTCCCAAACAGAAATATCTTACCCACAGACTAGTTTGGTCATCATTTTAAATTATATCCTAGTTTATTAAGACTATACCTGAATGCTTTCACATACATAATCAAACACAACTGCCAAAAAGAATATCTGAAATAGAGATAGAGCTATATTTCTCTTAAGGTAAATTCTTTAAAAGACTAGAATTCCACATGAAATCAAGAACCTATTTTCTGGAATAAGGGTATTAAAAAAAAAGTGGAGAGATTTGAGAAATGGGGACAAAAATATCTTTCACTCAAAAGGTCAAGGGGGACTTCCCTGGTGGCGCAGTGGTTAAGAATCCACCTGCCAATGCAGGGGACACAGGTTCAAGCCCTGGTCAGGGATGATCCCACATGCCACAGAGCAACTAAGCCCGTGCGCTGCAACTACTGAGCCTGCTCTCTAGAGCCTGCGAGCCACAGCTACTGAGCCCACAAACCCAGAGCCCATGTTCCACAACAAGAGAAGCCACCACAATGAGAAGCCCATGCACCACAACAAAGAGTAGCCCCTGCTCGCCGCAACTAGAGAAAGCCTGCATGCAGCAATGAAGACCCAACACAACCAAAAATAAATAATAAATAAATAAATAAATTAGAAAAAAAAAGGTCAGGGGAGGAATCAATATCCTCACAGGAGAGCCCTAATTCTGTCAAGATACATTTAAGTTTGCAGGAACACCTAGAGAACAGCTTAACCATAGAAAAGAATATTATTGAAAAGTCTTTGAGGAAAAGCACAGAGGAGAGAATAAAGCATCTGGATAACATGAAAATGAGTTAATAAGAGTACAACCAGAAAACTTTATTTCTGGCCAGGTAGTAAGGATGAGATAGATGAAAAATGTGTGGTAACATGTCTGGCATGAGAAGGTCTTTATCAGGATTGGGTTTCAACATTGTGAACATGGAAAACTCATCAGTTGGAATATAAAGTGCCAATAATGAGAGAAATGATTTATCCTTGTTAGTAGTAGGGAGGCTTGCCTCATAGAGGCAGCTGGACATAATAAATGTCAAGGGTGGACAAGATGCTAAAAGTTGTATCTACACCTGTCAAAGATAAATTTAGAGTTGGTGACATACTTGGATATAAATTCTATGAGAAAGAGCGAAGCAGCCACTGACATCTAGGAGCTAGCCCGGCGCTCTCAGCTCTCGGTGTTGCTACCAGCTGGCCTGACACTTACAGAAGAGCTGAGATTTTCTCCTTTACAATATGAACATGGTCACGGAGCACCAACATCAGATAAGGATAATCATTAATTGAGAAGAATCAAGGCAAACATAAGCCACTTTGCCATAATCATATCTGAACACAGAGTAAAGAAAGAACATTGTACAAACTCCAAAAATGACCAAACACACCCCTTATTCTGGCTCATATAAATGATTGCAGCTTTAAAAAATTCAATAGAAGCGCTAGCTTCACTCTTTTCCCCCCATCTTCTAAATAAGAATTATTGTAAGACTCAATCATAGAATTAACTCTGCTTCCAGACAACATCCAGTTCAGAGCAAAGTCCTACTTCTTTGCACACTCCCCAAAATCTCCTTAAACAAGCCTGAATCCTAAAATATGTTTTTCTAGCTTCCTTCTACTGAGACATCCCTCAGTTCCCTGGGGTGTGCAGTATCCCTTGTGATAAGGAATCAGTAAACCTAACTTTGACTACAGGTGTGTTCCTTATGGTCTTTGGCTCTAGAGAATTGACATCTATATTCGAAGTTACTTCCTCATAGAATAGTCACTTAGACAGTATTACCATTATGTTTGGTCTAGAGTTTTCTAAGAAAGTTCAGCTTTTTCATGTTAATTCTAGTGGAAATCTTCAGCAAGAAAGCTTGAGAGATGGTCGGTGCTCAGGATCCTGAACAAGCAAATGCTGCTGTGCATAACAGAGCAGAAGGTCTCACAAGCTCTCCGAGGAGTGGAAATGGACAGACTACATGGCTGACCAAAGACACACTTAGCGGTTACTGGCTGAGGTGTTGCTGAAAATATTTTAGCCCTGAAGATTTTGGCTGAACCATGTGAAGTGACAAAAATTTTCCAAAGCACGAGTAGATCTAAGAATTGGAACTAAAACATGTCAAGTAGCCTCCATTTCTGCATCTTCTAAACTGAGATGTGCATATTAATTTTTCTGTATCTTATTATTTGAACTTCAAAGAAAGGAACAAGGCAGACCAAAAGAAAAAAAAATAATAATGGGGGAGGGCTCATCCTAAAATCTATAATACGATCCAATTTATTCATCCTGGACTTTCTATAAAACATTGACAATTTATGCTCAATACCAGAATCTGAGAAACAGTCTAGACCTTGATCTAAGATCATTAACACTCCTTTAACTGTTTGCATTTTGGGGTGGATGTGATAGGTTCTTGGAGGGAGCTTTTCATTTCTCTAACACAATTTCTGTCAGTATTAGCTGCTTGTGAGAATTTTAAAAATAACAATGGCAAGGCTCTAGCTGAGACTAAATGAATTATAATTTCTGTGGCTGGGATCCGGCATTGTTCTTTTTTAAGAGCTACCCTGTGAGGGAAAGTTGATCATCGCTGAGGACACAATGAACTTGACTCATATTAACCAACAGAGTTGTTCCTTTCCTTGAAGGAGATCAGAGGGATATTGATCGGAAAAATCTTACTCACATCTACAGGGGGACACTTCACAAGCTGTACCAAAACTATATAACTGTCCAGGACCAATGAGATTAGGAGTAAATCTCCCAATGTCCATGCGAATAAATATTGGCTACAATCCCTCCAAACCTCTGAAATAGTCAAAACAATATTTCAATTATATTTACCCAAAACTTATGCCAAATTCAAAGCCCCAAATGTTCTCACTATTGTTTTTCATATTTTGATTTTTGTTTAATCTATTCTGTTGTCTGCTCAAGTTTACTAGCACAGAATAATATCAAGTAAATGAGGATGGAATAAATAAATACCAATAATATAAAATGCACCAGATTTTCTTCCACTCTAAAAAAAAATATTTAAAACACTCAACCAGATGTCAGCAAAAAATGGCAGAGTAGGGGCCTCCAAAAATTATTTTCTCCATAAAAGCAATGATAAAATTGGCAAAAAAAAGTTAGAATCAAAAAAAATGTTAGAATCCATTTTTCGCAACTCTGGAAATTACCCAAAGGTTTATAAGGATGCAGGAAGGATTTATTTAAGAAAAATGGCTAAATCTTGGTAGCAACAGCAAGCTTTGTGGTATTTTGACATGCCTAATACCTATTCCTCCCTCTCCAGCTCCATGGTAGTCTTGAAATCAATAGCCCATAATAACAGGGAAAGCTATCCCCAGGCTTTCAGACACCAGGGGAGGCAGAAGAGGGCTGGAGCTTCTTGAAAGCCTTATCCCCAGAGAATTGTCATTATTTGACTTGTCTGGTAGTCCTGGAAGGCTCCCACTTGAAAGACAGTCTTGAGCACCCGACCTAGTGTGGAAAACATTTTCCCCAAGAAAATACAGATAAAGAAATGAGGGCTTCCCTGGTGGCGCAGTGGTTGAGAGTCCGCCTGCCGATGCAGGGGACACGGGTTCGTGCCCCGGTCCGGGAGGATCCCACATGCCGCGGAGCAGCCGCGCCCGTGAGCCATGGCCGCTGAGCCTGCGCGTCCGGAGCCTGTGCTCCGCAACGGGAGAGGCCACAGCGGTGAGAGGCCCGCGTACCGCAAAAAAAAAAAAAAAAAAAAATGAGTAGCACCAGTAGAGGTAAAAATACAGGTACATATAAAAGATAATATAAATATATATTTCTGTTTGTAATTCTTATTTTTTCTTATATCAGACTTAAAAGAAAAATGCATAATCTAAAAATTATAAATCTTTGTTGATGGGCACAGAATGGATAAAGATATAATTTGTAAGAGAACAGCAGAATGAAAGATGAGGAATAGAATAGCAATGTTTTCATACACAATTGACATTAAAATGGTATTGATTCAAGCTAGATTTTAAAAATTAAGATGGTAATTTTAATCTCCAGGACAACCACTAAGAAAATAACTTAAAACAATATACTAAAAAATGACCAGGAAGTTAAAATGAAACACTATAGTATTCACATGGTTTCCTGGCCCTGTATGAGTTTCCTTGTTCCCACTAGTAAAGTTATTCTCAGTAATATGAGATCCTGATAATTCCATGTGGTAACTTGTGGAGTGTAAATGTGCTAGAGGATCCCTACAATTCATTCTCTAGAAAGGGATGTACTTGATAAATCTTAGTCCCCAGGCCTTACCTTACTGCCAAACCCATGTCAAAAGCAACCACCAGCTGGCTTCAGAAAAAGAGACACAAACAACAGGAAAGACTACGCAAACTTGGGTTGAATGTTACAATCCTTTCTCATGACATTTTAAACCTTCACTACTGTGCCCCAATAGGCCTGATGTTGATCCAGCGGAGTCTCTGGTCCCCACATTGATGGTGAAAAACAAAGTGGTGGGAGAGATGTGAGGACCTTGAGCTCTCTTCAGTGGTTGACAAGCATCATAGGGCACAGAGTATGTTGCAGAATTTCATTTCACAAGCAGAGTTCTTGTTTTTTCAGATAAAATACAGTAATTGTGGATGCGTGCATAATCCAATTGTGATTTGTTTGCTCTACTTGGCTCTTTTATTGGCCACCTGAAGCTCTTCAAGCTTTGTAATTTCTGTTGGCAGCAAGCATGGGATCTTCTGGTGATTACAAAACAGAATCAGAGGCGCACAAATCCAGGGCTGGACCACTAAGCACACGTCTGGCGTTTGCTATTTATTGGACCAGACACAAGTGACTTATGAATATACATATGTGCTGAGAGAGTTACTTATTGTCTTTTTGCACTTTCTTAATATTACTGGAGTAGAAAATATGAAACTCTAGTTTTACCCATACAGAATTTTTTAATCTGTTACAGAAACAGAATTTTAGAAGTAAAAAGAAAACTGAAAAAGTTCGTGGTCTTCTTTTAGATTGTGGAAAACATAAGAAGCCACTATATCTTAAATTCTCTGAAGCCCAATTAAGTTAGTTTTTTTTTTTTTTTTTTAACCTCAAGCTAACCAGGAGAGCTAATAAAAGCATCACGGAAATAGTTACCAAATATATGAGTTACTAAAGCTTCTGCTGTTTCCCATTATCTAAAAAATATTTCTGCATAATAGGAATACTAATAAGATCCAATATCACAAAAACTGAAAAGTATAGTGTTCCTCTTAAAGTTTTTTTCCATTAATTTTAATAAAAATGCACTGAATCCCTACTGGGTGCCTAAGTCTGTAATAGGCATTGGGGAACCTAATGTAATTAAGAAATTAGCTTTACCTGTCACCACTCAGGTAGCTTAGAGCTTACTGGGGAAAGTGAATCCATAATATAATTTGATCAGTGCACTATGGAGCTATCGTGCCTGGAACAAATGAAGCTTCTCCATTTGTTTTTCATATATCACTTAGAAAGACTGGTGCATTAATTTTTACATTTGTATTTTTTTCCTTGACTGAGTAACCCTGATACCATATCTACTTCAACCAACTCATAAATCTGATGTGGGCTATAACATAGTTTTAGCTTGCTAGCCAGCGTATTTATCCCTTATAATTTCTGTATATAATTCCATTACTTGTGTTCTTTCTTTATGCTTGCTCTACATCCTGCTCTTTCTCCCTCCATTTCCAGTTAATTTTTAAAAGAATGCCTGTATTAAAAATTTACTTCTTGCT
>NW_021703774.1:12686124-12887044 GCF_005190385.1 Monodon monoceros | reverse complement strand
GGTACGCGGGCCTCTCACTGTTGTGGCCTCTCCCGTTGCGGAGCACAGGCTCCGGACGCGCAGGCTCAGAGGCCATGGCTCACGGGCCAAGCCGCTCCACGGCATGTGGGATCCTCCCGGACCGGAGCACGAACCCGTGTCCCCTGCATCGGCAGGCGGACTCTCAACCACTGCGCCACCAGGGAAGCCCCTCTGATTGTTTTTGATGGCTTTATTATCCTGCCTGCTATGAGAAATATAAAAGGTATTAAAGTATTCAGATCACTATCATTAGATTTAGGTGTATCTATGACAAGTAGTTATGAAGGCAAGATTACTGAGGGAAATAGGGAGAGGCTGGTAAAAGGGTACAAACTTTCAGTTATAAGATGAATAAGGTCTGAAGATATAAAGTCTAACATGGTGACAATAGTTGGTAATAGTGTATTGTAAAGTTGAACTTTACTAGGGGAGTAGAACTTGTGTTTTCACACACACAAAGAGCTAATATATGAATGATGGATGTATTAATTAACTCAGTGTGGGAAATCCTTTCACAACGTGTATGTATATCAAATCATCACATTATACAATTTAAATATCTTACAATTTTGTCAATTATACCTCCATAAAACTAAAAAAAAAAAGCTTTTAAAAATAAAACGTTCCTTTAAAGGATATAGCCTTTTCTTTGTCACTTGAGAATTGTGTTAGCACTGGGCATTTTTTTCCAAATTCAAATATAACACATTTTAAATTTACTTGTTAGTATATTACTCAAATTAAATGAAACAACTTTAATTATTTCATTAAGAATATTTCCAAATTTATAAATGAGTGTTATCATTCTTTCTTTTAAAACAGATTGTATGACTTCCACTAAAAGCAGTCTTAAATTTGACAGAGGAGTGTTGGCAATGTAGGTATTTACTTCTAGTCTTGTTACCACCAAAGAGATGAGATGCTAGAAAATTACATCTCAGATGCAGTTTATTTTTTGTAAAACAAGTTGAAATCCACTGATACTTTTTCCATTCATTTCTTCAAGTTCAAATTAATAATCATGAAGTTGGGCACCTCACCCACATTTGAATGTGATCACAGTGAGGAGTTCTATGCAAAGTCCTATTTGTCCCGTGTCAGTTAAAAATCTCACAGCCCTGTGCTTTTCCATCTGAGGTCTCAGGCCTACTTACTTTGTTACTTATTGACTCTCTTACTGCTCCCTCTCTTACTCTCTCTGGGCATCAGTTTCTTTTTCTATAAATGAGGATAATGATAACTATTCCTCAATGCTATCTTGAATATTATTTGAGATAATACTTACAAGGTGTTGAGAGTTGTAACTTGCATGTTACAAACACTAGGTGACAGTAATGGGAGTTAGAAAGAAGAGGAAGGTTGAATAGCAATATTTCAATTGGTTGTATCAGTCGATTAATGATTGCTTTCATCATTTAAGCATCTAATTGTTTAGTCTCCACATGGACGTGGAAGGAGTATAATGTCATCACTCATGACGATTATTGTAAAATCTTAATTGTGTGTAACCCAGTGCTAGACATTTTAGAAAATAGAAGGAAACCATACTTCTGCTTTTAAGAACACTGCCTGCCCATAAGGAAGCAGGCAAGTAGTTGAGAATTCAGCCGTATCCCTACTTGAAAGCAATGAGTGTTAAACTGCACGGTTTTTTCTAAATCTACAATAGGAGTTCAGAGAAAGAAGAAAGGTGAGTGTACTGCAAGGACTGGAAAAAACTTCTTGAGCTAGGACTTAGAGATTGAGTGAAATCTAAGTAGGTGGAATGGAAAATGAAGTTATTCTCAAAGGAGGATGCAGAAAAGAAAGGTCAAGGACTTTGGAGTCAGAATAGAACTGGCTGTGCCTTCCTCCTGCCTCATCCATTTAATAGCGGCAATATCTCAGGAAGTAATTAAAACCTGTTTCATTATAATGGCATGTGGATAATAACACTACGTAGTAGTATCAAATGGTGTTTGTACAATGGGGCAATGATTTGGAAAGATCGAGAACACAGAAATATACACCTGGGCCACAGCGTAAAACTGACTGATGATACTAGATGAATGTGTTTAGGAGTGCTAATGTGGCCCCCTCATTCAGCTTAATGGTGTAGAAATCAAGGATCCCATGGTTCTTTACCTGCCCCAGTCTGGATGAACCCGTCTCTCAAGGGATTTCAGTTAACAATGAACAGAGGGAGACCCTTGGTGAGGAACTAGGGGGGCATGGGAGGGGGGACTCCGTGCTCTTTCATCTGCATCTTCATTCATTAGTGTTTTTCATCGCTTGTGCTGTTGTTGTGTTGGAAAACCCAGGAGAAAGCAATTTTAAGAATGTCTGAGTCACCATTCTGAAGAATCTTTAAACTAGACTTTTTTGGTCTGGTCTAGATAATTTATTATCACATCAGTAAAAGGCAAAGGAGGGCTCTATGTAGGGAAATGTGAAGAACTAAGATAAAGATGAGAAGTTATGTGCATGCACGCACGCACGCGCGCGCACACACACACACACACACACACACACACACTGAGTCTGAAAAAGCAAAAGCCCTAAAACACTGAGAGAGCGGGGTATAATTTTATATCTTTTAGGTTGTGTGGGGAAGGGCAAATGTTGGCACCCACCCTGTCAGGGGAAAAAAATGCCTGCCTGAGCTTGACCCCAAGAGGTGATGGGGCACAGACATGTTAGATGAGTCATTCATCATTGTTATCCGCCCCGCCACACACAAAGTATAGCACCAATTCAAAGAGGAGCAAAACATATAGCAGCTAGGAAAAACACTGGAAATGCTGATACTAAGTGCCCTAAAAACAAAGCTCTGACCTTACCCATATTCGACATTAGCCTCAGGCTCACCAAATGGCTTCTTTCTTCAGCCTGCTATTCGAGTCAGTATTGCTAGCCATCCAGGTTTTGGGGCTAATTGTGAGGGAAAGCAGCTGAGCCAGTGGGCAGCCCAAATGAGATTCTATGAAATAAACTCTTGCCTGGCTACCTAGTGAAATGAGTGACTGCAACTGTCCTCCCTTGTGCAGCTTCAGTTTCTAAAACATTATAAAGCACATCTATAGAAATCAATAACAAAACTAATATACAAGCTGTTACATATATACAAGCAATTACCACTGCTCAAGTAGAACAAAACTTTGCCCACCCTCCCATGGGCCTCATCCCGATCACAAGCCCCTCTCCTCCTTCAAAAGGAACCACTGTCTCATTTCCTAATAACCTCTCTCTCTTGTTTTTTTAGAGGTATCACCTAAGTGTGTGTCCCTAGGCAATACAGTTTAGTCTTGGCCACTTAAAAAAATGTGATGTATCTGTTAAGTCTCTTTATTCTGTAGGCTTTCCTTCTACCTCTTTCTTTTTCTTGCTTTTCTGTTGAAGGACCTGGGACCTTGAACCTGTGTACCCAGCCCATTTTACATTCTTTGTGCAGCTTAACTTGCACCTGTATCCTCTGTATCTCCTGCAATTTGGCAGCTGGATCCAGAGGATCCATCAGACCCAGGTGTGAGATCTTTAGCAGGACGAAAGATGGTGTTGTTTCCTCGTATCAGGGGACCCATGACATCTAGTTTTTCCTTTTTCATGTGTCATGTTAGATCTCACTGTTGCTCAATGCCTAGATTCAATAATTCACTGGGGATTGCAGAATAGTGATATTCTGGGTTTCTCATTTATTTTTTATACTTAGTTGGAATACTTTTATAAAGAGACACCTCTCCATCTACTACTGGGTTTCCTGGTTATAGAGTTCACAGAGGAAAGGCAATATAAATGATCCATTTCTTATAGTTACCAGTTTCTAGTCTAATGAATAGGTTTACTATAACCTTCCAAAAATAAACATTTTTAACATCATTATGAATTCATAGATATAAACATATTTTTTGTTTTAATACATTGTAATTATTATCCTTACTGAAGCTCAAGGGTAATAATTACAATGTATTACATTTAGAATTACATTTTGGCCCATAGGGGCCTCTTCAAGTAGGCTGTCTTTTTATCATAACATGTTTGCTTTGTATTGTTTTCTTCCTATGTTTATAAAAAGATATATTGGTGCCTGTCCCAGGCCTGGAATCAGCCATTTATTTGAGAAATGAGTTTATGTTAAAAGCGAATTATATTGCAAGGCTATGTGAACAACAAGGATGCTCCTCATGCAGTCTCCATATGGGAGAGAAGAGTAGAGTAACTTAGTTACGTCTTCTCTATGATGTGTTGGGTTAAAGAAAAGATGGAAAATTTCATTGGTATTTATGGTACAGGTTATTAGACGTGACTGCAACACACCTGGATTAATATAAAGTTAGAGAGAGACAAGGTGAGGTTAATGTGAGTGGCTTCCCCTGTACAAACTTGCTACAGGATGAATTTAATTCTTCACTAACTTCTACATACTGCTCTGGATGAGCAGATACTGAGGATAGAGGGATGGCACTGGCAATTCTGGGCTTGCTATAGACTGAATGTTTATGTCCCCCCCCAAATCCGTATGTTGAAATCCCAATTGGTAGTATTTAGAGAAGGCAGGACCTTTGGGAGGTGACTGGGTCATGAGGGTGGAGATCCCATCAACAGGATTAGTGCCCTTTGAAAGGAAACCACAGAATGATCCCTTGCCCCTTCTGTCATGTAAAGACACAGAGAAAACAAAGTAGGGCATCTGTGATCCAGGAATCAGGCCCTTCCTAAATACTGCATCTGCCTTCACCTTGATCTTAGACTTTCCAAGCTCCGAAACTGAGAAATAAATTTCTGTTGTTTATAAGCCTCCCAATCTATAATTTATCACCGCATTGAGGTGCATAATAACTGCCCCACTGAATAAAAACTGAAAACAACAACTGAAAGAACTGTATAGGAAGAAAAATCTGATATCCAAAAGACATGAAATTGTCACCTGGAGATTTTTATAACTAGTAGACTATTCAAGGTGGAAGTTTACATAGTGATTTGTGACACCTGTTTGCGATGGTGGCTGTATGAAAGGTTAAAAAGTTTACATTTGTTCACATTGTCCATAATTGTTGAATATTTACTGGAAATAAGAAGTGGGCCCAGAAACAAAAGAGTGAATGATGGTGAGCATGTCCAGGTCTGCTGTATGTCTAAGGCTCTTGAAAAAAATTGGTCCATGGACATGTGTGCCTGTAGTACAAGGAATTTATTTATATAGTAGATACAGATACTTAATTATTTATGTGTCATTTCCTAGACTCTAATAGTTTAAAAGGAAAGAGTCCATAGGTTTCTTGACCCATTCAACCTTGATTGAGTGGATTAACTAAAGTAACTAGAGAAATACTGGGAGCTGTTTGTATACTTTTAATTGACTTCTTACGTCACAAGTCCTTTTCAATTTTGTTTTATGCTAGGTAGTAAAACAAAGTGAAAGCTATTTAATCTGATTCTGAATCACTGTTCTTGCCAGGCTCTGAACTCTAACAAGCCTCTGTAGTATAGCCTAGTTTAATTGGCATTAACAGTTTACACACTTATATATCCCACAATACAAAAGCTACTCAGGGATCATTTTTCTTTTAATAATTGCATCCCGAGGGCCTGGCATCATCCTTAATAAGCATGAAATAAATGAATGAATGCGTCTTTCAGGTGTATGTGGGATGGGCTTATAGATGAAGAACCCCAAATCCCCAGTGTTATATATCCCCAAAGATATACTATCAAAAAAATAGTAAGAGTGAAATGAACATGGAATAAGCGTGTTATAATGGGAAATTTGAGAGGTATTTCCAGAAAGAAACCTGTCTTTCTATAGATTGTATGTACAGTGTAGAAAGTCATGGACTCATGAAATTTGTGAATTGGACAGGACCTTGAAAATAGGGGATCAATATAATTCCCCAATACTACACAGTGGTGTATTTCTCAACTACACATAAAGTATACATGAGAAGAGAGAAATCCAAGTTTCTATATTTCTAATTTAAAAGAATTAGTGGAGCCACTTAGTAGACAAAAGCTGTGAAATCACTGAAGAGATGAACTCAGCCTGAAACATTCATAGTTGAGTGGATGATACACATCAATTTAAACATGTCTTCACAATAATTATTATGGAATTATAGTAGGAAAGACAAAGTGTGCTTCAGCTGTACTAATTATTGTATCAACGAGTTTAAAGCATTAGAATGATGAGAGCTGTTGAACGATGCAAGAACAGTATAGATTTTTGATTTCTAGAGGTGTTCAAGTACAGTATTTTTCAGATTTCTTTACAGTACCTTTCCATTTCAGAGATTATGTTTCCCTTTATTTTTTTTCTGTATGTACCCTTTGTATGCAGCTCTCAACTCTTTTTTAAAAATTTCTAGTCTTTTTTTTTATCAGTTTAACAGAAATAAAAGTCTTGAATTCCAATTTTTTTTTACAATTTTCTTTTCTTTCTGAGTTTAATAGTATTTCATCAGTTTGGGGTATAAGTGAATAAAATATTTGAGAATCATTCAGAGCAATTCTGAAGAAATATTCAAGTGAATTTTATACCCACAACAAACCCAGCAACAATAAGTCAAAATTTATACTGGGCCAAATGCTTTTTATTTCCTTCCAGATGTAATTATGCATATACACAGATGGCAGGTAAAACAGCTCATTATGTAAAAGAAAGTGCATGGGCTTCCCTGGTGGTGCAGTGGTTGAGAGTCCGCCTGCTGATGCAGGGGACGCGGGTTCGTGCCCCGGTCCGGGAGGATCCCACATGCTGCGGAGCGGCTGGGCCTGTGAGCCGTGGCCGCTGGGCCTGCGTGTCTGGAGCCTGTGCTCCGCAACGGGAGACACCACAACAGTAAGAGGCCCGCGTACCGCAAAAAAAAAAAAAAAAAAAGAAAAAGAAAGTGCATGAATAACTGCTATACAGTAGTCTGAATAAAAGTAAGTTGTTTCACACACAAAATGATGGAATAAAAGATGTAGTGAATTCTGTATCTAGTTTACAAAGAGGGGATCTGATTGACATTTTAGTCTCAATTACACAAAACTGTGATAAACAATAGTGAATAAATGGTGGAGAGCACATCTAAACAGATGCTTATAATTGCAGAATGATGCAACCTGTCTCATTGAAGGTCTTGGGGAGTAGCTGAAACATTCAGATAAACACTGTTTAGCTGATGGAAAAGCTGGCCAACAAGCATTGCTGAACACCTAAAAATTCATAGGCAAGCAAGCATTCAGAACGGTTGCTGTGTTCTAACAAGGAGCAGACATCAAAACCAATAGTTAAAGCTATGAAACCAAGTGGCATCTATTTTCTCAGGACACAGAAGGCCATATAATGTAATGCATAGTGCTTTATATTTTCCTAATAAATAGTTTACTTTTTCTACCACATGTTTTAATTGATACTCATCTTGGATTACCGCTAGAGATATAAAATTTTACTAAAATTTTGATTTTGTCTTTTACTATGAAAAACAGAAAAAAGTTAATGAAGATAATGCATTTCAATTGCTGACTGTATGCCCAGATAAGAAAAGGAAAACTTTTAAAAATTAAAAAATTTATTTTCAGGGCTTCCCTGGTGGCGCAGTGGTTGAGAATCTGCCTGCCGATGCAGGGGACACGGGTTCGTGCCCCGGTCCGCGAAGATCCCACATGCCACGGAGTGGCTGGACCCGTGAGCCATGGCCGCTGAGGCTGCGCGTCCGGAGCCTGTGCTCCGCAACGGGAGAGGCCACAACAGTGAGAGGCCCGCGTACCGCAAAAAAAAAAAAAAATTTTCAAAATAAGACCTCTTCTCAATAATAACATTTTTAAAGGCTGAGAATGCACACCCTATTTTTGATGAAACGATATACTTTTAATCATTTAAAAATATTTCCAAATTTTCAAAAATGTGTCTGAATTTGAATTATATTGGGAAAAAAAAGATTACCTTGACCAAGGAAAAATATGATGAAAGTTTTGTAATTTTACTTTATATTATTCAGTTTGTGCATCTAATTACTTAATGAACAAAATTGAGAACAGACATTTAGTGAAATAGTCAATATTTCTACTTAAGTCATTAGGGGTAAATGATTTAAACAATTTTAAATCTAAAAGCATACTTTCTGATGTATATATTTTAAAAAATCTTATCCACAATACGTGAAAGACTGTGAAAGGGTGTTTTCATCCTCTAGAATCAGAATGGAGACTAAGAATGTCATATCACTTACATAGAGTATCAAATTCCTCACAGTTTTAACAATTTTCTGAATTCAATAAGTTAAGCCCATCCATTGCTATACTTACTAGTACCCCTGGGTAAATCATTCTAAATAAAAAGTTTGCACAGGTGAAAGATAAGACTACATTATAGGCTATAGAGAAGCCACTCTTTAATATTTCAATTGGTAATTAATGACCACACTTCTTTATAATATGGATTATACGTACACAAGAGAATAAGATTCTAACAGTGTAAACTTTGAGTTGCCCAACACACACATTCCCAACTGAAGTTGAACAAAGCCATGCTCTGCCTTCTTATTTCAATTCTCACACTGTAAATAAGTGTCCATTTCATGGTATATTTCAGTACTACAGTTCTTGCATTTTTGTGCTTTTTGTTGGTGGTTTTGCTGTCTGAAATGGCCCCCAAGCTCAGTGCTGAATCATTGTCTAGTGCTCCCAAGTAAAAGAAGACTGATGTATTAGGGAGAAAGCACACGTTAGATAATCTTCTTTCAGGCGTGAGTTGTGGTGCTGTTGGCCATGAGTTCAATGTTAATCAACAGTTTATATTAAATAAAGATCTTTAAAACAGAAACACACACAAAACAAGGCTATATATTGATTGGCTGATAAAAACGTGTGATGAGAGGCTTGCAGGAAACTAACCCTGTATTTCTTCTGGGTGAAACGTTTCATTATTTGCTAATTTGGTGTTTGTTGTGACTTCATAGTACATAACTTACACAAATAAAGAGAACTGACTGCCTTTCACTCAGCTGTTATAATGGGAAAGTAGCAACTGATACTTAAATAAATGGGTGTGGCTGAGTGAGTCCCAGGTACTCCTGAATGCTAGTTATATAAGGCGTTGTACTAGGCACAGTGAACTTTATAACATTTAAATGGATATATATACACACACAGGCACATGTAGATATAAACATTAATAGAAATAACAAACCATGTACTCACCTTTCTCTAGAACAAGGTATTAAGTAAAACATTCACAGACTGGAACACATAAACTACCAGAGGACTCCAGAGGAAGTTGACATAGGTTTTGACTGAAGGAGACAAAGGTAGGTTCTCCTTTAAGCTAATACTTAAGTTCAAAGGAAGGATACATATTGGACATGTAGAGACAGAAGTCAGCCATCTCATGTAAGGTCAGCAAAGAAAGGACAGACTGCAGATGGTCCCCAACTTGTGGTTCTACTGAACGATTTTTTGACTTCACTATGGTATGAAAGTGGTATGTATTGAGTAGAAATTATATTTCAAGTTGTGAATTTTGATCTTTTCCTGGGCTAGTGCTATACAGTGTGATACTCTCTCGTGATTCTGGACAGTGGTAATAGCAGCTCCCAGTCAGCCTTATGACATGAAGGCGAACAACTGATACACTTATGACCATCCTGGACCCACACAACTATTCTGTTTCTGACTTTCAGTACAGTATTCAATAAATTCCATGAGATATTCAACACTTTATCATAAAACAGGCTTTGTATGAGATGATTTTGCCCAACTGTAAGCTAATGTAAGTGTTCTGAGAACATTTAAGGTAGGCTAGGTGAAGCTGTGATGTTCGTTAAGCTGGGTATATTAAATGTATTTTCGATTGATAGTTTAACTTATAGCAGGTTTATCAGGAAGTAACTCCATCATAAGTTGAGAAGGATCTGTAGTGGCCAGAAATTATTTAGTTTATTAAATGAATTGTTTGCATGTTAGCTTGGGTACTCCCAGAAGCAAATGCCAGGACAAAATTAAGTGTAGAAGGATTTTGTTAGGAAAAAAAACATGAGAGAAAATATGGAGAGGTCTGGAGAAGTCAGGGAGGGCAAGTCTGACCCTGAGTGATGGAGAGAGTGGAGGAAGATCACTGTGAGGTCTATGGCCAATGTCAACCTCAGAGGAGTCTTGTCTCTCCCAGGAACAAGCTGCTATGCTCACTAACTGGCTGGGAGCCGTTCATGGGCAGTACATGCTCAGCTACACTCCTGATGGGGGAGCTCTTGTGGTCACCACAGATTGTGAGCTGAATGATTTATTTTTAATGAACCTTACAAAATGTGTTAAAATATTCATCTATGAACATTAAAAAATGTAGGTGTATTAGTTGTCACCCTTAGCCAGGCAAGATCTTGGAGTCTGAGCAAACAGAGTTTGAATCCTAGATACCACATATATAGGGTATATATGCAAGATAACTAATGCCTCTGAGTCATGTTTCTTAATTTGTAAAATCATGATAATTATCCCAATCTCGTATTTGTTGTGAGGAATAAACATGACAATGCATGTAAATAGTCCGGCACCAATGCCCGGCACACAGGGGGAGCAAAAATGGTAATACCCTCCTGATTTTAAATCTAACAAAAAGTGCATTCTAAAAATTTTGAAAGATTATTCTATTCTCAACAAAGGAAATATATTTAACTTTAGATAATTAATGTGAGCTCATTTCTAGTAATAGTAGTATTAATGAAATATTATGTCCTGATCTCTCTCTGTCCCTAAGGTTTGCTGAATGATTTGTAAAAATAATTTAGAAGGCAAGTGACTATACAGTCACTTGTCACAGAAGTTCATTTTGTCTGCATAACTCACGAAAGTCAGTATGGTTTCATTATGGAATTGTTCCATGGGCGATATGAAAGCATTTTCATATTGTCAACAAAATAACCATTGCATGAGAAATTATTACTCAGCACACCTATCCATTAACTAAAGTGTACACTTACAAACCATTAGGAAATGAAGGATATGTAATAAAGTCTCACTAAATTGATTTTTAATCTGGTTAGATTCTTAGGTTATTATTCTTTACAATTACAGGTACTAAGTTGCATATTCCAATATTTTTTCACTGGTATATTCAAAACATGCCACACGTAAAAATATTGACTATACAACTCTAGTGCATATATATACAGTTTAAATTAAATTTAAGGGCACTTAGAAAATAATAAAGTTCCTCAGATTTCCTTTGGGAATTAAAACATATTTTTATATAGTGAAAACAAAATAATGACAAAATAATCTACCAACTGAATGTGGTCTGAAAAGTTTCTTTTAGTACTCCACTTGAGTAAATATAATAAAACTGTATGTACAGAATCAAAATCTTTATTATTTTATGTTTAAAATCACCCTTAGTTTCAGAGGTAGAGAGCACAGAGCCAATTCTAAGTCTTAATTAGCACATATTCTTATAAATATGTTCCCTTTGCTAGCTACTACTCAAGAGGTTTCCTAGTCCTGAGAAATCTTCTTCCAGATAAATGTATTCATTTAGGATGAGAAAAGACTGATTTATCCTATATCATGTGAAAAGATTTGTGATAATCAACTCAGAACTCAGGAATGCCTTCAGTTTCAAATCACTGCCCATATAATAGAGGATGTAACCATAATTCAAACTGGAATTAAGCAGGTGCATAGGCAAGGCCATGCAATTTAGATAGAGGAACAGTGTGAGTGATGACACAGAATCATCATCAACAAATATGTATTGAGAATCTCTTGTGAGCCAGGACTATTCTAGGAACTGGAATATTGTAGTAGGTAAAATAATAAATCTCTCTCTTCCTGAAGCTTCCATTCTTGCAGGAGAGCACAAACAATAAACAAACAACAGAATTACCTATACTGTGAGAAGCTATAGCCCACATTGGACTGGAGCACAGATGCTGGAGACAAAGTACAAGGCTTTGAATCTCCCCTCTGCCACTTTATTGTTCTATTGTTAGTCTAAGACTGACTCTTAGCAGCGCCATGCCTTAAGCTCTCCACATGCAAAATGGGGTTAATAAAACTGTCTCCTAGTGTTGTTATGAGGATCAAAGGGGTTCATATAGGTAAAGTTCTTAGCACAGTGTATGGAACATAAAGTCTTAGAAATACCTGCTATTAATATTATTAATATCATTTATCAGACGGATAGAAGAGGTATGGGGGACATTCAGCAGTTATAGGGGAGGGTGTGTGGGTATTTGATAGAGGCTGGTCAGGGAAGGCCTCTGATTAAATGACACAAGCAGAGATCTAAAGATGATGATGAAGGAAGGCTTGCTGATCTTCGGAAGCAGAGTGTTCGGGCAGAGGGGCAGCAAGTACAAAGGCTGGTAGACCATTTTAGGAGCTTGGCTTTTACTGACATCGATATGGGAACAGTAGAGGAATTTTGGCAGAATATGACATGATTTAACATATGTTAAACAGATCACACTGCCTGCTCTAAGGAGGAGAGTCTCTCGAGGGTTGAAAGAGGAAGGCCTGTTAAGAAGGTAGTGCAATAATCTGGGAGAGAGGATGGTGGATTGGACCAGGGTGGTACCAGTAATGATACAAAAAAGAAAAAAAAAATTGAAGTCTAAGTCTATTTTGTAGATAGATCTGATGGGATTTTTTGACAGATAGGATCTGGGTTATAAAAGAGAAGTCAAGTTGTCTCCCAGGTTTTTATCATGAGAAATTTATCAATACAAACATAGTTTCCATTTAACAAGAAAGGAAGACCAGTGGATGGACAATGTTTAGGCCCCACTAAAAAATATAAACAGGAACACACCTCACTTAGATTAGCAAAAACATGGACTGAAAATGGGAAGTAGAAGATACACCATCTATGTACAGCCAAGTTCATGGAAGTCTTGGAGTTAAGCCAAAGATTTTATTTTGGAGGAGATTAGGGTTTTTTCAAACCATCCTTCCTTCCTTCCTCCCTCTCTCCCTCCCTCCCTATCTATTGATATTTTTCTTCCTTTCCTTCCTTTCTTTCTTTCTCTCACTAGATGATGATCTTTAACTTTTACTCAGAACTTTGTATGTGGATACTTTGAACTTATTGCAAAACAGAGTATGACTTTCCATCTAAAGTAAAATTTGCCACTTGAACAAAATAGAAGCTATTATAAAAGGATAGGCTTTGTAAGTCAGAAAGAGAAAAACAAATATCATATATTAACACATATATGTGGAATCTAGAAAAATGGTACAGATGAAGCAGTTTGCAGGGCAGGGGTGGAGACACGGATGCAGAGAACAAACCAATGGACACCAAGTGGGAAGTGAGGGTGTGGGGGTGGTGGCGGTGGGATGAATTGGGAGATTGGGATTGGCATATATACACTGATATATATAGAAGAGATAAGTGATAAGAACCTGCTGTATAAAAAATAAATAAATAAAATTCAAAAAAAAAAAAAAGATAGGCTTTGTAAGAACCCACTTGGGTTTTCTTCTTTGTTCTCCTCTAACCAGAGTGCATGAGACACTGTGAAGGGCCCCTCTCTGTCACCACTTGTATCTTTTCCCCACATCTAGCATCTACTTCTTGTGATGTTTTAGAGTGTCATAGATAGCATCTTAAAAATTTGTTAAGTGTATTCATTCCAATTCTTCATAAACAATGGGCTTAGAAGCTATTCTTGAATTTCTGGGATGCTTTTTCATTTAACGTTTCACTAAAATAATTTGAAAACATTTCAGTATAACTTCCTTTCATTTTAATATATAAAGTTATTTTCCCTTGTGATTTTCTCATTAGAAACATCTCTAAAAGCTAATGCTGAAAGTCACAGGAACATAATTTAAAAAATGAGAGGTCATCCTTTGAAAACTCAAAAGTAGTTAATCATCAAGTTAGAAAAGAAGTGATATAATTTGCTACATTATTTTTAGAAAATGTGTATTTTTGCTGGTTGTATCTTTTAGAGGAAAAAACAACCTCAGAGACAAAGCTGAAATGCTTTGTAAAAAAATTATATTAGGGGACTTCCCTGGTGGCGCAGTGGTTGAGAGTCTGCCTGCCGATGCAGGGGACACGGGTTCGTGCCCCCAGTCCGGGAAGATCCCACATGCCGCGGAGCGGCTGGGCCCGTGAGCCATGGCCGCTGAGCCTGTGCTCCGCAACGGGAGAGGCCACAACAGTGAGAGGCCCGCGTACCGCAAAAAAAAAAAAATTATATTAGTTAAGTAATATAAAAAGCTAACATTGCAACTAAACTGATAGTACCATTTTACAAGTTCATAAAAATGTGGAGTAAAAGAAATCCTGAATCACACAATCCATTATTTTGTGAAAAAAATTTAGATTCCTAAGAGATTTTAGAAACTTGAATTACAATTATTGCTATATATTTTAATTTAGATTTTTTTCCCCTCTATTAACCTTGCTTTACAAAACTTTTTCTTTCTTTTGGATATAATGCTTTACCTTTGATTTAAACACTCAGTGTAAATAAGTGGAATGATTGTATGACAAAGATATCTGAGTATCAACAAATCTATTTTTTAAAATTAAAGGTAAAATTGATTAGTAAAACATAGGGCCAGGGTACATGTACTGATGTTACATATCAAATATAATTGCTCCATATTTAGTTACCAAAAAAAATGCTTTCAACTTAGACACAGTCTCAGTATCAAACCAGATAGATAACTAGATTCAAGTCCCTCTCCCATCACCATACTAGGCTGGAACATAAAGTTCTCCAATTAGGAGGAATCAGAACAGAGATTTACTACTCTGCAATTTGCAAATGGAGCCATTCCTAAGGTAATACAGAACTGGTATTAGGATGTTACAAAGGAAAAACACAATTTAGAAAAGGCTTAAATACAATGGATAATAACTATCACAGAGTCAACTACTTATAAGTGATCGCAGGGGATCAGAACATGTAACATCTTGATTTATGTATTGTCTAGTGAACCAAATTCAAATAACTGAAAGAAACTGCAATGAATAATTTCATGAAATAACATCAGTAAATAAACTGACAGTGATACATGGAAACTGGAATTCGAAATACTGAACAAGGATTATATCAAGAGATCACTTTGCACACTTTGCAGAGATAAAAAGAAACAGATCTGACCCCTTGGTGGCTATATATATATATATATTTCATCTTATCACCAGGAGAAAGGATGAAAAGTGGAAAAACAAGTGATCAGTGAACTTCCTGGTTATTCTCTGCTTATATATCCTTGAAACTCTGGATTTTCAGACCTGGGGGTAGAATGGAGTTGCTTGTTCCTCTTAATCCCTTACAAAAAAAAGAAAAAAGAAAAAAAAATTCATCTATTAGAGAATCTCTTGCTACAATGCAGTAGAGTGGCTGCAGTAAATTTTAAATGGCAGACCATGTAATTGGGCCACTTTGTGACCTGGCACAGAAACTCCCCTGTTTCCACTTCAGTGGCCAGTGGCCATGTAAGTAATGTAATTAATGTAGAGATTTCCACCAGACTCTTGGAGGCAGAGGTAAAGCAGCTTAGAACTAAGAGTCAGCCTGCCTTCCAGAGATGTGCATTGGTGAGAGGCAAGTACCATGAAGCAGAAGCAGCAGGGCAGACATCCCCAAGGGATGCACAGCTGATTTTCCATGGGTAAGAACCTCCGTAAAACTTCATTAGGGGATCCTGGTCAGCAGAGGATTGCTGAACTTCCCTGGGAGCAACCAATGAACATTGCCTGTGCTAAGAAAACAGTTAGTGGGTTTCTTGGGCAAAGAAAGCAACAAGGATAAGCATTTGCTATTGCAGAAGGGGTAGGGAGACGTTGGCAAGGAGTCAGCAAAGATGGTATCAGAAAGCTAAGCACTTGAGGGTGAAGGAGAGTGTTTTGAGAAGAAATGCTGAAGGACAGAGCAGTTACAAAACCAAGAGGTTCAAAAATAAGACTAAACATACCAGAGAGAGAGAGAAAAAGAGAGAGAGAGAGAGAGAGAGAGAGATATTGTTTCAACACAAAGAGCTGAGTGACCTTGAAGGGACATATTTAAGTGCCTCTCCAACCTCCAACCCCATCAGTGAGAATGGGACTCCAGTGTCAGGTGCAATAATTTTAGAAAGCAAAGAAAGTAGCTTTTTGGGGCACATTTAAGTTGCAATGTGTACATGTTGACAAACCCCTCCACATAGCAAGCTCTCTTGGAAAATCGAAGTCAACTGGAAAATAAATTCTGACATAATCTTATCTTTCACAAGACTAACAGTTGCCAGTAGTCCTACTTATTTAGTTCAGGGATAGTTTTGTGTTTTATTCAAAAGAAGTTTCTTCAGTCTTTGCTCCTTAACTACATTGTGTCAACAGCTGTCATTTCAGTTTTTGGTAGCAGAGTTGTTATGAAAATTGACCTACAATGAGTCATATTACCTCATCCAGGTAGACTTATGAGGTTTAAACAAGTGATGCTACTTTTCATAGTGAACACTTTAGGTCCAAAAGGAACATGCATTTTGTTCCATCATAAGATAGAGCACTAGATTTTCCTGTAGAGTTACTTCTCATACTGTTTAGTTAAATCATTCTATTTTATTCTGGTAGACATTGGCTACTTATTTTATACTATATATTAAATTTACTTTTTGACTCTTTACAATGATCTGAAATTATTAAAGTTATCGTATTTATAAATTTTAACTTACCATGCTTTCCTTTGCTCAGAATTTATCCCAAATTTTGCAATTTTTTGTTCTCTAAATTTGTCAGAGTTAAAGGAAATATCAAAATTAGGGAGGGGAAGAATTTCTAAAATGTACTCAGATAGTAAAACAAAACATCCAGTTTTTCAAGATATGACTCATTTACTGGGCAAGGAAAGTAGAGGTCACAATCTTCAAGTTGCCTTAAATAGGATCCTAGATTCTTAATTCTACTATTTGCATGATAATAAAAAAGAAATTTATGAATTATATTTACAGTCTCTTATCTAAATATAAGGCAAAATGAGACAGATAAATTCTATCTAATTCAATAAATTAACGGAGTTGTTAGAATGTTCTGTAATCATTATGCTAGAATCATCTGTTATGGTAGCTGACCTCAAAACATTCAGTTGGAGGATGCACTGTTTGTAGATCAACAGAAGCACCAAGGAATAGGTCACTGGCTATGGAGTAAGGCCAGCTCTTTGCATGTAGGTGAAATGAAAATGAAGGAAGAGAACAATTGCCTGATCTCACAAAATCATTAATAAAATCTGAAAGAAAGTTTGTCCTCAACAATACTATGTAAGCACTGTGAAAATGAAGTGATCCAGTTAATTTTGTCAATGCTAGCATGCCCTAACAAAATTACTTCAAATTATGATATCTTTGTGTGTGCATGGGTCTGTTGGTGGAATTCTTGAAGGATATTGCCTTTTGGGTATTGGATCCTGAGGCCTCTTTATATGTGACACATTATAAGGGAGATTTTCTCCCACCGGCTACTATGCCATATCCTCAGTTAGTTGAAGCCAGTAGGCTTTTTATTAAAATCAAGTAAATGATTCCTCATTTGAATTTAGGAATAAATGCTATGTTTGAAGTAAAAAATTGTGAACAGCTTTTAATTATATGTTATGTATCAATGGATTATTTTTGCATGGACAACCCAGCCTTTGTAAATGTCTTTACAACTTCCAGTTAACCTAAGAGAAGAAAGCTCTTCCTGGTGGCTCTTCCAGGGGATAGCCATCACATCCCATGCTATTCCTACTGCCTTCCCTATGATGCCTACACAAGGTACACCCAGATTTTCAAGAACACATAGGCTGTAGAATGGTTCCATATCCCTTGCTCTCCTACCAACCATGTGAAGCATATACTGACTAAGGTGGTGAAAAACTGGAACCTTTCTCCTCTTTGTAACCACAATTTTCTCTGCCGCCCCTCCACTCGACCACTTTTCATCTACGGTTGGTAGATAATGATGTACCATGTAAATTATGTTCTCTATGAAAATTCTGACCATTTAGAAAATAAAATAAAATAAAAATGTGTTTAATTCCATTTTTATAATTTAAAATTAGTCTTTATTGTGCACGTGTACCCATGTGCGTGTGCAGGTACAACGTGAACATTCTAGAGGACTCGGAAGTCAGAGATACTTGAGCTCAAAGACAACTTCAGTTACTTACTAGCTATGGAAGAGTAACAGTTTTTCTGAGCTTCAGTTCTTTAATCTGTTAAATAGAGTTGTTCAGTGTCAGTATTTTGGAAGGTTGTATTAAATGGTATAATAATGATAATATGTACTGAGCACTTACTATAGGCTACGTAATGGGCTAAGTGAATTATATTAACTGTCTCATTTTACCTCAGAATAAAATCTATACTTAACATGAAAAAAGAGCAACTTTTAGTAACTTGAAAACTCAATCTTTGTGCAAGTAATACCAAATTCTGATCTACTGAACACACGAAACTAAATTGGTGGCCACAGAATATTTTAGAGTTTTGAGCAAGTGCCACTGGATATTATCCTGGTAATGCAGTTCAATAACATATTTCAAGTCAACCAATGTTTTTGACAGTTATCCGTCATGATGTCTGTGACTATATCAACAAGATTTGCAAAAGCAGAGAACATAAAATTGAAAAAAGAAACTCATTTTTATGGTTCAGATATATTATAAAACCTTGACCAGAAGGTCTCAAGAAAGTAAGGAGGGATTTGCAATTTTAGAATTTATTATCCCATTGATAATCCTATGTAGAGTACTTGATTAAGGAGATAAGGTTACATCTGAAAGGCAGAGAGTCTGGTTAAATAAGCAGTAGGTTTCCAGTGTCACTATATGCATTGTAAATAATACTTTTTTTTATAATAGACTCTTCCATGGGTCAGAAGATTAAGGCTTTATCTTTCAAAATAACTACCCTATCTCCACCATATTTAACAACTACCTTAATCCGAATTTCTAACAATTAACTAACCTCTTATGGGAAAATTAAAAACATATATTTGGCATAATAATATAGTAAAGTGATTTTTAGTACCTGTAAAGTACATCAAATATAAAGTATTTTCTCTAACAACCAATTCTAAAATTGGAAAATTTAGTGTCTTCTGTATAAACTTGATATTTGATCAGTTATCAGAATATATTTATTAAGTGGATTAAAAGGAGAATTTTGAAAAAAAGGAGTGATTCAAAACAACTTATAACTTTTCTTTAAAGAATGAATGTAGTCATGCTCTCAAACTCAAATGTCCTTATAATTAAAGAACAGCCTCAATTTTTTTTTTGCTGTTTCAAATGTTTGAATATCTATAATTCCCATCCCCCCAATCTAAGCAATACTATTTTAAATTTGATCATTTTCTTAGAGAAGATAAACTGCAAAAATTGCAGACTTCTGCCAGCTCTGTTTCTTAAAGGGAATTACAATCTTTAGTCATTAGCTTCAAACATCAAAACACAACAGATTCAACACGCCAAACAAGGCAGGCCAGCATGATGGCAGTTCCCCACCCCACGAAAAACAGTGTGATCACCTACTAATTGTCTAATTGGTGTGCATTTTACATAAATCAATTATCTTCAGTTAAAGACTCCAGAGTTCCATTGTGAGCTCTCTGCATGTTGGATCCTACACTCCCGTCACCTTGGAAGATCATCCTATGGAAACACTTAATTCAGTTGACATTGTTGACATTAACTTCACATATAAGTGGCTTCTACAGACCAATAAGAAAACCTTAAACTCTGTGTATTCTTTTCTGAGCATAGGTAATCTATGGATAGAAACCTGGAAAGACACATATTCATATAAAGTCCTAACAAAATGAATATCTTTATAGTTTTGATTTAATATATTTTAATTATCTATGTTCAGTAATCCTAAAACTACATTTTAGAGGAAATACAATCTTGGCTCAATTATTTTAAGTGAAAGCAAGACTATGCTTTTAAGCATATTTACATTCATTTATTTTCGAATTCCTCATACCTTCTGATGAATTTTATTTCAAGGAGTGGAGAAAAGTAAAAGATATTTGTTAAAATGTTCATTGAGCAAATAGATGTTCCTAAGACTTTTGTTGAAATAATTAATGTTCATTTTGATTACAATAGAGAAAAACAACTGAAGTATGCACGTAATGACATAAATACACACGTATTTCCTTGCTTTGTCAGCTGAGAAGGCCTAGAAACGGTGACATTCCAGTAATAATGAGCACACCTAGTGCTTAGATCTTGGGTTATAATACCATTCTCCATTGAAAGGAACTGGTCTCCTTGGAGAAACTGCTGATTTTAGGGCTAGGGAATATACCAAATGAGTCTGGGGCATCTTACAGTCAGTGCCAGAAAGTAAGGAAGTATTTAAAAACAAACAAACAGACAAAAACTTCAAAGATGGGATTTGTCCATGTGACACAGAAGCCAACCATTAAGCTCCCAATGTCCAAAGCTGGAAAAATTCAAGGGAGAAACTAAATTAAGTAGTATTGGCTTATACTTCAAAGTATAAAATAAATATCCATGAGTTTACATTGATAAAACAAATGATTGAATAAACAAATAAGTAAATACATATTTCATGCAGGAAAATTTCAAATAATATATGTACATATTCCTCACTCTTTAACTGTAGACTGTGCATAGTGACTTCCTTCCAAAGTGTACAGTATAAAAAGGAGGAAGCAAAGGTAACTTCATAGTGGAGAAACCTGACAGATGCTACTTCAGCTAAGGTGATTAGTGATGACATTACCAATCATTGTAAGTCACGTTGACAGTATGTACCTTTGATGCCATGTGATGGCACTTTACCTCTATGGTCTTCTTCCCAGTCTGATCATGAGAAAAACATCAGGCAAATTTCCATTGAGGGCTATTCTGGAGACTGCTTGACCACTACTTTTAGAAGTGTCACAGTTGTCAAGAACAAGAAAATTCTGACAAACTGTCACAACCAAGAGGAACCTAAAGAGATGGGATAACTAAATGTCATGTGGTATCCAGGATGGGAACAGAAAGTGTTCATTAGATAAAAATAAGAAAATCTGCATTAATTATGGACTTAAGTTAATAAAAACATATCAATATTGCTTCCTTAATTGTAATAAATGTATCATCCTAATGTAAGATGTCAGTAACCGCAGAAATTGGGTTTGGAGTATATAGGAACTCTCTGTATTATCTTTGCAATTTTTCTGCAAATCTAAAATTATATTAAAGTTAAAAAAAAGAAGAGAACATATCTTTTGTAAACAATAAGGAGTTTAGGTAAAGTAAAATGCAGCTCTGCCCTTTTCTGTAGGAGCATTTTTAAGTATTTATCCAACCAGGGTCCTGGATTAAGTGTAGATTCTTCTCTTTGCTGTTCAGACATGTTTGTGCTTCCTTCCTGCTAAATCCATAATTCTTTGCATATACTTCTACTAAAAACCTATATCCTGATGAATGGTGTATAGTTAATATCTCTATCTCCCCTTGTCCACTTTAATACTTTAGGGAGTTAATGAAATCTATCCATCCTTATATCTGCGAGCATTAGCATAGTGCCTAACATGTAAGAAAACTGAAACATGTTGAATGCCTACAAACATATATAAATAAATGAATAAATATATACACAATGCCTTAAATTCAACTATACTCATGGAAATCAAAGACTTTTTATCATTCAGCAATATGTATTAAATTGCTATAGTGAGGTAGATTATGTGGCTTCAAACTACTAATAACTTTTGTCAGTACAAGTATAATTGTGATCTCCAATTTATGAATGTTTTTCACTGTTCATGGGTCAAACATAATGCTAGCCTTAGTTGTTATGCATAATTACAAAATTACTAACAGTGACATTGATGTATGTAAGATAGTTTATTTTGGCAAAGTATCCTTTTATAATTTGGTCACAAATGTCCTTTTAGCTTTATCTGCAATTACTCTAATAAACCCTATAAAACTGACTTTTCCTTGAAACTGCATTCTAACTCATAGAATACACATATGCTATGCCTCTGCCAGGAATGTTCTTTCCATCTTCCCAATTTGGACACTTCCTATTCACACTTCAAGACTAATGTTGAACTGGTGATTGTGAAACACAATATGAGCTCTGACATAAACATATGGTTGTTCTCAAACATTTATAAATTTGCTTCTAAGTTCAACTATGCAAGCCTAGCTATATCTTTTATGAGTCCAGAATTTCAGACAAAAGGGTTCAGAATGCCCTACATTCTCTAAAAAGTAGATTGGAAAACAGTCACTATGACTGAGAAACCCTTAGAGCCAAGTTGCAAATTTCTCTTCTCTATTTAAAAAGGAAATTCTTATCTGCATTCTTTGGGTTTCAAACGGGTTGTTAAAAAAATGGTGAACATAAATATAAATTTAGATCTTTTACGTTTCTTATATTGATTTAAGAAAAATTCTTATTGAAAATAAATTTCCAAATGCCCAAGATTTCAGTTACCTTTTCTTTCATACAGTCTATTGAAAAATTTTTTTGTTTTTCGTGGAGATTGTTTGTCTCTACTCTTGTCCACATGGCAACAGTTTTTTTTCTTCTGATCAGATTCCACACTATTTTCTCATATCTAGAGATGTATTAAGATGGAACATTTTTGCTTGAACTTAATGTGATCTTCAACACTTTTAACCCTCAGTTTACCTATATATCAAATTTGAAGAGTAAGAGTGAGGTTTAGAGTATGAAGAATCAAAAGTGAAATTAAAATTTCACCAGTACATTGATACATTTTGGAAGGGCTTTTTAACTGATAGTAGTTTAAATACTCTTTCTCGGGCAAAATAGTTGCCATTCACATATTTTGAAATTACATATGGCAGAAATGCTAAAGCTGGTCTTAAGATTAACTATACATTTAAATCCAGAGAAATACAGTCTGTCTCATGTCAACAAGCACGATAAAGCCAGAATCATATTTTAAAGTTTCTTAGAAAGCATTACAAATGGTAAAAATAATAAAAGCATTCACAAATATTACTTGTTAGAGCAATTAACAAGTACATGCACTATACCTATACCATTTGTAGCACTTATCATTTTGCATTTAATTACATGCCATTCCTCACTTTCTTAGGAGAGTGTCAATTCTTTACAATGAGGATCATAACTTATTCATCATTACATATTTAACAACTAAATACTAATAAGATAGTAATAATAATAATAACTGAAGTTAGGTTTTTTAAGTTTACTAAGCAGGTACTATGTTCAGTCTATTGTTTGTTTTACTAATTTAATCCTTTAAAAACCTATAAAGTAATTATGTTTAATCCTCTTTTGCAGAACATATATGTGGTTTTAAAGAGATTAAGAAATTTGCTCAACATCACACTACCAGAAAATGGATGATCTCCTTTAAACCCAGACGTTTTTATTATAGAGCTCATACTCTTAAACTTTACACTGTGACACAATTTATTCATTCATTCAATAAGTAGGTAGGAAATGTACTATATCTGTCAGATATTACAAGATACCAGGATGCATCAGTGAATAAGACAAAATCTATACTATCACGGATCTTACATCACAGGAAATAGGAAAGAATTCAAACAATAAACAGGTATATAAAAAATATACAAGGAAATATCATAGTAATATGAAAAATGTTCATGACAGTGTCTTTGAAAATATCAGTGAGATAATTTCCCTTAAATATAGACTAACATAAGCAACAAGAAAAATGAAAATTCTTAACAGATTGAGAACATTTAAGATGAATTTAAACTTTAAACTACAGCTACAAAAAAAAGCAATGGGACAGTCTTATGGTGATGTAGACTTTTATCAACTTTTAAATGTTTTAAAGTGATGTACAGTTTTACTGTCTTTAAAGAAACTTATTATTTCCTACATTGTACAAATAGTTTTAGAGTTAGAAAAAGAGGAAAAGCTCCCTGGATATTTTACAAAGCTGCTAAAATATTCATTAAAAAGCCCCCAAAGAAATTGAGAAATCAAAATTATCAGTCGACCTCAGTTATGAAAAAGATGCCATGATTCTAAAGAAAATATTATTAATGAAGCCAGGAAACACACACACACACACACACACACACACACACACAAACACACACAGAGATGTATATATACACTGCATGATCAACATAAAAAATATATATCTGGAGAACATATTATGGCTAAGTACTGAGACTTTTGCTTTATATCACTGTATTAACAGATTAAAGGAGAAAACAAATGTGGTTACTTCAACTATGGCAGAAAACTATTTATTAAAATATAGCAGACATAATTCTTTTAGCCAAGTGGATAAAAATTCCTTTTAGAAAATTAGGAGAAAATAAAATCTTCCCTATGCTAATAAAAATATTAAAATACACAGCAAACATTATTCTATTCATGAAACAGTAGAATTAGTCCATCTAAAGAAAACACGAAAAAATTCACCATTTTACTAAGGGGCTGAGTCAGCAAAGTAGGATATGAGTGAAAAAATAAAAGTATAATGATTGGAAATAGGAAGAAATAAACTTGGATGCATTTTAGAGGATATGATTGTCTACAGAGAAAGTAAAAGAAAATCCACAAACTATTGGAATTAGAAATTAAAAGTGTTCCCATCTACCATAAAGTGGTATAAAATCCAATTTTAAACAATACCATTTATAAAGCCAGACAGAGGAAGAAAATACTGTATGATACCACTTATATGTGGAATCTAAAAAATACAACAAACTAGTGAATATAACAAAAAGAAGCAACTCACAGATACAGAGAACAAACTAATGGTTACCAGGGTAGGGGTGGGGGAGTGGAAGGTACAAACTATTGGGTGTCTTTCTCTGACTGACTTCACTCAGTATGACAATCTCTAGGTCCATCCATGTCACTACACACTACTGTACATAAGATAGATAACTAATAAGAACCTATGGTATAGCACAGGGAACTCTACTCTGTAATTACCTGTATGGGAAAAGAATCTAAAAAAGAGTGGAATGTAGGTGTATGACTGATTCACTTTGCTGTACACTTGAAACTAATGCAACATTGTAAATCAATTATACTCTAATAAAAATTAATTTAAAGAAAACTATTGGGTATAAGATAGCCTCAAGTATGTATTGTACAACACAGGGAAATATAACCAATATTTTGTAATAACTGTAAATGGCAAGCAACCTTTAAAAATTGTATAAAAATTTAAAAAATTAAATAAAAACAATATCATTTATATATAACTCCTTACCACTTCAGCGTATGCTGAACAAAGTGACTTCCTTCCAAAGAGTATATAATAGAGAGAGTTTTAAAAAAATAAAAGGAATAGCTTTGCAATGGGGAAACTTGACAAACATTACCTCAAGCCAAATGATCAAGGCTAACGGCAATAATGATAGTCATGTTGATAGTACATCCTTTTGACATGGTAGATAAAAATGGCATTAATCCCTCTGTCTCCCTTCCAGAAATCCACAACTCTAGTTTAATTTTTAGAAAAACATCAGACAAACTCCAACTGAGGATACCTAAAAACACCTTAGTAGTACTCTTCAAAACTTTTGAGATGACCAAAATAAGGAAAGTCTGGGAAACTAATCAGAGAAGGACAAAGAGTCTTAAGGGCTAAATGCAACTTGATATCCTGCATAAGATCCTGGAACAGAAAAAGTTCATTGGAGAAAACTAACAAAATCCAAAACTGTGTGGAGCTTAGTTAATAACAATATATTAAATACTGGTTGGTTAATCATGATAAATGTACCATAGTGCTGTAAGATAATATATAACAGGGGAAACTGGGTTTGAGGTATATGGCAATTCTATTACATTTTCCATTCATCAGTACATCTAAAACTATTATAAAATGAAAAGCTTATTTTAAAATGCCACTTATACCAAAGGATACAATTCACCAAGGAACAAAACTAATAAATATGTTGATAGTTTACTAAGATCACTGAAGAAAACAGAAGAAAGTAAAATAAGAACTAAGAAGTATATAGGAAGCATAGGAAGCATAGGTATATAGGAAGCATAGGAAGACTAAAAATTATAAAAACAGATATTTCCCTAGTTAATCTGAATTACATGCAAAATTACAATTTGCATTTTCTTCAAAGAACTGGTAAATTTATTCTAAAATTCATAATGAAAAATAAAACCAAGAATAGAGGTTAACCAAGCAAACATGCTTCCAACATCCTTACAGCTATTTGGGTTTTTGATATATGTCAGAATGGCATTACGAAGTAGGAAGGAAAATACTTGTTATTCAGTACATTGTTGGAGATAATTGCCCATCCACACTGAGGGGTGCAAGGGATAGTATGTAAAAGTATATCTCCACATCACATCAAACTGCAATTAAATTCCAGGTAAATTAATACTCAAATGCAGCAATGTGGATAATAAAATTGTAAAATAATTTTAAATAAACTAAGAGAATTCTTTTGATAACATCAGATAATTCCAACACGCAAAGCAAGAAAAGACTTTCACCTGTAGGTGAAAGGAAACATTGCAATGAAAACTAAAACTACCCACCAAACTAGAATTTCCCAGACATGCTCTCATATTGAGATAAAAAAGAGAATATAGCAAGCTTTCACAGAAATGATTTTATAGAGTGCTGTTTTAAAGTTTTGGCTTGACTTTAAGAATACTGAATTTTCTTACACAATTGTTAAATATTGCCCCATTTCAAACCCATTTTTCTATATGATCGGGCTTTGTGATAAGGAAGCTATGAGTCTGCAAACCACATTTTTCCTTTGCCAGTTGACTCCCTCTTATTCTAACAATACAGGATACTAAGAGGCCTGGAGAAGGAAGAAGGAACACATTGCCTTCCTCTTTGCTTCCTTTTTGTTTTCTCTTTCTCTTCTTGTCAGCATCCCTTCTGGAACCTGTTTTTTTTCTTCATTTTCTTTTCTTGCCACCCTTCCAGGAGTAGTATGTTCCAATTTTCGGTGTGCCAACAATTGCGGAACCAGCCTCATAGTTGGTTCAGAGACGACAGCGCCAGCCAACTGAAGTCCCTTCTATGAGGTCCGGGTCCCCGGTCCCAGGGGTCTCCCCTCTCCCAACCTTTATACATTAGAAATTCTCAGACTTCTTTTTGGTAGTTGCTTCCCATTATTTCTACCTGTGTGATATTTCTGTGTTTCATTTTTGCCTTTTTATTTTTTTGAACATCTTTACTGGAGTATAATTGCTTTACAATGGTTTGTTAGTTTCTGCTTTATAACAAAGTGAATCATAAATACATATACATATATCCCCATATCTCCTCCCTCTTGCATCTCCCTCCCACCCTCCCTATCCTACCCCTCTAGGTGGTCACAAAGCACCGAGCTGATCTCCCTGTGCTACGTGGCTGCTTCCCACTAGCTATCTATTTTACATTTGATGGTGTATATATGTCCATGCCACTCTCTCACTTCATCCCAGCTTACCCTTCCCCCTGCCCGTGTCCTCAAGTCCATTCTCTACGTCTGCGCCTTTATTCCTGTCCTGCCCCTAGGTTCTTCAGAACCATTTTCTTTTAATATATAGATTCCATATGTATGTGTTAGCATATGGTATTTGTTTTCCTCTTTCTGACTTATTTCACTCTGTATGACAGACTCTAGGTCCATCCACCTCACTACAAATAACTTAATTTCGTTTCTTTTTATGGCTGAATAATATTCTATTGACCATATGTGCCACATCTTCTTTATCCATTCATCTGTCGATGGACACTTAAGTTGCATCCATGTCCTGGCTATTGTAAATAAGAGCTGCAATGAACATCGTGGTACATGACTCTTTTTTAATTATGGTTTTCTCAGGGTATATGCCCAGGAGTGGGATTGCTGGGTCGTATGGTAGTTCTATTTTTAGTTTTTTAAGAAACCTCCATACTGTTCTCCATAGTGGCGGTATCAATGTACATTCCCACCAACAGTGCAAGAGGGTTCCCTTTCCTCTACACCCTCTCCAGCATTTATTTCTTGTAGATTTTTTGATGATGGCCATTCTGACCGGTGTGAGGTGATACCTTATTGTAGTTTTGATTTGCATTTCTCAAATGATTAGCGATGTTGAGCATCCTTTCATGTGTTTGTTGGAAATCTGTATATCTTCTTTGGAGAAATGTCTATTTAGGCCTTCTGCCCAATTTTGGATTGGGTTGTTTGTTTTTTTGATAGTGAGCTGCATGAGCTGCTTGTAAATTTTAGAGATTAATTCTTTGTCAGTTGCTTCATTTGCAAATATTTTCTCCCATTCTGAGGGATGTCTTTTCATGTTGGTTATGGTTTCCTTTGCTGTGCAAAAGCTATTAAGTTTCATTAAGTCCCATTTGCTTATTTTTGTTTTTATTTCCCTTTCTCTAGGAGGTGGGTCAAAAAGGACCTTGCTGTGATTTATGTCATAATGATTCTTTATGTTGACATACATTAAATCATTATTGAATTATTAAAATAAACGGAGTTGTTTTTCCTTTCTGCATTTTTACTGATTCAAGAAAAATTTTAAAGTCTTCTTTGGTTTTAAGAATATTTTTCTTCAACTGAAATTTTTTTCTGTTATCTATTTCTACAAAATTAAAACCACGTAGGATATCTGTTTCTGTTTTTACCCCAGCAACCTAAAAAATGAACCAAATACAAGGTGGACTTTCATATATTATATAAATAAACATCTATTAATTTTACTGAATATATTTGTCAACAATCTAAACTGTTGCCCATCTGAAGCTTTTGTCAAGGAGGAAATTTATGGACCCAGAAATAGAGAAACAAGTTTAATTTTGGTGCCAATATGACTTTGTCAATGTCTTGATTATCAGGAATAAGTTTGACTAATTATTGTATACCTGAATCTATCCAATATATTACCAATATACTATCCAGTATTTTTAAATTGGATGTTATTTATTTAGGACTTTTGCAACATGGATTTTTTATTAGTTTGTGAAAAGATATGACTTTTAAAATCATATAATTCAAAACAGTTTAAAGACCACGTGAAATTATTGTATTGACTCCTTGATTTTTTTGCATGGATTGTGCTAATTAAATTTTAGTCTTTCAAGCATATGTTATAATTTAGTGCAATGGCATATAAAACTTTATGTAGGATTCAGTGTTCACAATACTCTCATAGGATCCACTGTACCACTGAAATTAAACTAATAATGCTGAAAAGGATGTTTACCTTCAAGATCCTTGTGGCACTTTAAAAGATCAATCAACTTGGCACTTTTGAAAATTTAAATTAAATTGATGATGTCTCATTGCACTCTGACGATTATGATTACATAGAAGCAGAAAACAAATATTAAGGAAACTAGCTCTGAAAGGCTAACTGATAGAAAACATGATAGATGCAGAGTGTAGATACTGTGATTTTTGTTCCCCACCGATAGAGTAATAAATCATTTTAATTTTCTCTTTATTAATATCTGAAAAAGAGACAAAAGTATTTAAGATAAGATAAAAGAAAAGCAGTTGAATTTTAAATATAAAAATTGTAGGTGTTCTTATAATACTAATTTACTATTCAAATAATAATTTCAGGATAGTCCAAAATTATTTAATTTTAGATTATAAACTATAAGTATATATCCACATTGTTTATATACCAAAGTATAAATGATGATTCTAAAACTGTATTTTTTTTACCATATTCACCATTTTTAAGTGTACAGTTCAGTGTGTATTAAATACATTCCTAATGTTGTGCAACTATTACCACCATCCATCTCCAAAATTCTTTTCATCTTATAAAACTGAAACTCTATATACATAAATTCTATATCCATAAAATAATAACTCCCCATCTCCCTTCCCCCAGACCCTGGCAAGTGCCTTCTACTTGCTGTATGCTCTAAATACCTTATGTAAGTGAACTCATACAGTATTTGTCTTTTTGTGACTGGCTTATTTCACTTAGTATAATGTCCGCAAGGTTCATTCACGCTGGGAGAAAATGTCAGAATTTCATTCCTTTTTTCAGGCTGAATAATATCCCATTGCATGTATACACCACATTTTGTAAAACTGTATTTTTTAAACAAAAACAATTATCAACCAAAATTACAGCTTAAACAATTAACAATTTATATTGATATCACTTAATGGTAATTTATTTTCCTTTAAAATTTTAATACAATTAGACTGAGAAAAAAATTAATCATTTTAATTGATGCAAAAGGATGTTTTCTAAAGGTCAATATCCATTATTGATTTTAAAAGCTTAGTTAATTCAGATTAGAATATTTTCTTTACCTAAGATATATGGTTTCAAATTCCACTCTATGTATTAATCAATATAAGAGGGATGACAATGCTAGAATTCAAAGTTCTAGCAATTAAAAAAATACAATTATGAAGTAAAATTGAATGGAGAAGGCAAAACAATCATTTGTATCTAGTACTTATTGTGCATATTCTGGCAATAACTAGTTAAAACTCCATTTAAAAGGGAATCATATTTAGAGTTTAAACAAGAAAAAGTAAGGCACTAATTAAAAATAAATTTATTTGGAAATAAGGACAAATATGAAGGAATAATTTATTGATAAATAAGAGCTATGAGAGACAAATGTATTATAGGAATGAAAATACTGTAAATATAAAAATTATATTAGAATCCTAAAGGCCATTTTTTTTTTTTTTTTTGGCAAAAAGCACTGGACAAATAAGTGATTCCTGCATCATGCACAGCTTCCTTAGCACCCAGCTCCCTTAGCGATGTGCGCTTCCCCAGCATCAGGCTCCAAGCAGCACTCAGCAGCCAGCGGCTTTCCCCAATACTCCCCTCTCCCCTCTAGGCTGTTTTGTAGCAGAGTTCCTCTAGTGAGACATCATCCTTTGAACAGAATTCCCAGACACTCTAGAGGAGGCATTGAAAGACTACGGCCTGCATGCCAAATCAAGCCACCAAGTGTTTTTGTAAAGTTTCACTGAAACCTAGCTACAACCATTCCTCTAGTCAGTACCGGGAAGTTTCATATTCCAACTGCGGAACTGAGTAATTGTGACAGAGACTGTATGTCCCACAAAGCCTACAATATTTACCATATGGCCTTTACAGAAAAGTTTGCTAACCCTTGTCTGAGAAGATGGATTTCTACCAAGATCATAGGTCAGATTTCCAAAAAGTTCTGTTGGCCGTGCTCCCTCCAATAAAATCTGAATCTAACCTCTGTGAGTGAGGGCTTCATTTTCATGAGTCTAGCTCAGCACCTAGGGGTGGTAACTGCTCTTTCTATCTACTGTTTCTATATTCTACAGAGTTCCATGTACCTCTTACTAGCCAATCACTCATGACTTCAATTCCATGGTATAATTAATCATTCTTAATGTTAAACATTTCCTGTTCAAATAATTCTATAATGTCTCTTTCCTCACTGAACCTTGACTGATATACAATGAATATTATTTTTCCTCCCTTTATCTTTAATCTATATGTGTCTTTTATTTAACATGGTTTTCCTGTAGACAACATATAGTTTGTTTTTTCTTTCTTTTTAAATTTTGTTTACAGTCTATCCATCTGTACTTTTAAAAAGACGTGTTTGACCATTTATTTTTAGTGTAAAATATTAGTAGGGTTGGATTTAAGCCTACCACCTTGCTCTTTGTTTTCTCTTTACTCCATGTGTTTTTTGTTTCTTGTTTTTCTCTCTTTTCTGTCTTCTTTTGGATTAGTTGAAGATTTTAGAATTCCTTTTGCCTTATTAATATTTAATAATAATTACTTAATATATTTTGTCCAATTTTCTAGTTGTTTATGACAGGAAGAGAAATCTAGTTCCTCTTACCACATCATGGATAGAAGTTTAATCCAAAAAACTTTTTTTTACATTATATTTTTTCTGGATTTTTATAAAATTAGTTCAGCTTCATACAAAAGAATAAACACTCAAAACAAGAAACAATGATAAATGAATGAATAAATGCCAAAATTATGGAAAAAGAAAAAGTGTTGGAGACCAGGCTGCCTTAAAATTTATAAGAATACATGAGAACATAGGATAAAGCCACAGATGAGTTTGCATTAGTGAAAAACCAGACTAATGTATCATCCTATTTAATGTTTTTTTTGGGGGGTAGGAGTTTATTAATTAATTTATTTTTGCTGTGTTGGGTCTTCGTTTGTACGCAAGGGCTTTCTCTAGCTGTGGCAAGCGGGGGCCACTCTTCATCGCGGTGCGTGGGCCTCTCACTATCGCCGCCTCTCTTGTTGCAGAGCACAGGCTCCAGACGTGCAGGCTCAGTAGTTGTGGCTCACGGGCCCAGTTGCTCCGTGGCATGTGGGATCCTCCCAGACCAGGGCTCGAACCCGTGTCCCCTGCACCAGCAGGCAGACTCTCAACCACTGTGCTACCAGGGAAGCCCCATCCTATTTAATTGAATATGGAATCCAGAATGAGATGACAGTATTTATGAGAACTTGACAGGTGATAAAAACACCAGTTTATTAATGGGAAAGAGTAGATTACTTACTGCTGTTACAGATAATTATAGAAATGAAGTAAAATGAATTAGACTTTTATCTCTATTAAAAAAATAAATTTAAAATACCATAAAGGTTTAATTTCTTTAAAATTATAGAAAATCTTTAAAACTATCTAAAACCTAACATAAACTAGAGGCTGGTGGAATGTTGCTAACTCTATTAGTTCAGAGAGTCTATATTTTTCTACTACAACAACCCCCAAATCTTAGTGGCTTATTAAAAGAAAGACCTATATCTCATCATGCTGTGTATACATCATGGGTGGTCTGGGGCTCTCTGCCATATTTCACCATTCTGACACCACAGCTGATGTGAAAATTACCATCATAAATGATGTTGGTTTCTGTGGTACACTGGCTTAAAAAACTCTCCTTGAAGTGAGAGTTGCCTTTTCTGCTCACATTTCATTGGCCAAAGCAACTCACGTGCCAATACGTAACTTTAAAAGAAAAAAAGTAAAGTCCTAATATATGCCAAGAAAGGAACAGGAAATATTTGTTCAATACTTCTAATAAATACCTCACAAACAAACTTTACACACACACATATTTGTATCACCACTGATACACTAAACAAAGTCAATAGACAAATGAAGGATCTGAAAAAACGTATAAAATAGATAATTTATTATTATTATTATTACCGCTAATGTATGAATATAATAGGAAACTGACCAAAAAATATACAAATGTTCATAGCCCCATTAAAATTAGACCAAAGGTAACAACATAATCTACAGTGATCTAACACAAACATCCAATAAATAAGTGTAAATAAACTCAAATTTACTCTCAGTCAGGACAACAGATACTAAACTATTAATAAGCTATATCATCCCATCTAGATAAGACAGATAAATAAAAGAACTATGTCTGGTGGTGACATGAAGAAAATTTTCTGAGCAGCATCTATTAAAATTAAACATAACATATTACACATAAAGGAGGAATGTTACTCCAAGAAACTGACTCCACGGAACTAAAAGCATTGATTGAGAAAGGCCTGTTGCTACGAACTGAATTGAGTCCTTTCAAAAATCATGTTGAAGCTCTGTTCCCAGTACCTTAGAATGTGACTATATTTGGAGCTACCTTGGAGATTAATTACCTTTAATGAGGTAATTAAGGTTAAATGAGGTCATAAATGTGAAGCCCTAATCCAGTATAACTAGTGTTCTTATAAGAAAAGGAAGAAATACAAGGAATTTCCACGCAGAGGAAAGACCATGGAAGGACAGCAAGGAGGCAGCCATCTGCAAACCAAGAAGAGAGGTCTCAGGAGAAACCAAACCTGCCAGCACACCTTGATCTTGGGCTTTAACCTACAGAACTGTGAGAAATAAATTTCGAATATTTAAGTCACTCAGTCTGTGTATTTTGTTATGGCAGCCCTAGCAGACAGTCATACCTATGTACAGGCATAAAGATGTTTATTGTAGGAGTGGCCATATTTGTAAGAAAAACTAAGAAAAAAAAAGAATACATGTGTACAGAGAAATAGCTGAAAATATTGTGGTATATTCACTTTATGAAACATGATGTGGACCTTACAAAGAATAATTATATCTATATACCAGATGACATGGTTAGAGTTCAGTCAAGCTTTTTTGAGTGAGAAAATATAGACGTAAAAAAGTTAGTATAATCTGATGTGGTCTGATTTTTGTAAGCTTTTGTGAAAACCAACTATACTATAAAGAACTATAAAAGTATAGTTGGTTTTCACAAAAGTTTACAAAAACCAGACCATCATAGTAACGTTTTTACATCTCTAGATGTACTCTAGCTGTTGCTTCCTCTGGGAAGTCTTTCTTTATTCCACAAGTGTGGTTCAGCCTCTGTAACTATGTATGCACCTCCATGGAATGACTCATACTAAGTCAGCTGTGCAATTTTCAAAGGTTAATAAATGAGGGAAATTAAGAGGTTTAAAAAAATCTTTCTATGATTATTCTTCAAACTTACTTTGAAAATATTTGTGACAAAAGCTGAATTTGTAAAGCAATGGCTTATTATTCTTTGAGCAATAAAACCAGCAGATTCTATTTATTCTTTTTTTGAGAGATTCAGAAGTCAAAGATCAAACAACAGTTGTCACAAATTTTTAAAGAGAAAATTTGAGTAAACAAATTAAATAATACTTGAGGAGATAATTTACATTGTTAACTCTCAATGGGAGCAAAATGAGTAAGTTCTAAAATTAGTTGTAGTTGGAAATCTATAGCCTATATTTACAACAAAATAATTTGAGTTAGAATAGATAATGTAATATAAAATTTATTTTCTTATTCAACAATTTTAATTTATGATCTCGGTAACAAACAAATAAGTACACTATCAGGGAGAAACTTTTAGTCTTTTCCTAAGAATATCCTAGTAAAGAAATAAGCTGAAATCACTTTCAAATGAGGTAATTTAAACAAGAAAGAGATAAAGAGAAAGCCAGGAAGAGAGACAGAATAAACATTTTCTTCCCCAAATTTCAATCCTCATATAATAAAAAATAGACTCACAAAACTACAGTAGATGATAGTACTAAGTGCAGTGATTCTTTATATTGCTTTTAGAGTCCATCATTTTTCCCAGTTATGGTACTTTTGTTCCAAAATTTCCATTTGGCTCTTCTTCATATCTTTTTTCTTTTTCTTTGCCTATTTTTCCATTTATTTTCATGTGTTTCAAGAGTTTCATAACTGATTGTTACATTTTATGACGGCTGCTTTAAAATCTTCATCAAATTATTCTAACATCTGTATCATCTCCACGTTTGCATCTATTGATTGTCTTTGTCATTCTGTTTGAGAGCTCCCTGATTCTTGGTATAAGTGATTTTTCCATTGAAACGTGGGTATTTTGAGTAGTGTGGCATAAGACTCAGGATCATGTTTAAATTTCGAGTTTCAAGAAGCCTCCTCTGCCACCACTTTTGCAGGTGAAGGGGAGGCCCTCTGGTTACTGCCAGGTGTGTGGGGACATCCAGGCTTCCAGGTGACACTGCTGGAGGAAGGGGGGGCATGACTTGTTCCTGTATGGAGGTGATGAAAGTCTGGGCCCCTCACTCTTCTTCTCAGGCACCACGATGGCAGGCCTGAGGCAGCATCTCAACAGGCTGGCAAGCAGGTGAGTCTAAGTTCTCCACTCAGCTCTGCGCAGGGCTGGAACCAGCCACAGATTTTGTTTGTTTTGTGTATTTGTTGGAGTGGTTATTGTCTAAAAGTTATTGTCTTGATAGACTATTTCTTTCCTGGATTTTTGACCAGAGAGACCAGACCAGATTTTGGGGAGATCTTTTTGGTCTGTACCTATTAGTATTTCCAAGGGTCCTGCTTCTCCCGTTCCCAGCCTGGCTACACAAGGTGAATGCAGCACTTAAGAAACTTAGCACCATGCCATTCCTTGGGTGTCGAGATCTCTTGCTAATGTGCCTTTTTCTCTCCACCTCTCAGAGCCTTTTTATGTCTCTTTTCTATAAGATGTTCACAGGTTTTAGTTGTAATTAGTGGGAGGAATAGGGAAACATATCTAGAAATTGGACTTACACTGTTTTCAAAAGAAATATTAACCATTCTTTTCTCTTTAAGTTTGCAAGGACATATGAGAAAAAATTATCAAGAACACTGAGAACTCTACTACACACTTTTTGTTTGTTTTTCTTCCTGAGGATTTGCAATCGAATTATCCTTGGATATTACACAGGAGGCTGTCCCTGGAGTTTTATTGCTCCTGATCTAGGACTGCTCACTGGTCTCTCCAGCATCCCACCTTTCATATTTCACTATCAGATCGGGGGTAGAAATGTGTAAGTTGCATCCAGGCCGAGGCAGTCTAAGAGCAAAATCAGACAGTTGGCAACTTTTTTTCTTTTCTCTGTGCCAACTTTGGCCTATTTGCTGCTATTTTTCCTTTCTTGTTGTTTTCTCTTCAGTAGCTATCCTAAGTCCTTCTGTGGCCCCTGCTTTCTGTGCAATCCTATTGCAGAAGATAGCATGACTGTAATAGAAGAAAATCCTTCCTTCTCTATTCTTTCTTCTGCTCAATTAAATATACTTAACCACTGTTTCTCTCTCCAGTGGCTCTTTCTGACAGCTAATTATCTAATTCAAACTGATAAGACACTGGGTTGTTAAACCTCTCAAGTCATATACTTTGACTTAACAAAGATTTTTTCTGAAGGCCGTCATAACTCAAAGGAGTTTCCGAAACAGGAACATTGGGCAGAATGTTGGACCCACGGGAGTACTGAGGTTATTGAAGAGATTGATTTTGTGCTTAAAGAGTCCAGTATCTCATAACTCACAATTTATAGCTGGTGCTCTGGCTCTGTTGTAAGGATGCTTGCCCACTGTCACACACCAGGTAAGCAGAAGCCTTCTGGGGGAATCAGCATCCATGTCCTGTCTACGTGTATTGGAAGTGCCTTGAGACAAATAGAACTTTGCCCCCCGCATGTCCTGTACTTTCTCCCCTTCCGCCTTTTTCATTGGCACTGAAGCTTATTTAAGTGTCAATGAGGAACATTCCTAAAATTTTGATACGGCAAAAGAGAATTTTTTTCTAATGACTGTAGTCTATTAAAACCACTACTATCCGGCTTCCCTGGTGGCGCAGTGGTTGAGAGTCCGCCTGCCGATGCAGGGGACACGGGTTCATGCCCCGGTCCGGGAAGATTCCACATGCCGCGGAGCGGCTGGGCCCGTGAGCCATGGCCGCTGAGCCTGCGCATCCGGAGCCTGTGCTCCGCAATGGGAGAGGCCACAACAGTGAGAGGCCCGCGTACCGCAAAAAAACGCAAAAAACCCCCCAAAAACCCGACTACTATCATCCACTCTCTTGGAATTGCTTTTGCTGGAAGGGACCATAAAGCTGAGTCTAGTAAAAATAAACAGACAACCAGAAAACTCCATTTTTAGAGCAAACAGAGACTTAAGATGTTAAATAAATTAGTCAAATCACATTTTTCTCTATCCTTACTTGCTCCCTTAGTTAATAACTCCCTCCCTCCCTTTCACTTTTCTTATTTCTTCCTTTTCTTCCTCTTTGTCTTCTTTTCCTCTTGTACCTTCCTTACTCTCTCTTGCCTCCTTCTTTTCCCTTCTATATATATGCTTTCTCTAAAACAGGACTACCTTAGCCATTGGCCATTCCCCTGTGTGTCTTATATTTACCTATAAGGGAAGAGTGAGCTATGACTCATGGAGTTCAGATAATTCATGAATTAGCATCAGCATTCTTGCTCTGGATACTGTCCCATCCCTCACAGAACCAGCATTTTGGTCCTGCAAGCATCACTTAACTAAATATGAATGGTTCTTGACTCTTGCACTTAGAACACAATCTTAGCCTGAATTCCCTTCCATCCAAGAGATGTGTTTTGTAAATTCTACATCTATTGAAGCAGACAGATGTATTTCAAACTAATTCCAATGAGAAAGCATAGACAATAAAAATCCTCACAAACATTTTAACACATTTTTGGAAAGAAGTCACTAGTGTACATATTCTAGAACTGGGCAATATTTTCCCCCATCTTTTATAACTGAACAAATAGGCAATTACTGTTAAAGGAATACTGAATTAATCTTAATCATTCTAATACTAATTGATACTTTTGTTGGGCTGCTAGTATGTCTAAGGAATTGTGTTAGAAAAAGTACACAGGTTCTAATCCAAACAACAAACTTACAAAGGTAGATTTTAGAAATTCAATTTAAGTATTGAGGAACTCGAGGTTCAGGAGTTAAGGTACTTGTCCATAAGTCACAGCTATTGCGGCAACACCTTGGGGGCCATGCAAGATCTTGTTTTCAGTTTGTAACCACAAAGTAAACCTGGTGGCTAGAATTGCAGCCATTTAGAGTTGCAGGTCTAAACACGTCTTTGTGAATAAAGAGAGACCACATCTTTTTTGCTCTTTCTCTTTGCTGCCAGCCTTTCCATTAAATTGAACGTAACTTCAAAAATCAGATTTGAGGATTATCTATGGATTTCATTTTCTATCTTCCCCCAAGATAAGAAAAAATTGGCTATATCTGTAACAAATTTATCACTTTCTTAACTAATTTATTTATTTATTAGGATTTCTATAATACTTCCCTTCTAGATATGTTGGGACATTCTAGAATGTAACATTTTGAAATTTGAGAATGTTATCTGTTTAAATGGCTCCATATATATAGAATGTTTTTACATGATCATGAGTAAGGTGATCAAAAGGACTTGAAATGTTACCTAATAAATTTAAGAATTGAAAGTTTATATTTAAATATGACATGATTATATTAAACACACGTACTTGAAGAAAGTTACTCGTATACTAAGTTTAACTTTACTTTTATCTCCATCATTTTATATTTCTAACTTGGTAAATTTGCAGTTAGCTACAGAATTCAATTTTATTGGTTGACAGACCAGTTGAAAGAGGAAAAAATGTATAGATGTGTATTTTTCAAGAAAAATAATTTATATGTACACATTCATCTATGTGACAAGTGCAATATTATAATTATCATATTATTTCTAACACAAAGTAAGGTATTTGGCAAGAAGACTATAAGCTGAAAGTACTTTAAAATAATCACTAGAGATTGATTAAATTATGGAAAATTGTACTACTGTTTTGATGACTATTTTAAGAAAACAGTACACAAGCTTTCTTATTTTCAGTCTCAATTTTGCTCACATGAATACTCATTAGAATAAAGTATTAATACTTAGTTTAGAGATAAAATTAAATTCCAAACAGGTTGCTGCCCTTGAATCCTTTCTATAAAAAAAAGAAAAATGTGCATCTACCGTGACCCTTCTTTTTAAGAGCACTCTGTGACTATGGGCAGATCATTTAAACCCTCTGAACTTCTGCTTCCTCTTCTTTAAAAAATGATAATAATCACCAGTCTGGTCTATCTAAAAGGTCGTTTCAGGACCAAAGATGCTGATATAAGTAAAAATGCCTTGTAGAACTATATAACCCTATGCAAGCAGGAGTTATTACAATAAATATGCAAACAGAATTGTTAGTCATGGTATAACTTTTGATGGTCACTGGAATAAAATTCAAAATAACTGATTGTACTACTTTTTAGTCAATCTTTAACCATTGGAAATACATCACATTCTCTCATGTGTATTTCTATAAACAATAATAGATAATGCTAGCATTACTTGATATGATGATAAGTCACAGTGCAGAATACACATTTCTATTCATACTATTCATGAGCATAGCAACCAGTATTTATAACAAAAAAATAATAAGAATTATTTCTGGGGGAGAGGGAGTTGTCAGCCTGGACAGAGTAGTTATAAACATGTCCTCATTATGTTTCAAAAACAGAAAGGTCACTCCTCTTCTTAATTGTATTTGAAGGTATAATGTATCTCTCCATAGGTAGATACATAGATAAACAGTAAATCAGCACATACTTTATTTTTAATAATATTCTATTAACGTCTAATTCAGGCAAGTGACAAAGGTTTATCTTTGGGAAAATAAAGCTATTTATTTAGAGATCCCCTAAGGCATACTAATTTTACTTGTTATTTTACTTTGTAAAAGTCCAGAAAACACCTATAATAGTTTAAATTTTTTTAAAAAAATCAGTAGCTATTTTATATATGTATCTTTTACTTTGATGATTATGCATTAGTTTTTTGATATATTTCTAATGTGCTTTGGAAGAATTGCTCTCTCTCCTCAGTGTTTTTGTTACACATACTATAGCACTTATCAGAGGAATGTAATTGTTTGTGTATATACCCTTCACTTCTAATAGACTGGATTTTTTAAGAGTAGGGAAGCAATTTTTTTTTTTTTCATCACCAGAAGCTATCCCATTTGTTAGGTACTTAGGTACTTTAAAAAATACTTGTATGCTGTGAAATTATATAGAAGTAGAAAATAGAATTAATATGGAATTAAACATATTTGGCATTAGAATTGGTAATTTCCAACAGCGGAAAACAGAAAAACTGATAAAGAGAGAAAAAGAACCATATTCAGAACCAGTTCTCTTAGAGCCACTCAGGCATATATCTTTTGCTCCCCCAAATGTTACTAATTTACAAGACAATATAATAAATCATGTTAGGTTTTAATAACTCAGAAAAATGAGAAAGCTGCAAATCATCTCAAAAAATTTATTTTATAGAGACAGTGAAGGGTGTATTACAACAAAAATCCTTTAAAATGTTATTAAAAATATATGTTCATCATTAGAGTACTGAAAATACAAATTATTTTTATTTTCCTCCTTTTAATATTTTCTAGAGTGATTTTTATCAATATGACTTATATTTTAAATTTAGTGTCATAATATTATTTAGTTTTGTAGTTTAGGAGCTTACAAAGTAAGGATTCAATTACCTAGTAAAAGTACTTACATGGTGCTTAAGAAATGCAGAGGTGTGTATGAGAGAGAGTGAGAGTGTGTGCGTGTGTGTGTGTATGCATGGGTGGAAACAATAGTCTCTTTAGAATATGTAGATAAAAAAAGAATAGTCATTAGTAAATGTTTATAAATTGAAAGAAAAAGAATAGGTTTCATGAAATTAAGAATCTTTTAAAAAATGGTTTATACATGGGAGATTAAAATATAAAAATGAGGGCCCTAAGATATTTTACCAGACACACAAATATTTAGAAAATTACTACCTAACTGATATATTTAACTGAGTGATTTCTGTTCTTATTCAGTCACCTTTCCATTAGTATGAAAATGTGAACACTTTGGAGCTCAGCTAATGGGTTTAAAGAAATCAAAAGTTACCTTTTTAATCTCATAGTTAACTGTGAGGCAGAACGAATGTTCTAATTACCTAAGGGGTTGAAATTATTCATGTACGGCAAGATTTAATTGATCCAGATACATCCTGTAAGTAGAAGACAATACCAGCTCTAAAGGAGTCTTCCCTCCAAAGAACTGATGGAATTCTATGGTGACAATAGGGAAAATAAAGAATCTTTACCTTTCTTTTAATTTCCTAATTTGCTCAGTAAAGCTTGATAACCTATATCTGTCTCGAAGGGTTGGTTCCATAGCCTCACTTTATTGGTATGGACCTAGATATCATACTTTAACATATTTAGACATGTCCTGGACTAGGAGTTAGCACACTTTTTCTGTAAAAAGGTCACATAGTAAAAATGTAGGCTCTAAAAAAAAAAAAAAATGTAGGCTCTGCAGACCACATGGCTTCTGTTGCAACTATTCAACTTTGTAGTTGTATGGAAAGCAGTCAAAAACAATACCTAGAGGAATGGGCTAGCCGTGTTCTAATAAAACTTTATTTACAAAACAAGACACTTGCCTACAAGCGGTGACAACTGCCCAGATTAAAGCCTGTCTCTAACATAACTAAAATGTCTAATGCTTAGAAATAATTTTATCTTCTACTCATCCACCTCATTCTTTTCAACATAAAAGATATAAAGTTCAAATAAATTTGTATTCAGGAAATTTCAATATATTCAGCATTGCATATATTGAATCTATTATCACATGGCTTTTCATAATAGGAAATATTAGTTTTAAAAAAGAGTAGATATTTTAGTAAGACTGTTCTGCAACTCATGTAATTTCTAAGTAAACCAGATTTTCTCAGTGCACTGCATATTTCCAAACAATAATTTAGAGGATTTAAGCGTGTTCAGTCAGTCATTCTTGAGTAAATAATGAATACCTTAAAGAAATCATTCAGCTCCCCAAAAGGCTAGATTCTATTAAGATGCTGATAAAGATGGTTTATTTTAGCTTATTGAGAGACTGAATATATAAAGGGACAATGACCAGACCACACAGGGTAATAGAACTCTGACCCACAACTTCTACAGCAACAAAATCTGGGAAGTCAAACCACAACCCCTGCAGCAAATAGCTCAGAAAGGTCAGAACTTGGTCAATGATGACCAGCCTCCCTATTTTTTACCCCCTCCTTCCAATACAGGACTAACCAGAGAATGTGCTCCACAAATCAACCAAATAAGATGTCCCACTTCTAGGTAGCCTGCATCCAGCTTCCCCATGCCAATAATCTCCAACTAGAACAATACCTGAAGCATTCCTTTTTTTTTTTTTTTTTTTCCCCTATAAAGCTTTCTTACTCCACTGCCTGCCTTTGAGTGCCTAATAGACATAAATGATGGGGACTGACTCCCATGCTGTAAAAAACTCTGAATAAATAGCCTCTGGTTGGTATTACTGGGGAAATCTTTGTATATTTCTACACTATAATCTTCACAAAGAATCAAAGTTGGGTAGATCTCAAAGTGGAAATATTACCACTCATAACTTGGTGACATTCGGCACTCTTAAAGTCTCCTGTACTTACTACAAATTCTTCATTTAAAGGTGTAATTGAAGACAGAGAAAACATAACAATACTGTTCCTACACATGAATAACCTGACAAGTAACAAATGGAATGCATTGTTTGAAAGATGTGTGGCCTGATGGATGGTTCTAAGTCTAATGTCAAAGGACTATCTTCGGACTTCCTTGGTGGCACAGTGGTTGAGAGTCTGCCTGCTGATGCAGGGGACACGGGTTCGTGCCCCAGTCCGGGAAGATCCCACATGCCACGGAGCGGCTGGGCCCGTGAGCCATGGCCGCTGAGCCTGCGTGTCTGGAGCCCGTGCTCCACAACGGGAGAGGCCACAACAGTGAGAGGCCCGAGTACCGCAAAAAATAAAAAACAAAAACAAACAAAAAAAAGGACTATCTTCATCTGGGATGGCTCAGAAAGTTGTTTTTTCCTATTCTTAAAATCCTTCCCCAACTTCCATCCAACTTCTGAGGAATACATATGCTTCTTGCTTATTACCCATTTTAGCCCCACACTGGAATTCTCTGAGAAACTTTGGAGAAAGTACCAATGCCTCGACTCCACTTCACTCTAAAAGAGTTGATTTAGAAGCTGAGTGTTGGACTTGACATAAATCAGTATTTTATAAAAAGTTTTCTTGAAGAATAATATACACACAGTCACGATCACATATAATCAATATCTTAAATGCACCCCAAGTTGATCATACTATGATAGAGCCAGAGTTGAGAGCCCCTGGACCAGACAATATGTTTCCATCTATGTACCCAAGGACACACCCCCATCAACTCATGTAGGTAATCCTCCTACAAATTTGCATTGTTTTGTAATATTTTATGTTGACTTATCTTTGAGTAAAGGTCTTGATGATATGTTGATCAAGGAGGATGCTCTTTAACATTTTAGTCAATACCAATATGTTTCAGCTTGTAATAGTGCTCGTATGAAACTGTGCCCCTGTCAAATTTTTTAAAAATTCTCCAATATTTAACTTCTGTGTACTTTCTATGCCTGCTAAAACATTTACCAGGAAATATATTTAATGAACCACAAAAATATGCTGCGCTTATAAAAGTGTAATCATGAGGGGCACTGGGACTCCTGATAAAAAGCGCCTAACTTGGGATTTTCTCCAAACATACTGAATTAGAATCTATATATATAGAACCTTGAACTCTGCCTTTAAAGAACTCCACATAATTCTGTGTTGAAATCTGGTAATCCCCTAATTCACTTTAAATCAGTTCAATATTTTCTAAATTACTAAAATGTGCAAGATAATGTGAAGGATAAGAAAATAAATGGAAGTATAATCTAGCATCTCTGTAATTTTATAGTTATTTTAATATATTTTGATTTCCTTCTTGGCTTAACACTAACCCTCCAGCCCTATAAACAGAAGTATTTTGCACACAAACATTAATTATAGTATAATTTAACAACCTCATTACTTGGTTTTAAGTTATGCACCTATATAACTTCAAAAATATAGTTGTTGGGACATCAATATCCAAACCATTTGTACGTCTCTTCAAGACCCCTTTCCTAGTAAAGGAAAAATATTACTTATAAAATAATGTATGCAAATCAAAGAGGTAGTGAATATCAAGCACTTCTCAGCATTTTTATACATTAATTAATTTATTCTCAAATTTTTTCTAAATACTATTATTTCCATTTTATAGACAAAGAAGCTTGGGTATTAAAGAGTTTTTAAAAACTTGGTCAATGTTTCACAAAGGGGCAATAACTGAGGTTATCATATACTATATAAGTCAATATACTGTAATGGTCAGTGTACTTACCAAAGTGCTCAACTGTTCAAACTGAAAGCCAACAACTCAGCCCACACTTTATTTTTGAGAGTGGACATAATGAACATATTAGAAATCATCTTTCTCATTTTAGTGTTTAATTCCAAAGTTTCTAAAGCAAAATGTTTTGAAAGTCACGTCAAAACTCCAAATCTATTGCTATTTTGAGTCTGCTTTTTAATGTACAGTATATTTCTATTATGTCATGAATATATTCAACTTTCTATATACGATGAATATTTAGAATTTTAAGGAATTGTTTCATGAGAGCAATTACACCAAGGGTTAGAAATTCACTGGAAATTTTTATCAAAAAAGAAAGGATTTGAGTTTTCACTGATTACATTTTTTATCATGAGTAGTATTTTACTGTGTCTTTAGTGGGTAATAGAGTAATTTAGAGTATTAGTAATAACAGTAGACACTAATTCTGATATCATTTTGTGTCTATACTGTGAGGATGAACTAAGAATACACTGGTTTTAATTTTATCTCAGAATCTGTTCTTTAATTATATGATGTGATGAATTCACCCACATATTTATGCTCAAAACATAATTTCTTATGTAATTCGACCCATTAAAGAGTATTTTTGGATAATAACAAAATTTATCTAACTTCAGCACAAATAAAACTAGAGAAAATGGGACTATTAAAGTAACAAAATGAATTTTTTCTATGGAAAATGCACTGCTTTATTTGAATAATGTTTAAGATATTTTTTATATATCTTTATTGGAGTATAATTGCTTTACAATGTTTTGTTAGCTTCTCCTGCATAACAAAGTGAATCAGCCATACGTATACATATATCCCCATATCCCCTCCCTCTTGGGTCTCCCTCCCACCCTAGGTGGTCACAAAGCACCGCGCTGATCTCCCTGTGCTATGAGGCTGCTTCCTACTAGCTATCTGTTTTACATTTGGTAGTGCATATATGTCCATGCCACTCTCTCACTTTGTCCCAGTTTACCCTTCCCCCTCCCCGTGTCCTCAAGTCCATTCTCTATGTCTGCATCTTTATTCCTGTCCTGCCCCTAGTTTCTTCAGAAGCATTTTTTTTTCTTAGATTCCATAGTTGGTGGGAATGTAAATTGATACAGCCACTATGGAGAATAGTATGGAGCTTCCTTAAAAAACTAAAAATAGAACTACCATATCACCCAGCAATCCTACTACTGGGTGTATACCCTGAGAAAACCATAATTCAAAAAGAATCATGAGTCATGTACCACAATGTTCATCGCAGCACTATTTACAATAGCCGGGCATGGAAGTAACCTAAGTGTCCATCGACAGATGAATGGATAATGAATAATGTTTAAGATTTTTAATGTCCAACATTTTGAGTGACTAAATTATTTGAAGATTTATGAGGCGAATAAAAAAAATTTTAGTACTGGAGGAGATTAAAATCATTTAGTCTAACTCCATATTGGCAGTAATTAAACTGAAAGCCTGAGAAATCAAGCTATATTGACTTGATAAAGGTCAGAAATCTAGTTATCAATAGACTTTAGATTGAAACCGTGATTTGTACAATTTTTCTATAATCCATTGTTCCTAAAATAGGTCAAATATAGAGTATAGAAGATAAATAAATTTCTATTATTAAAAAAGAAATGAAAGCTGTCCATTATTAAGGATTTTCCACAAGTCAGACATACTACAAGTCACTTCAACATCAACCATCTTATTTAATCCTCCCAATAGCTTTAACTAGGAAGGCATTATTAATACCACTTTACAGATGAAAAAACTGAGACCCAGTGAGATTAATTTTTCCTAAGTCACACAGCTAAAAAGTATCAGACACAAAAATAGAGGCCAGACAGTTGGAAAAGAGAGGAAATACCTTACGACCCCGACTAATTTGTTATCCATTAGCCAAGCTCCACTTAGCCTGCTTGGCAAATGGCAGATGTATCGCCCCTTTTTTCAAACATGCTGACCAATGTCCAGGTTTATCAAAGGCCACACATAACACATACAAGTAAAACTCTTTACTGCTCCACCTTCACAAACTCTTCTGGGTAATCAATCACCTATGGACCACAATGGACTAGGGAAGTGGTATCTAGTCTATTAATCTCCATACTGAGAAAGTCAGAATGACTTAGCCTTTCTGCCTCATATGAACTAAATATGCATGAAAGTATTATTTATTATTTCTCCATTTTGGAAACTCTCCTTTAGGATAAAGTTAAAGCACAATTACTGAGAGACATTAGCCAAAATAAGTGTGCCTTTATTCCATTCTGTGAGAAAACATAAAAGACTGGCAGATGATCCATCTGCAGATGACTAAGTCCATATTTCAAAAATGAACTACTGGGCATATACCCTGAGAAAACCATAATTCAAAAAGAGTCATGTACCAAAATGTTCATTGCAGCTCTATTTACAATAGCCTGGAGATGGAAACAACCTAAGTGTCCATCATCGGATGAATGGATAAAGAAGATGTGGCACATATATACAATGGAATATCACTCAGCCGTAAAAAGAAACGAAATTGAGCTCTTTGTAATGAGGTGGATAGACTTAGAATCTGTCATACAGAGTGAAGTAAGTCAGAAAGAGAAAGACAAATACCGTATGCTAACACATATATATGGAATTTAAGAAAAAAAATATGTCATGAAGAACCTAGGGGTAAGACAGGAATAAAGACATAGACCTACTGGAGAACGGACTTGAGGATATGGGGAGCGGGAAGGGTAAGCTATGACAAAGCAAGAGAGAGGCATGGACATATACACACTACCAAACGTAAAATAGCTAGCTAGTGGGAAGCAGCCGCATAGCACAGGGAGATCAGTTCAGTGCTTTGTGACCGCCTGGAGGGGTGGGATAGGGAGGGTGGGAGGGAAGGAGAAGCAAGAGGGAAGAGATATGGGAACATATGTATATGTATAACTGATTCACTTTGTTATAAAGCAGAAATTAACACAACATTGTAAAGCAATTATACTCCAATAAAGATGTAAAAATTAAAAAAATGAATTGTGGATAAAGAACCAAAGATACTACCCATATTCTCAAAATTGGTGATTTTTCTAGTTTTGGTTTCAAGAAAATCTAGTTTTGCTAAGTTTCCAAGAATGAAGAGGAGCCTATGGAGTTGGATCTTACTCATTTTTATACTGCAAGGAGAAAGCATGTACTCAGATCCTCAAAGCCTCATGATCCTGGATGAGACACTTTATGTCTTGGCCTTATTTCCTCAGATGACAGCAGGAAAAAAGGGTAGCTATTTTGTAGAGCTGTTCTTGCTATTACTTGAGTTTATAAGTGTGCTTAGAACAGCACTAGATGCAGTACAAGTGCTACATAAGTGTGACTTATTTATGTTTTTAGGACTTTGAATGGAAGTTATTGCGTATTAATAAACCCCAATCCATCACTTCAGAAGCTTTTTTCCAATGTCATACAGACCCCTGACGATCTAGTTTACCCTTCTGAAGCACGCCAGTTATTTTATTTCTGTAAAAGAGCAAGGCCTGCTGTTGACAGCCTTGGTACTGTCTTTAGTGACTGAAAAAGAGCAACATTTTAAAACCGATGTGATATCTATCCTTTGGGAGTCAGAGCTGTCACTTTGATAATGATACTGTATTTCTAGAATGAGTATCTGAACCACAGTATTAACCCTTGGACGTTCAACACCATGTCAGCATGGCTTTAATGCTAATACAATTGAAAAACTGAAAGTTTCAAGCAAACAACTTGAACTTATTTCTTAAAGATGTGCAGTATCAGATAGATATTTGACTTTTTCTAACCTGAATTTATTCATTGTTTGGATTTAACTTCAGCTTGCAAGATCAATTTCGGCATTTCCAAGTATGTTTACAGGAGAAGGGAGAGTGGTTGACAGGATATATTTAACTCAGGAATGGTGGCAAAAGTCCAATGTCCTAGTCAGAGTTTGTGCTGCTTGAATTATTCTTTAGCCTCTTCCATGCATGCCAGGGCATATACTATAATCCTGAAGAGCAAAGAAGTGAACACTTGAAGAAACTGTCTAACTAAAATAGTTAGGAATTTGAGAATGTCAGACTGCAAGATTTGTGGTCCAATCAGTAAAAGGTAGGAAACTGAGAGGAGAAAAATTATTTTCCTTATTCAAGTGAGGAGACTATGCGAATCACCTCAGAGGCTATTAGAGACTCAGAGAGAAGCATCAAAAGCTTAACAGCAAAGTGGACCCTTCTTGACCAGGAAATTGGATTAGTCTGCCCTTATACTGAAAAACAAAAATGAGTGAATATTAAAGCAGGAGTCTGAGTAGCAGAGGAGTGGTTTATATGCAAGTGCAGATGCTGTCAGGGGAAATGAAAGGCTCCATATAATGGCCAAGAAGTTACATTCTCAGTCACATTTAATGAATTAATTATGATGAATGGAAGTAAAATGAGCTTGCTGAAAACTGGTGTGATGGAGTGGTTAAGGAGTCATCCGGGGGGACCAAACTTGATCGGTTCAAAGTCAGACTTGGTCATTAAAAATGACTTTGAAGATAATACTGACCTCAAAGGAATTGGGGGAGGACTTACTGAGTTAACTTTTGTGTGCAGCTGTGGAACTGAAAATGGGATAATCCATTTGGAAATTAATCGGTCAATTTCTCATAATGGTAAATATCCACCCATTACATGAATCTTCTAAGTATTTACTCAAGAAAATTAAAACATACGTATGTAGCAAAGATACCTTATGCTAGAATGTGTCTTTCTGAAAGCAGATATAAAAATACTGAATATTACAGTGGTTTTTATCAGAATTACAGAATTATGGTTGTTTTTTATTTTCTCCCTTTAGTCTAACTTTAGGAAATTGATTTTAGAAAATTTTAGGGTACGTAACAAGTTTTATGGCATTTATCTATTTGTTATCTGACTTTACCACTGTAGAGATGAGAAATATAGTAGAAGATGTCAAGTCTATCAATTCTTGGACATGAATAAGAGTTTCCCCAAAGTGTTTTGCTGTACTTTCCACAGGGCTGTGCTGTCTGAGCTAAATAAATATTGAGAAACTACTAGGTTCTGAGAAATTTCTGAGCAGAGAAGTTATTTAACCTTCTCAAAAAAGTCTGTGAGAAAAGTGCTATTATTTAACTGAAGAAATACAGAAAATTTCAAATCAAAGATGCTCAGCACCTTGCCCAGTTATAGAGTATTAGGGCCAATATTTTAAAAAACAAACAACTAAGTAGCTGAATGAACCCTAAAATTCAGGTTTTCCTTATTGTACCATGCTCTTCCACTAGTTTATTTTAAAATTATAAATCATATTTTATTAAAACTTATAAACCATATTTCCTTAAAACTTCTATTTATTGGGATGTAGGGACCTTTAGAACCTTTGACATAGCATTATTATTTTTTAATATCTTTATTGGAGTATAATTGATTTACAATGTTGTGTTAGTTTCTGCCATACAACAAAGTGAATCAGCTATATGTATACATATATCCCCATATCCCCTCCATTTTGAGCCTCCCTCCCACCCTCCCTATCCCACCCCTCTAGGTGGTCACAAAGCATCGAGCTGATTTCCCTGTGCTATGCAGCAGCTTCGCACTAGCCAACCATTTTAGATTTGGTAGTGTATATATGTCAATGCCACTCTCTCACTTCGCCCCAGTTTCCACTTCCCCCACCGTGTCCTCAAGTCCGTTCTCTACATCTGTGTCTTGGTGCCTTGCCACTAGGTTCATCAGTACCGTTTTTTTAGATTCCATATATGTGTATTAGCATACAGTATTTGTTTTTCTCTTTCTGACTTACTTCACTCTGTATGACAGACTCTAGGTCCATCCACCTCACTGCAAATAATTCAGTTTTGCTCCTTTTTATGGCTGAGTAATATTCCATTGTATATATGTGCCACATCTTCTTTATCCATTCATCTGTCGATGGACACTTAGGTTGTTTCCATGTCCTGGCTATTGTAAATAGAACACAGCATTATATAAACTATTTTCATTGCTATGCAGGGAATGTTTGTGTTCCCCCAAATTCATATGCTGAAGCCCTAAGCCCCAGGGTATTCAGTATTTGGAAGTGGGACCTTTGGGAGGTAATTACATTTAGATATGGTCACGAGGGTGTGCCCCTCATAATAGGCTTTAACAGGATTAATGTCATTATAAGGAAAGGAAGAGAGAGAGAGAGAGAGAGAGAATCTCCATGCATGCAGAAATAAGAGGTCCTGTGAGCACATGTTTAGGTGGTGGTGGCTGCCTGTAACACAAAAATAGGACCCTCACCAAGAATTGAATCTGCTGGCATCTTGATTTTGGACTTCTCAGCCTCCAAAACTGTGAAAAATAACTGTCTGCTGTTTAAGCTACTCAGTCAATGGTATTTTGTTATCACAGCCAGAGCTAAGACATTCATTTAATATAGTTTCTAGATTGTATTGCATTTTTTTAAAGACCTATGTTCAGTCTCTTAAAATAACCTATAATAGAAAAGAATCTGCAAAAGAATCTATGCCTATACCTGTATCTATCTATATGTATGTATACCTATCTCACTCTCTCTATATATATGAATCACTTTGCTATACACCTGAAAACAACACAATATTGTGAATCAACTATAGTTCAATAAAAATGTTTTAAAACAACAATAAAAAACAATAAACTAAAAGCTTTTGTACAGCAAAGGAAACCATAAACAAAACAAAAAGACAACCCTTAGAACAGGAGAAAATATTTGCACATGAAGCAACCGACAGGGGATTAATTTCGAAAATATACAAAGAGCTCATGCAGCTCAAAAAACCCCACAAATAACCCAATTAAAAATTGGGCAGAAGATCTAAATAGACATTTCTCCAAAGAAGACATACAAATGGACAAAAAGTACATGAAAAGATGCTCAGCATCACTAATTATTAGAGAAATGCAAATCAAAACTACAATGAGGTGTCACCTCACACCAGTCAGAATGGCTATCATCAAAAAATCTACAAACAATAAATGTTGGAGAGGGTATGGAGAAAAGGGAAGCTTCCTACACTGTTGGTGGGAATGTAAATTGATACAGCCACTGTGGAGAACAGTATGGAGGTTCCTTAAAAAACTAAAAATAGAAACTACCACATTAACCAGAAATCCCACTCCTAGGCATATACCTGGAGTAAAACCATGAGAAAAGATACATGCACCCCAACGTTCATTGCAGCACTATTTACAAGAGCCAGGACATGGAAGCAACCTAAATGTTCATCAACAGAGGAATGGATAAAGAAGATGTGGTACATATATACAATGGAATATTACCCAGCCATAAAAGAGAACAAAATAATGTCATTTACAGCAACGTGGATGGACCTAGAGATTGTCATACTGAGTGAAGTAAGTCAGACAGAGAAAGACAAATATCATATGATATTGCTTATATGTGGAATCTAAAAAATAGGGTAGAAATGAAGTTATTTACAAAACAGAAGTAGAGTCATGGATGTAGAAAACAAACATGGTTACCAGGGGAAGGGGTGTGGTAAATTGGGAGACTGTGATTGACATCTACACATTACTATATAAAATAGGTAACTAATAAGAACCTGCTGTATAGAACAGGGAACTTTACTCTGTAATGGTCTATATGGGAAAAGAATCTAAAAAAAAAAAATAGTGGATATATGTATATGTGTAACTGATTCACTTTTCTGTACACCTGAAAATAACACAACATTGTAAATCAACTATACTCCAATAAAAATTAAAAGTAAAATAAAAGCTTATACTAAAAATTTTAAAAAAACCAAAAAACAAAGGCTCTTTACTGAACTTTCCTACTGGTTGCTAAATCTGCCTGGTCTCTGACCTGTGAGACTGGTCATACCTGTGTATATGGTGTTATACGTGGGTGCCCATGGAGCCCACAGCCCCAGAATTGATATAGGTGCTCAAGTACCAATGTTTGGAGTTCCACCTGTGCCAACATGCAGGCCATGTGGATTCAGAAATTGCTACAGATATATCTGTTTAGCTATAGCTACTGGCTGTACACAATTATCATACCATTTATAAGCAATGTCAACATCTGAATCTGTGCCAGAAAGATACTTCGACCTCATCAGATTTGTCTAAACTATTATGTCCTTCTTCCTCACTGCATGAACCCGATGGCCCAGAGGGCAGGAAAAACAATTTTAAGCCTTTTTTCTCCCTCTTTCTATCTTCCTTTTCATGTTTCCCTAATTTACCAAAACAATCCCTCAATCTAGAAAGGGCAGACCTCTTTTTTATTTACTTTCTAAATTAATATTTTAAATAATATCTACAGAAAATCAACATATATTTTGCCTTTTAATAGATTCTATTTTTAGAACTATTTACTTGCTACAGAATCCTATTTTTACTCTCAGGATCTAAATTTTAATTTACAGTTAGTTTTTACAATTTTTCTAGATTAATTGCAAAATATCCGCCCCTACCTCTACCACAGGCAGATGAAAGCCTTGGGCTAAGGAAAGAGACTTAGTTAAGTGAAGGCAAGAGACAAATGAAACTACATGAATATTTCATAGAAATATATACCAATTTACAAAATGTGTTTTTGGCTACCAAAAATGTGACTGGGACACCCTCCTAAGTTCTGTGTGTTGTATATTTCAGTGACTTCACATTATTCTCATTCCAAGAAATGCCACAGTGTCTTGCATTTTTTTTACTTATATAAGCAATACGCCTTTCTGAGTGTTCAGTATAAGTCTCATGTTCTATATGAAATTGTTTTCAATACTTTTAGAACTGAATGATCTCCACAGTCAATAAATAACTGGCAAGCCCTCCTGTGTGGAAGGTGTGGTCTGGTCACTGTCTTTTTTTTTTTTTTTTTTTTTTTTTTGCGGTACGTGGGCCTCTCACCGTTGTAGCCTCTTCCGCTGCAGAGCACAGGCTTCGGACGCGCAGGCTCAGTGGCCATGGCTCACGGGCCCAGCGGCTCCGCGGCATGTGGGATCTTTCCGGACCGGGGCACGAACCCGTGTCCCCTGCATCGGCAGGCGGACTCTCAACCACTGCGACACCAGGGAAGCCTCCTGGTCACTGTCTTTAAGGAATTTATACACAAACTTATGTAGACAAACTTTGCCTAGAGCTTGTAAATATCTTTGGCTTTGTGAGCCATATGAGGGCTCTGTCACATTTCTACCTCCCCTCCTCTTCCTCCTCCTCCTCCTTTTCTTCCTCCATCCTTTATAAGCATTTTTTTAAAAAGTTTAAAAATGTAAAGGCTTTGCTGCAATTTGCCCAATGTACTTTAGTTTGCTGATCCCTGTCCTAGATCAAGAGGGTGGATAATAAATACACAGGTGTAGCTGCCTGTGTGTATATGTGTGTGTGGTGTGTGTGTGCATGTAGTAAATGAATGCCATGATAGAGAAACGGGTCGGTGTCTATTTTAGGTAGAAATATCAGAGAAATGGCTTCATTTGGAGCAAAACCTTGAACATAATGAGTGAAATAATGTAGCCATGTAGAGATCTGAGACATCAATCTAGGCAGAAGGAATAGTAGGTGGAAATTTCCTCAGCTGAGGAAAAGAAAAATCAGTATGACTTGGATGGAGTGAAAAAGTTAAAGTCGGATGAGTTACACAATCAGAGACAATAGGGACAATACCACTTGGAGTGGTAAAGGTCATGGTGGCCATTAGGGCTGTAACGGAAGCCATTGGAGGGTGGAGGCAACTGACTCAGGAATTAGAGAAGCTGGAAGATGGCATTCCCTGCCATCTTGGAACGGAATCTTGGGTGGAAGTGGGACTGCAGCACAGCTGCTGCTTCATACCAGAAAGATGTGCCAGCATATCCAAGACAGTGTGCGTTTTACGCACCACCACTGACTCCACAGTGACCTTCTAAATAAATGTGTCTCTGCTTCATTCCTGCTCATCATCTAGTGAGATGGATGGATAGACAGCTTGACTACTTTCCTTTCCATATACAAAACAAAAGTGATGCAGCCAATAAAGAAAAGAGATTTCATGAAAGAGAAACTGAACAACTTGCAATGCTGTCCTGCTGTCAGTAAAATGAGGACTCAGAACTAGTCTCAGATGTTGTCTTGTCAGTATTGGGGATTAGTAACCCTGACAAAGATGTATTCAGGGATGATAGTAGATTAATAGAGACAGATATGTCACAGTAGAAATAATGTATAACTCTATTGAGAGGTTTTGCAACAAGGACAAGCAGACAAATAACAGGCATCAGAAAGGGGGTATTTCTTTTTTTTTTAACATCTGTATTGGAGTATATTTGTTTTACAATATTGTGTTAGTTTCCGCCGTATAACAAAGCCAATCAGCTATATGTATACATATATCCCCATATCCCCTTCCTCTTGCATCTCCCTCCCACCCTCCCTATCCCACCCCTCTAACTGGTCACAAAGCAGCGAGCTGATCTACCTGTGCTAAGCGGCTGCTTGCCACTAGCTATCTATCTTACATATCGTAGTGTGTATATATCCATGCCACTCTCTAACTTCATCCCAGCTTACCCTTTCCCCTCCCCATGTCCTCAAGTCCATTCTCTACGCCTGCGTATTTATTCCCGTCCTGCCCCTAGGTTCTTCAGAACTTTTTTTTTTTTTTAGATTCCATATATAGGTTAGTATACAGTATTTGTTTTTCTCTTTCTGACTTACTTCACTCTGTATGACAGACTCTAGGTCAATCCACCTCTCTACAAATAACTCAGTTTCGTTTCTTTTTATGGCTGAGTAATATTCCATTGTATATATGTGCCACATCTTCTTTATCCATTCATCTGATGATGGACACTTAGATTGCTTCCCTGTCCTGGTTATTGTAAATAAAGCTGCAATGAATATTGTGGTACTTGACTCTTTTTGAATTATGGTTTTCTCAGGGTATAAGCCCAGTAGTGGGATTGCTGGGTCATATGGTAGTTCTAGTTTTAGTTTTTTAAGGAACCTCGATACTGTTCCCCATAGTGGCTGTATCAATTTACATTCCCACCAACAGTGCAAGAGGGTCCCCTTTTCTCCACACCCTCTCCAGCATTTATTGTTTGTAGATTTTTTGATGATGGCCATTCTGACTGGTGTGAGGTGACACTTCATTGTAGTTTCGATTTGCATTCCTCTAATGATTAGTGACGTTGAGCATCTTTTCATGTGTTTGTTGGCAATCTGTATATCTTCTTTGGAGAAATGTCTGTTTAGGTCTTCTGCCCAATTTTGGATTGGATTGTTCATTTTTTTGATATTCAGTTGCATGAGCTGCTTGTAAATTTTGGAGATAAATCTTTTGTCATTTGCTTCATTTGCTAATATTTTCTCCCATTCTGAGGGATGTCTTTTCATCTTGTTTATGGTTTCCTTTGCTGTGCAAAAGCTATTAAGTTTCATAAGGTCCCATTGGTTTATTTTTGTTTTTATTTCCATTTCTCTAGGAGGTGGGTCAAAAAGGACCATGCTGTGATTTATGTCATAGAGTGTTCTGCCTATGTTTTTCTCTAAGAGTTTTATAGTCTCTGGCCTTACATTTAGGTCTTTAATCCATTTTGAGTTTATTTTTGTGTATGGTATTAGGGAGTATTCTAATTTCATTCTTTTAAATGTAGCTGTCCAATTTTCCCAGCACCACTTATTGAAGAGGCTGTCTTTTCTCCATTGTATATTCTTGCCTCCTTTATCAAAAATAAGGTGACCATATGTGTGTGGGTTTCTCTCTGGGCTTTCTATCCTGTGACATTGATCTATATTTCTGTTTTTGTGCCAGTTCCACACTGTCTTGATTACTGTAGCTTTGTAGTATAGTCTGAAGTCCGGGAGCCGGATTCCTCCAGCTCCGTTTTTCTTTCTCAAGATTGCTTTGGCTATTCGGGGTCTTTTGTGTTCCCATACAAATTGTGAAATTCTTTGCTCTAGTTCTGTGAAAAATGTCATTGGTAGTTTGATAGGGATTGCACTGAATCTGTAGATTGTTTTGGGTAATAGAGTCATTTTCAGAATGTTGACTCTTCCAATCCAAGAACATGGTATATCTCTCCATCTGTTTGTATCATCTTTAATTTCTTTCATCAGTGTATTATAGTTTTCTGCATACAGCTCTTTTGTCTCCCTAGGTAGGTTTATTCTTAGGTATTTTATTCTTTTTGTTGCAATGGTAAATGGGAGTGTTTCCTTAATTTCTCTTTCAGATTTTTCATCATTAGTGTATAGGAATGCAAGAGATTTCTGTGTATCAATTTTGTATCCTGCTACTTTACCAAGTTCACTGATTAGCTCTAGTAGTTTTCTGGTAGCATCTTTAGGATTCTCTATGTCTCATGTCATCTGCAAACAGTGACAGTTGTACTTCTTTTCCAATTGGGATTCCTTTTATTTCTTTTTCTTCTCTGATTGCCATGGCTAGGACTTCCAAATCTATGTTGAATAATAGTGGTGAGAGTGGACATCCTTGCCTTGTTACTGATCTTAGAGGAAATACTTTCAGTTTTTCACCACTGAGAATGATGTTTGCTGTGGGTTTGTCATATATGGCCTTTATTATTTTGAGGTAGGTTCCCTCTATGCCAACTTTCTGGAGAGTTTTTATCGTAAATGGGTGTTGAATTTTGTCAAAAGCCTTTTCTATATCTATTGAGATGATCATATGGTTTTTCTTCTTCAATTTGTTAATATGGTGTATCACATTGATTGATTTGCATATATTCAAGAATCCTTGCATCCTCAGGATAAATCCCACTTGATCATGGTGTATGATCCTTTTAATGTGTTGTTGGATTCTGTTTGCTAGTATTTTGTTGAGGACTTTTGCGTCTATATTCATCAGTGATATTGGTTTGTAATTTTCCTTTTTGTAGTATCTTTGTTTGGTTTTGGTATCAGGGAGATGGTGGCCTCAGAGAATGAGTTTGGGAGTGTTCCTTTCTCTGAAATTTTTTGGAAGAGTGTGAGAAGGATGGGTGTTAGCTCTTCTCTAAATGTTTGACAGAATTCACCTGTGAAGCCATCTGGTCCTGGACTTTTGTTTGTTGGAAGATTTTTAATCACAGTTTCAATGTCAGTGCTTGTGATTGGTCTGTTCATATTTTGTATTTCTTCCTGGTTCATTCTTGGAAGGTAATACCTTTGTAAGAATTTGTCCTTTTCTTCCAGGTTGTCCATTTTATTGGCAAAGAGTTGCTTGTAGTAGTCTCTGCGGATGCTTTGTATTTCTGTGGTGTCTGTTGTAACTTCTTTTCCTTTTCCAAATTTATTGATTTGAGTCCTCTCTCTCTTTTTCTTGATGAGTCTGGCTATTGGGTTTTCAATTTTGTTTATCTTCTCAAAGAACCAGCTTTTAGTTTTATTGATCTTTGCTATTGTTTTCTTTGTTTCTAGTTCATTTATTTCTGCTCTGATCTTTATGATTTCTTTCCTTCTGCTAACTTTGGGTTTTGTGTGTTCTTCTTTCTCTAGTTCTTAGGTGTAAGGTTAGATTGTTTATTTGAGATTTTTCTTGTTTCTTGAGGTAGGCTTGTATAGCTATAAACTTCCCTCTTAGAACTGCTTTTGCTGCATCCCGTAGGTTTTGGATCATCGTGTTTTCATTGTCATTTGTCTCTAGGTATTTTTTGATTTCCTCTTTGATTTCTTCAGTGATCTCTTGGTTATTTAGTAACGTATTGTTTAGCCTCCATGTGTTTGTGTTTTTTACGTTTTTTTCCCTGTAACTCATTTCTAATCTCAAAGCATTGTGGTCAGAAAAGATGCTTGATATGATTTCAATTTTCTTAAATTTACTGAGGCGTGATTTGTGACCCAAGATGTGATCTATCCTGGAAAATGTTCCATGCACACTTGAGAAGAAAGTGTAATCTGCTGTTTTTGGATGAGAGAGAGAATTTTGAAGAAAAATTGGTAGAACTTTTGAGTGCCTGAAAAGATGTTTGAGCATTTCAAAAAATTAGTGATCAGTATGTTACGCATCTGCAGAAACACTTGGAATAATTAGAAAACTAAGCAAATAACAATTGTGGCAATGATTAAGTCCAGGAAAAAAATGTTTTGCAAAAGAGTTGTAATCCATGTATCACTGGATTTAACTCTGCACAATGTTCACAGTCATAATAGTGTAAAAATTATTGTTCACTTGTGCATCTAGCAACAGGGAGAGGACAGACGATAGGAAGGGGAGTGCAGAAGAACTAATGCCTCAATTGAAAAAGCATAGTCTATAGATAATATCAGTATATTTCAGCATTTTAAAAACTATTCATACATATGAGATTACTTTTAGAAGAACTTTATGACTGGTAAATTCACTTTTGAGATTCTACTCTATTTGTTAAAATATTCATATTTGTGGTGAATTAAAACAAAACCTTATTGTAGCAAATAAATTAAAAATTAACTGGGACCCTGACAGCTCAGCCTCAAGTCCTCAACGGCCATTTATTTCCTTTTGCCAACATGTAGTCAAGTTTCTATTTTCTATAAGGTTTGAAACCTATTAGATAAGCTATAAATGCTTAAATTTTCAAAACATTTGTTTATGATGCTATTTTATGTGCCCACATGATAAATATGTGAAAATAACTTAATCTTTATCATTATCACCACCATCTGCATCACCTTCCAAATAGTCATGTCTATTTTCTGCCAAAAGGTAGTGCATCAGAACAGTGACATCCAATAATTGCTGGCCATTCCCTTCTAGCTGTTACATGAAGGAATATTTGGTTGGGTGAAGCTCAGAGAAACATGGGGTTTGTATTCAAGACTGAAATTACCCATTGTTCAGGGCTTTAGAATCAATATAGTTATCATTTAATAATCATTACCTTTAATAATGTCTCCTTGGTATTGCCTGAGGGAGTGAGCAGCAGTAACTGAAATTCAACCACATATTTTAAAAGAAATATTCAATAGCATTTTTCCTTCAGAATAAGTTACCTTATTTAGGTAAATACTGGGAGAGTATGTATATTTAGTACATATGAGGTCTGGCTTAACTTTAATTTTGGCAAATCAATAACTAGCAAGATGTAGGAAATGTCACAGTCTCATCTAAATTCTCCATGTTTTTTGTTTATTTGAATGAATGAACAAGTGCTATAATGACTATCAAAGTTAAGTACCGTGTTGAAAGAACTTCTCCTCAACAGTTTTTTGTTTTGGTTTTTTTCCTGCCCACCATATCAGATTTTGCAAGGCATTTAAATGATTTGTCAGAAGTGAATGTGCTTAGTAGTCCAGGCAGTGAAGGGACCTTGAACAACAATTTTCATCAGAATAAGTAAAAAATCAGTGTTAAGAATAAAAGTTATTAGAAAATAAATGACTACAACTTCAAAAAGACAATATTGTGTTTTAGATAACTACTGAAAGGAGTTTAAAAGAATCAAATGGTTTGAAGTATTCAGTGTGCAATTTAACAAATTAATAATTTTAACATATGCCTTATGTAATTTAGATAGACATCAGTCAGTTTAAACATTCAGAAAAAAATGGATGCTTTATAAGCAGAGCTATAAGATGTCTGTTTAGAGTACATATTTTCAAAATTTTATAAACTGTTTCCAAAACTATAAAAGAGTATTTTATGTTACCATTTGAATATTTTTAGTATTGAAGAACAACCTTTTACATTTCAAATCTAAAGATATTCTAACATAACATGTCCTTTTTCATATAGTAGCAGTATTTGATCTAACTTGTTAATTTTTATTCATAGTTAAATTTTAACATTACATGACAAAAATATTTAGGTGGAAAATTTTTATAATGCTTGAGGAGTTTTCTAAGGCTTTCAAAATCATATACAGTTTCTGCTCCAGCAATGGTTGACACCATTCTAAGACTGTCAAGATAGAATTCATTAACATATATAACTAAATCTACATCTTTTATAGAAATAGCATGGAACCTGCACTCCTTGACAGATTAAAGAAAGCTGTATCCTAAATTGTGCAAATTAAGCCTCTGTTACAAAACTTACCCAAATCAAAGACCCACCATTTGCCTCTTATGACAGGATAAAAATAAGAGTCTCATAGAAACAAAATAAAAAAAGACAGTCTGTCATTCTATCTTAAAGAAAACATCTGTCAGGAACCCTTCAAAAATAATTGGGAAGAAAACGTGTTAGGTTCTGCAACCCACTGAGTCATTTTAAGGTGCATTTGAGCATGTTAGAAATGGTATTTTTTATGATCAACCTAGTTGTGCAGTGATGTATTTCCAGAATTTCCTCAAACTTGCTTTAAAATAACTATTTTGATTTTAACCTTAAGCATTTATTCCATTAAAAGAAAACTTTTAAATTTCCCTAGGCTGGCTCTCAACGTTCTAGTAGACTGTACATATTTTATTTCTAAATTCACTGTGCTGTGATTTCGTCTGAAAAATATTGTTAGACCTATTGTATCTTAGAAAAATGTAGTCTAGATTTTAGTTTTTAATTTCTCTGTTAAGGAAATTCATATATTCCTCTGAGAAGGTAATGCTGATATGTATAATTTGTCAATTAAAGGAAAGATCATTTTTTCCATTAAACAACAGCACTCATCAGTTTGTCAAGTTTGTCTACTTGTTACTTTCTTCCAATCATTTGCCATCCACAGCAGAAGAGAGGCATGTCTTTTCAACTTTCTCTCTCCCTACAATGCCTTAAATATAGCTCAATATAAGTTTATTAATTTTAAATATATGTATAAAATTGTATTTATAAGCTATTATTTGAAGCCAAGACTGGTAACAACATTCCTAACTATTCATATTCTATTAGAATTATGATAGCTTGTTAAATTTTAGCTACCCTCTTTGACCTGATATATGAAAATAACTTTTTGATGTAAAATTTTATTAAAAAGAAGATTAATTTTGTTAAATGAAAAGCACTTCCAAGATTAGAAGATTTGTATTTCATGTCATCTAATTTTACAATTTCCTACCTTCAGCCAGTGTTGATAACTTCAAATTCAGTGTGTCTGGGAGTGATGATATGACTGCCAATCCATGAATCCTGCCTGTTAAATTCTGTTAAGCTCTTATCCATTCTTAACTCCCTTAACCCACTCATTCTTCCCCACCTGCTCTGAGTCCTATTCTTTCAATAACATCTATAAACAAACAACAATACACACACACACACACACACACGTATAAAATATTCCACTAATTAGGAGAAGCAAGAGGATATGATACAAAAGGCTGAATGAGACAGGTCCTTCTCAATGACACATTTTTACATCATTTTGTCTCTCAAATACCGGGTCCAAAATATACTAGGCAATGATCATTAACAGAAAAACAATCCCTTCCCCCAAATCAATTTTTACAATATAATTCCAAACTAACCTAATTTGTTAAAGTAGACGCATACTCCCTATAATTACTTGATTGGCACAGTAAATAATACATAAGTTATTTAATGCATATTCACTGAAACAATAGATGCATTTTTTAAACTAGAACTTCACTGTAGAAATACTGTGTTTTTAGTAGCCAAAGCATTAGACTGGCAGCCAAAATTTCTGATCATGTGACTACTCTCTGAATAGCTGCAATGCATGTGGAAAGAGAGTGTTTCTTTACAACAATTTTCTCTGTTTTGTTGGTATTGATTTATAAAAAGCTTTTGTAACACTGAGATCCATAAACATAGGAGTTTAAACCAGCTAGATTCAGTTTTCTCTCATGTAGCAGTCCTGAGGTAAACATTCCAGGACTGGCAAAATGACTGCCATCTTCTGTATGTTGATTTTATCTCTGCATCCATTCACCTCTCACTTTGCCAGTCAGAAGGAAAAAGAAACACAGAAGACACTCAAAATGCATATATTTGAAGGGCAGGGCTGGAAAATACTCATGTCTGCTCACATTGCGTTGGTCAGAATTTCATCGCTTAGTTAAAACTGTAACTAGGTAGGCTGGGAAGAGCCTAACCGGGGTCGGGAATGGGGATTTGTGCCCAGCTAGAAGTTATAATATTAAAGGAAGAGCAATAAAAGAAATGTAGGTGAACAAGTCTTTGTCACATTGTGCCTCTTACTTTGTATAAAGTAGGCATAATGATACTTTACATAGGTATTAGCTTCCTATTAACGTAGAATAAATGATAACAAGCATAGTTACAATGCTGTTGTTGTTGTTCTAGTTTGGGTACTACTGGTTTCTTTAAGTATCATTTTGGTGAAGATGCTGTTTCTATAAATGTCTTAAATGCTTTCTTGTGACCTATCACTTGTCAAATGATGAGGGCTCTCAAGATACTCTTCCCCTTGTAAAACAAAAACACAACTCTTCTTTCTTTAAAAAAAATTTTTTTTTTGGATAAATTTTCAGGTATAGACCAGTCAGGCTAAGACAGTAATAAAATTACGTGTAACCAAGTTTCCTTCTCAATTCATGCTTTCAATCATATATAATTAATATAAATTGGGAAAGTTGGTAATTCAACAACATTTATTGGTTACCTATTCAACTTTGTATACAATGTCAGACTATCACTGTAGGACAATGGATTAATTACATTGGGGTGACAAAACAGGCCTACCATAAGAGGTAAGTGTTAAAGACCCAAAGTAAGATTGAAGGATGAATATAAGCTTGACAAGTGGATGAAGGTGTAGCTAAAAAGTGTGTGGTAGCGAGAAGGTATTCTCAGCAGAAAGAGGCACATTAGCAGTAGCATTCTGAGTTAAAATTCCGTGGTGGGCCTGGGAAATTATGAGTTTCATGTAGATGTTATATACAGAGTATATGGTGATCAGGGGTCCTGAAGAAGAAAAACCTATTCTATACCTACAATCTTAGTTTCCTTACACCCTTGTACTTTCATCATATCTGATGGACAAATCTCCATGCTGGACCAATAGGTGGGGTTCAGGTTGGTGAATGATTTTCTATATTCTTCCCCCTTTCAACACTATATCAAAACTTTATTGCTCTTCACGGAAACAACTGGTGTCCTTGTTTCCTTTTTGAAACTCTTCAAATTTGGAAAATCTGCCAGCATGATCTGACTAAAATAAATCTGTGTATATAGATTTGACACTTAATTTTTTCTGTATGTCTGTATTGCATACAGGAGAAAGTCCAAGGTGTTTTGTAAGGCATAAAAAATCCTTCCATGTTCTCACAGCTGCTTACTCTACAAACTTAATCTCTAATGCCTCCTTACCTTCTATATTAGGACCTCATAACACTTCTGGATAAACTGCTTGCTGCCCTCATCATGTTGTTTCCCCTGTCTTTCTCCCTCATTGGCTAAAGGCTATTCATTATTTACACATCTCCGCCTTATTCATGTTATTCAATTACGCTTTATTTACCCTTTTTATCTTCAGTAGTAAACTCAAGGTCAGTAAAATGTTAGGAACAAAATAAGTCATTGTGAAGTGCTGATTGATGCTTGGGATGGTGGAGCATTTTAAATTCCTGAACTTTAAGAAAATTTCTATCACTATTTCACAGATGAGGGAAAAGATAGTTCGAATGTCAAAAGAAAAGCTAAACTGATGGATACTAAGTTCTGTATTGAACTTAAGGTTATTAACGTGTAATAAATATTTATTCAAATTGTTCCTGTGTTACAGATGGTTGTTCCCCTCTATTGGTCCCCTCTCTAGAGTTAGCTTTCATAAGCAATAGTGGAAAAGTTAAAGTTGTGTATATACGTGCACACACACACATACACACACTGTGGTCCAGTTAGCAACAAATCAAGTGGTGACTATTTAAATTATACAAGAAGAAAGGGTCAAGATGGCAGAGGAGGAGGAGGACGTGGAACTCGCCTCACCCCACAAAGGCATCAAGAACACATCTACCAATGGAACAGTTCTCACACAGCACTGGCTGAACACTAGCAGAGGACCTCAGACACCTAAAAGGACAAGAAAGATCCCCACATAACCAGGTAGGATGAAAGAAAGAGGAAGTGAAAAGGAAGAGGAGAGGAAGTAGGATGGAACCTGTACACCTGCGGGGAAGCTGAAGCCTTCCTGAATCTGGGGAAGCCCCCTCACCAATGGGGAGATCAGCTGGGATAGAAGGGGAGCTTTGGAGGCTCAGAGGAGAATGCAGCGATCAGTCTGTGGCAGGCAGGACAGACTGAGACCTACACAAATGGTCTGTGACATAGCCCTGCGTGCCCCAGTCTGAGACGAGTGCCTGTCGGTGCACACGGGGGCTGGGGGCTGGGTGCTGGAACGTGGGGTTTGGAGAGCAGACCTGGGGAGGGGGTTGCTACTGGCTGTGAGGAGACAGCCTGAGGGGATGGGAGTTAGGAGTTCTGCAACGGGAAATGCTTGTGGAGAAAGCCTGTACTGCCATAGAAGCAAAGCGCCATTGTTTAGTGATGCACAAGGGGCAGGGCTGCTATTGCAGCCTCTCTCCTCACTCACCAGCCCCTGCCTCCCCAGGCACCAGGGAGGGCTCCTGCTGGAGTAGCTTGAGCACCCCTAGCCATCACCTCCTCTGCCCCCTCCCCACCTAGGCGGTCCGCTTGCCCTGATCACCACCTCACCTCCCTCCTGCCTGACGGGCTCACACATTCTGATAGCCAACCTGGCACCCTCTTGCCTGGGGAGCCCATGCACCCTGATCGCTGCACCCCCATCCTCCCACCTGACAGGCTTGTGTGCTCCGGAAGCCTCAGGAGCAGATGCCGCTGGGTGGCCCACACGCAGAGGGGGGGCTGAAACCACAGCTGAGCCCCAGGGGCTGTGTGACTAAGGAAGAGGAACTGAAATCTCTCCTCGCAGCTGCACGAACCATGGAGTTACATCTCTGCTGATGGCTTCCTAAATTCAGAGCCTGTGGAACAACCGAATGGACAAAAGTGCTCCTGCAGCTGAGACTGGTCTGGCTTTAGAAGCTGTGGGCTCTGTGGGCACGTAGACTCAGGGGTTGGGCCAGGCCAGAGTCTGAGCTGCTCCACAGCTCCCAGAGGAGATCCAGGTACACAATTAGTGCAGTCCTGGGACCTGACCTCCGTGGATCTGAGCCAGTGGCCTGGTGAAAACAACGCCTGAGAATCACCAGGACCAACTGACTGCATATCCACGGTTAAGGTGGGACCAAGAGCAGTGCCAACAATAGGGTACTTTGTGAGCCTGCACAGTTGGTGAAAGGGGACACAACAGAGCATACTCATGGGTGAACACCTCCAGAGGGGGAAAACTCAGTGGCTTCCCTCCCAGTGGCAATGCTCCAATCCTGCCACCTTTGCACTGCAGATCAGAAACACAGCTAACAAACAGATCTGGGGGCTTCTACTCCAACAACTGGGGAACAGACCTGGCCCTGACAGGGCAGTGACAACCACAGAGCAAAAAGGAGGCCCTGCTCAATATCAAGGGTGGGCTCTGGTCACTAAAACAACAGTCAAACCCCCTATCAAAGGGATAATAGCCAACATACACTGAGGAAAAAGGTGGCAGTCATCCATACTAAAAAAAGCCCTCACACCAAAAAATATATATAAAAATTTAAAAATAAACCCACGCAGCCTACACAGGGACATTCCCACATAAAAATAGCCCTCCAAGACAGTCTGAGGATCTGACACCAGGAGAAAGAACCTCCAGAGCATTTAGCCTTGAAAGCCAGTGGGGCTTGAGTGCAGGAGCTCCACAGGGCTGGGGGAACAGCGACTCCACTCTTGGAGGATGCACACAAGGTCTCACCTCCACTGTGACCCAGCACAAAGCAGTACGTCCATAGGAACCTGGGCAGATCTACCTAGGGGTCTTTAAATATCTCCTGGAGAGGTGGGGGTTGGCTGTAGCTCACTGTGGGGGTGAGGGGATGGATAGTGGAGGCCCCAGGGAATATTACTTGGTGTGAGCTCTCCTGAAGGTTGACGCTTCGGCACCAAAACCCAGCCCCATTCAACAGCCTGCAGGCTCCAGTGCTGGAATGCCTCAGGCCAAACAACCAGCAAAACAGGAACACAGCCCCACCCATCAGCAGAAAGTCTGCCTAAAGTCATACTAACCTCACAGACACCCCAAAACACACCCCTTAACACATTCCTGCCCACCAGAGGGACAAGGCCCAGTTCTACCCACCAGAGTGCAGACACCAGTACCTCCCAACAGGAAGCATGCACAAGCCACTGAACCAACCTCACCCACCAAGGGGCAGACAACAGAAGCAAGAGGAACTATGATCCTGCAGCCTGCAGAAAAGAGACCACAAACACTGTAAGTTAGACAAAATGAGATGACAGAGAAATATGTTGCACAAGAAGGAGCAAGATAAAAATCTACAAGAACAGCCAAGTGAAGAGGAGATAGGCAATCTACCTGAAAAAGAATTCAGAATAATTATAGGAAAGATGATTCAAAATCTCAGAAAAAGAATGGAGGCTCAGATCGAGAAGATAGAAGAAATGTTTAATAAAGACCTAGAATTACTAAAGAACAAACAAAGATGAACAATAAAATAACTGAAATGAAAAATACACTAGAAGGAATCAATAGCAGAATAACTGAGGCAGAGGAACGGTTAACTGAACTGCAAGATAGAATGGTGGAAATCACTGTCACGGAACAGAATAAAGAGAAAAGAGTGAAAAAAAAATTAGGACAGTCTCAGAGACGTCTAGGACAATATTAAATGCACCAAAATTCTAATTATAGGGGGCCCGGAAGAAGAAGAGAAAGAGAAAAGGCCTGAGAAAATATTTGAAGAGATTATAGTAGGAAACTTCCCTAACATGGGAAAGGAAATAGTCACCCAAGTCCAAGAGGTGCAAAGAGTCCCATACAAGATAAACCCAAAGAAGAACACGCTGAGACACACAGTAATCACTAACAAATATTAAATACAAAGAAAAAATATTAAAAGCAACAAGGGAAAAGCAATAAATAACATATAAGGGAATCCCCATAAGGTAATCAGCTGATTTTTTCAGCATAATCTCTGCAGGCCAGAAGAGAGTAGCACAATATATTTCAAGTGATGAAAGCGAAAAACCTACAACCAAGAATACTCTACCCAGAAAGGCTCTCATTCATATTCAAGGGAGAAATCTTGCTTCACAGACAAGAAAAAGCTAAGAAAATTCAGCACCACCATACCAGCTTTAAAACAAATGCTAAAGGAACTTCTCAAGGCAAGGGGGAAAAAAAAAGAGGCCACAACTACAAACAAGAAAATCACAAATGGGAAAGCTCACTGGTAAAGGTAAACATACGGTAAAAGCAGGAAAACATCCACACACAACTGTGATATCAAAAGCAGCAATCATGAGAAGAAGAGAAGAGAATAAATGCTTGAAATAGGAATTGTATTCAAAATTAAAAGACCAGCAACTTAAAACAATCGTGTATACAGATACACTGCTATATCAAAACCTCACGGGAAATGCAAACCAAGAAACTACAGTAGACATACACAAAAAAGAAAAAGTAACCCAAAAACAACACTAAAGATGGTCATCAAACCACAAGAGAAGAGAACGAAAGAGGAAGGGAAGAAAAAAGACCTACAAAAACAAACCCTAAGCAATTAAAAAAATGGCAATAGGAACACACATATCAATAATTACCTTAAAGGTAAATGGATTAAATGCTCCAACCAAAAGACAAAGACTGGCTGAATGGATACAGAAACAAGACCTGTATATACGCTGTCTACAAGAGACCCACTTCAGATCTAGGGACACATACAGAGTGAAAGTGAGGGGAAGGAAAAAGATATTCCATGCAAATGGAAATCAAAAGAAAGCTGGAGTTTGAATAGTCATATCAGACAAAATAGACTTTAAAATAAAGACTGGGGCTTCCCTGGTAGCGAAGTGGTTGAGAGTCCGCCTGCCGATGCAGGGGACACGGGTTCGTGCCCCGATCCAGGGAGATCCCACATGCTGCGGAGTGGCTGGGCCCGTGAGCCACGGCCGCTGAGCCTGCACATCCAGAGCATGTGCTCCGCAATGGGAGAGGCCACAACAGTGAGAGGCCCACGTACGGCAAAATAAATAAATAAAGACTGTTACAAGTGACAAGGAAGGACACTACATAATGATCAAGTGATCAACCCTAGAAGAAGATATAACAATTATAAATATTTATGCACCCAACATAGGAGCACCACAAAACACAAGACAAATGCTAACAGCCATAAAAAGGGAAATCGACAGTAACACAATAATAGTGGGGGACTTTAACACCCCACTTACACCAAAGGACAGATAATGCAGACAGAAAATTATAAGGAAACACAAGCCTCAAATGATACATTAGACCAGACTGACTTAACTGATATTTTTAGGACATTCTACCTAAAAGCAGCCAAATACACTTTCTTGTCAAGTGCACACAGAACATTCTTCAGGATAGATCACATCTTGGGCCACGAATCAAGCCTCTGTAAATTTAAGAAAACTGAAATCATATCAAGCATCTTTTTGGACCACAAGGCTATGAGATTAGAAATCAACTACAGGAAAAAAAAAAACTGTAAAACACATGAACACATGGAGACTAAACAATATGCTATTTAATAACCAATGTATCACTGAAGAAATCAAAGAGGCAATCAAAAAATATCTAGAGACAAATGAAAATGAAAACATGACATTCCAAAACCTATGGGACACAGCAAAAGCTTTTCTAAGAGGGAAGTTTATAGCAATACAATCTTACCTCAGGAAACAAGAAAAATCTAAAACAAACAACCTAACCTTACATGTAAAGCAACTAGAGAAAGAAGAACAAGCAAAACCCAAGGTTAGTAGAAGGAAAGAAATCATAAAGATCAGAGCTGAAATAAATGAAGTAGAGACGACGAAAATAATAGCAGAGATCAATGAAACTAAAAGCTGGTTCTCTGAGAAGGTAAACAAAATTGATAAACCTTTAGCCATACTCTTCAAGAAAATTAGAAATGAAAAAGGAGAAGTTACAATTGACACCACAGAAAAATGAAGCATCATAAGAGAGTACTACAAGCAACTCTATGCCAATAAAATGGACAACCTGGGAGAAATGGACACATTCTTAGAAAGATAAAATCTTCTAAGACAGAACCAGGAAGAAGTAGAAAATATGAACAGACCAATTACAAGTACTAAAATTGAAACTGTGATTAAAAAACTTCCAACAAACAAAAGTCCAGGACCAGATGGCTTCACAGGTGAATTCTATCAAACATTTAGAGAAGAGTTAACACCTACCTTTCTGAAACTGTTCCAAAAAAACTGCAGAGGAAGGAAAACTCCCAAGCTTATTCTATGAGACCACCATCAACCTGATACCAAATAAGACAAAGATATCACAAAAAAAGAAAATTACAGGCCAATATCACTGATGAATACAGATGCAAAAATCCTCAACAAATACTAGCAAACAGAATCCAACAGTACATTAAAAGGATCATACACCATGACCAAGTGGGATTTATCCCTAGAATGCAGGGATTCCTCATTATACACAAATCAATGAATGTTTTATACCACATTAACAAACTGAAGAATAAAAACCATATGATGATCTCAATAGATGCAGAAAAAGGTTTTGACAAAATTCAACATCCATTTATGATTAAAAAACCCAAAAACACTCTCCAGAAAGTGGGCACAGAGGGAATAAACCTCAACACAATAAAGGACATATATGACAAACCCACAGCAAACATCATTCTCAATGGTGAAATACTGAAAACATTTCCACTAAGATCAGGAATAAGACAAGGATATCCACTCTCCCCACTTTTATTCAATATAGTTTTGGAATTCCTAGCCACGGCAATCAAAGAAGAAAAGGAAATAAAAGAGGTATTTCCCTAGTGGTGCAGTGGTTAACAATCCACCTGCCAATGCAGGGGGCACGGGTTCGATCACTGGTCCAGGAAGATCCCACATGTTGCAGAGCAACTAAGCCCATGCGCCACAACTACTGAGCCTGCGCTCTAGAGCCCATAAGCCACAACTACTGAGCCCACATGCCACAGCTACTGAAGCCCATGGGACTAGAGCCTGTGTCTGCAACAAGAGAAGCTACTGCAATGAGAAGCTCATGCACTGCAACGAAGAGTAGACCCCACTCGCTGCAACTAGAGAAAGCCCGCACATGGCAATGAAGACCCAACGCAGTCAAAAATAAATAAATTAAATAAATAAATTTATTTAAAAAGAAAAGAAATAAAAGGAATCCAAATTGGAAAAGATGAAGTAAAACTGTCACTGTTCACAGATGATATGATACTGTACATAGAGAATCCTAAAGATGCCACCAGAAAACTACTTGAGCTCATCAATGAATAGTAAAGTTGCAGGATACAAAATTAATACACGGAAATCTCTTGCATTCCTATTCACTAACAACAAAAGATCAGCAAGTGAAATTAAGGAAACAATCCCATTTGCCATCACATCAAAAAGAATAAAACACCCTAGGATTAAACCTACCTAAGGAGACAAAAGACCTGTACTCAGAAAATAATAAGGTACAATAAGTCCCCTACATACGAACCCTCAACTTGCGAACTTTCAAAGAAGCAAACGTGCATTTGCAAGTCCAATTACATAAGTTAGTTCACGTGTCTGGCATATATTATCATGTGCGTGCATCCTCTGCAAGTGGTTGTTGCTTTTGTGTACTTTACAGTACTGTATAAAGTACAGTAGTACAGTATCTTTATTTCTTGCCTGTTCACTCAATGACAGCCCCTGTTTGACAGCTGTTGTACTGTACCACTGTACTTTTCAAGGTCCTGTACTGTAAGATTAAAAATGTTTTCTTTATGTTTGTTAATTTTTTATGTATTATTTGTGTAAAAAGTATGATAAACCTATTACAGTACAGTATTATATTGCCGATTTCATAGTTGGGTACCTAGGCTAACTTTGTCATACTTAGGAACAAACTGAATTTACGAATGCACTCTTGGAATGGAACTCGTTCATATGTAGGGGACTTACTCTACTGCTGAAAGAAATCAAAGATGACACACACACGGAGAGATACACCATGTTCTTGGATTGGAAGAATCAATGTCAACATGACTGTACTACCCAAAACAATCTACAGATTGAATACAATCCCTATCAAATTACCAATGGCACTTTTCACAGAATTAGAACAAAAAAATTTACTATTTGTATGGAAACACAAAAGACCAAAAATAGCCAAAGCAATCTTGAGGAAGAAAAATGGAGCTGGAGGAATCAGATTCCCTGACTTCAGACTATACAACAAAGCTACAGTCATCAAAACAGTTTAGTACTGGCACAAAAACAGAAATATAGAACAATGGAACAGGATAGAAAGCCCAGAGATAAGCCCACGCACCTATGGTCACCTAATCTATGACAAAGAAGGCAAGAATATACAATGAAGAAAAGACAGTCTGTTCAACAAGTGGTACTGGGAAAACTGGACAACCATATGTAAAAGAATGAAATTAGAACACTACCTAACACCATACACAAAAATAAACTCAAAATGGATTAAAGACCTAAATGTAAGGAAAGATACTATAAAACTCTTAGAGGAAAACATAGGCAGAACACTCTATGACATAAATCATAGCAATATCTTTTTGGATCCACCTCCTAGAGTAATGAAAATAAAAACAAAAATAAACAAATGGGACCTAGTGAAACTTGAAAGCTTTTGCACAGCAAAGGAAACTATAAACAAGATGAAAAGACAACCCTCAGAATGGGAGGAAGTATTTGCAAACGAATCAACAGACAAAGGATTAATCTCCAAAATACATAAACAGTTCATGTAGCTCTATATTAAAAAAACAAACAATCCAATCCAAAAATGGGCAGAAGACCTAAATAGACATTTCTCCAAAGAAGACATACAGATGGCCAAGAGACCCATGAAGAGTTGCTCAACATCACTAATTATTAGAGAAATGCAAATCAAAACTACAATGAGGTATCACCTCACACCAGTCAGAACAGCCATCAAAGATCTACAAACAACAAATGCTGGAGAGGGTGAGGAGAAAAGGCAACCCTCCTGCACTATTGGTGGGAATGTAAATTGCTACAGCCACTGTGGAGAGCAGTATGGAGGTTTCTTAAAAAACTAAAACTAGAATTACCATATGACCCAGCAATCTCACTGCTGGGCATATACCCAGAGGAAACCATAATTGAAAAAGACACATGCAACCCAATGTTCATTGAAGCACTATTTACAATAGCCAGGTCATGGAACCACCTAAATGCCCATCAATGCACGAATGGACAAAGAAGATGTGGTACATATATACAATGGAGTATTACTCAGCCATAAAAAAGAATGAAATAATGCTACTTGCAGCAACATGGATGGAGCTAGAGATTATCATATTAAATGAAGTAAGTTAGACTGAGAAAGACAAATATCATACGATATCACTTATACATGGAATCGAAAAAAATGATACAAATGAACTTATTTACAAAACAGAAATAGAGTCACAGATGTAGAAAATAAACTACAGTTACCAGGGGGGAAAAGGGGGAGGATGGATAAATTCGAAGGTTGGGATTGACATATATACACTACTGTATATAAAATAGATAACTTATAAGAACCTACTGTGTACCACATGGAACACTACTCAAAACTCTCTACTGACTTATGTGGGAAAAGAATCTAAAAAAGAGTGGATGGATATATGTATATATATAACTGATTTACTTTTCTGTACAGCAAAAACTAACACAACATTGTATATAAACTATACTCCAATAAAAATGAAATAAGATAAATATATAACATAAGTATAACATGAGATAGTAATCAATGCTATAAAAACAAATAAAGCACGGTAAGACAAGAGAAAATAGAAATATAATCATAGGTGATTTCCTAAAGGCTTTTTTGAGGAGTTTAAATTTGAGCAATGATGTCATCATGTGTACTATCAAGATGGGGGAAGTGACAAATCCTTTGAAAAGGCATATAGTGATGAGGGTTTTCAAGAATGAAGTAGATACACCTAGGACAGAAGTTCAGGAAAGGACATTAAAAGAAATGAGAATTTCGAATGCAGCCGTTACAGTATGAAAATTTTTTATTAGATTATGTATTTGTTTACCATTTGGTGTGTCTAGAAATAGTATGTGGAATTTTGAGAGATGCAGTTAGAAAGGAGGTGTTGAAGTGGAGGACAGTTTGTGCTATTATAATGATTTTTTGTTTAGCAGTGTAATCAATGATAGAATCATTATTTTAACAGTTTATTTCTGGAAAAAAAACAAAAAAGATGACTTGGGGGAAAATGCAGGAATACTACCTGTAAGGTAATTTTACGGTCCTGAAAAATTGATGATTAGGATTTGACATTGCTTAGTGACAATGGGAAGAAAGAAGAGAAACAGATTTAGGGGAGATGTCATAAGTAAGTCATACATGATTACAAAACTGACCTGATGTAGAGACTAATAAACAGGAAGACACAGGGCTAACTGGGGACTTATAATAAGGTTGAATAGGTAGATAATGTAATCATATATAACAAGAAAGCTTTGTGCTTTCTTAAATATCCTTAGAAATGCGTTCCCAGAATAAATATATTTTACTTATGACCTGGCGTTTAATGTGATACTAACACAAGTAAATCAGTAGAACAACTCTTTGGAATGTTTCAACGAACAGTAATAAGATATTCACAAATAATCCTTAGGACCTAGAGAGAGTGAAAGGTGACATAAAGGAAGAATAATGTGAAATACAAGTTCAGAAGGAGAAGAAAAATATCTGAAGAGATATCTGTATATTTCTCTATCAAGATAACATTGCATGCATGATATAGTATAATATTTTTGTCTGGGAAGAGAGATAACCCAACTCTTAATGTCACAAAAGGGAAAAGAAAAAAAAATTATCACTGAGTGTCATAATTGTCAGTCATCTCAGATGTAAAAGAGGCCAGAATAATGTTGATGGTAGAGAGAAATAGTTAACAAGTATACAAATCAGGAGCTTATTGATATGTGTATGATGAAGATAGTCATAAGTAATCTAGTGAGAATGTATACTTCCATTTTAAATACCACTCATTGAATATAATGAATGATATTGTGTCTTGACATAAAAACGTGAAGTTTAAACATAAAAGCAAAATGAAAGAAAAACATTGTGTAATGCCAGACATTAATGTCTAAAGAAGGAGGAGAGTTTAAACAGATAAAATGATTTTTCATTCACAACTTGAAAATCAATGTTACAATTGATTTTTCAAACATATATATATATCGGAACTTTAGAAAATTAGCATTTAAGCATTCTTGAATAGAAAAATAGAATTAAAATAGATCACTGGGGCTTCCCTGGTGGCGCAGTGTTTGAGAATCTGCCTGCCAATGCAGGGGACACGGGTTCGAGCCCTGGTCTGGGAAGATCCCACATGCCACAGAGCAACTAGGCCCGTGAGCCACAACTACTGAGCCTGCATGCCTGGAGCTTGTGCTCTGCAACAAGAGAGGCCGTAACAGTGAGAGGCCCGCGCACCGCGATGAAGAGTGGTCCCCACTCACCACAACTACAGAAAGCTCTCGCACAGAAACGAAGACCCAACACAGCCAAAAAAAAAAAAAAAAAAAAAAAACCATTTGATGAAAACATTATTTTAATATTGTGAAATTGTTGACTTCATTTCAATTATGTTGGAAGATAACCAGCTTTTCCTTAATTGCAATTGTCTTATCAGCATATAGTATTGATCTTTAAAATGAACCAAATGAGTCTTATTAAGGTAAATATTTTGTTTAGTATCATAAATAATAATAAAAACCTGGCAGAAATATAGTGACTTTCCACCATCAGAGTCAGACAACACATGAACGAAGTTCTGATATCCATGATACTCGATGTCTGAAAAGGAATTACTTCGGGACAATATTCAAATAAGTTGCTAGCTAAGAAAAAGGCAAAAAGGGAGAAAGAGCTACGTTTGTACGGTCAATAATGATAGCCTAGAGATTTAAAAATACATAATTAGCTCTATGTGACCATCTACTACCTTATTCTTGTTATATAATCTCATTGAAGTGAATGAGAATTTTTCTGCTCAAACTAGTGTGTTATAACGAACCAATCAACTTCAATATGACACAGCCTTATTGCCTTACCCCCGGAAACCGTCTCACAAAGAGTTACAGGAGAGCCATCGCTTTGTGGCCTTTCATGCTCTTCATCTCCATCTCATCAAGATCTGCATCAAAGAGAATTCTCCAAGGGCTGCCACCCACCTTGGGCAACTGCAAGGATAATCCTGACACCTTAGCCCTGAATGCCTCCACATTGCAAGGTAAGAAGAGAAGTTGTAAAGAAGCCTTACTTCATCAAGTTAATACTAAGGACATAAGTTTTAATAATTACTCAGCTTTCTTTGAAAGAATTTTATAAAATCACCATGGCTCATATCCACTGGGTACCTCAGCTTCTTCCAAAAGCCCAGGTCTATCAGGTCAACGTTCTTCTCTTGGATTCTCGGTAGAATGCCATTCTGCATATTTTCTATTAAGACCAAATATTCCACTACCTCTCACCTCCCAGAGTCATCCCTTTTGACCCTTTAAATCCTAAATTTATGATCCCAGAATTCTTAGACCCTTTTAGGTTTGTTTTGCAACTTATTTTTCTGAAATAATTTCTGGCAGTTTGCAGAGGACATTTTCTTTCAGAATCTTTCTTTTAAAAAGTCTGTTTCTTCCCTTCACATCTCACCTATTTTTCAACCTAAGAATTTGAGCCTTTATTCAGTCATTTATATGGGATTCTCAGCCACTTTCACTTTGAGTAGTGCCTCTTTTTCATATTTCATTCTTGAATTCCTATAATATGTATAATATATATTAGGAACAGTATAATTATATTTAAAGGAATATTGGGAATATAAAATATAATATATAATTATATAACATATATATATATTTTACATATGTGAAGAGATCTTTTTATTTATCTATCTACTTATTTATTTTTGGCTGCATTGGGTCTTCGTTGCTGCGTGTGGGCTTTCTCTAGTTGCAGTGAGCAGGGGCTACTCTTCGTTGCGATGCGCAGGCTTCTCATTGCCGTTGCTTCTCTTGTTGCAGAGCACGGGCTCTAGGTGTATGGGCTTCAGTAGTTGTGGCACACGAGCTCAGTACTTGTGGCTTATGGGCTCTAGAGTGCATGCTCAGTAGTTGTGGCAAACAGGCTTAGCTGCTCTGCGGCACGTGGGATCTTCTCAGACCAGGGCTTGAACCCGTGTCACCTGCATTATCAAGCGGATTCTTAACCACTGTGCCGGCAAGGAAGCCCCGTGAAGAGATCATTTATCTCTCTATATAGCTACGTTTTATTTTATAATTTCCATCTATTTATCTCTCTGTAGTACATTCTGGTTAGTCTTCCTAGATCTCTCTTCAAATTCACTAATTTATCTCAGCCACATATAGACTGTTCTTTAATATGACTAAAATGGTATTATAAAAACTATAGTTTTTCTTCCCTGAAATTTGAATGTTTTACAAAAAATAAAACATTGTTTTAAAAAGTTCCATTCTTGCTTGATGAATTGTACTCTTTTTTTTTTTTTTTGCGGTATGCGGGCCTCTCACTGTTGTGGCCTCTCCCATTGCGGAGCACAGGCTCCAGACACGCAGGCGCAGCGGCCGTGGCTCACGGGCCCAGCCGCTCCGCAGCACGTGGGATCCTCCGGAACCGGGGCACGAACCCGTGTCCCCTGCATCAGCAGGCGGACTCAACCACTGCACCACCAGGGAAGCCCGAATTGTACTATTAAATATATCATTTTAAAAAAATGTAAAGATACTTTTTAAATACCTCTTTTTCTTGTTCTAGTATTATTCTATATTGTTCTAATATACAGTTTTTCTATATAGATCCTCCCAATTTGTGCATTATCTCATAGTCTTTCACTGTGATCAAATTCTCCATACACCCTGCACATTTTTCCTTTGTCCTTATTCTCCGCAGGAGCATATTCTATGGAAGCTCCAGGCAAGCTTGTTCTAGTTGTGCTTATGTTTTTGGGATGGTTTCACAAATTGCCTAAAACAGGTTTTCTGGCATTGGACTTTTTTGTTTTTAACATCTTTATTGGAGTATAATTGCTTTACAGTGTTGTGTTAGTTTCTGCTGTACAACAAAGTGAATCAGCTTTATGTATACATATATCCCCATATCCCCTCCCTCATGTGTCTCGCTCCCACCCTCCCTACCCCACCCCTCTAGGGGGTCACAAAGCACCGATCTGATCTCCCTGTGCTATGCGGCTGCTTCCCACTAGCTATCCAAACCACACTTGGTAGTGTATACATGTCACGCTACCCTCTCACTTTGTCTCAGCTTACTCTTCCCCCTCCCCGGTCCTCAAGTCCATTTTCTACGTCAGTGCCTTTATTCTTGTCCTGCCCCTGGTTCATCAGAACCATATTTTGGGTTTTTTGGTTTAGATTCCATATATATGTGTTAGCATACAGTGTTTGTTTTTCTCCTTCTGACTTACTTCACTCTGTATGACACACTCTAGGTCCAGCCACTTCACTACAAATACCTCAATTTCCTTTCTTTTTATGGCTGAGTAATATTTCTGTGCGTATGTGCCACAACATCTTTATCTATTCATCTGTCGATGGACACTTAGGTTGTTTCCATCTCCGGGCTATTGTAAATAGTGCTGCAGTGAACATTTTGGTGCATGACTCTTTTTGAATTATGGTTTTCTCAGGGTATATGCCCAGTAGTGGGATTGCTGGGTCGTATGGTAGTTCTATTTTTAGTTTTTTAAGGAACCTCCACACTGTTCTCCATAGTTTTTGTTCTTCTTCCTGTAATTGCTTTAGGTGTAAGGTTAGGTTGTTTATTTGAGATGTTTCTTGTTTCTTGAGGTAGGATGGTATTGCTATAAACTTCCGTCTTAGAACTGCTTTTGCTGCATTCCATAGGCTTGGGATCATTGTGTTTTCTTTCTTATTTGTCTCCAGGTATTTTTCGATTTCCTCTTTGATTCTTCAGTGATCTCTTGGTTATTTAGTAGTGTATTGTTTAGCCTCCATGTGTTTGTATTTTTTACAGTTTTTTTCCTTTAATTGATATCTAGTCTCATAGCTTTGTGGTCGGAAAAGATACGTGATACAATTTCAATTTTCTTAAATTTACCAAGGCTTGATTTGTGACCCAGGATATGGTGTATCCTGGGGAATGTTTCATGAGCACTTGAAAAGAAAGTGTATTCTGTTGTTTTTGGATGGAACATCCTATAACTATCAATTAAGTCGATCTTGTTTAATATGTCATTTAAAAGCTTATGTTTCCTTATTTATTCTCATTTTGAATGATCTGTACATTGGTGAAAGTGGGGTGTTAGAGTCCCCTATTATTATTGTGTTAGTGTCAATTTCCCTTTCTATGGCTGTTAGCATTTGCCTTAGGTATTGAGGTGCTCCTATGTTGGGTGCATATATATTTACAATTGTCATATCTTCTTATCCCTTGATCATTACGTAGTGTCCTTCTTTGTCTCTTGTAATAGTCTTTATTTTAAAGTCTATTTTGTCTGATATGAGAATTGCTACTCCAGCTTTCTTTTGATTTCCATTTGCATGGAATAGCTTTTTCCATCCCCTCACTTTCAGTCTGTATGTTTCTCTAGGTCTGAAGTGGGTCTCTTGTAGAGAGCATATATATGGGTCTTGTTTTTGTATCCATTCAGCCAGTCTATGTATTTTGGTTGGAGCATTTAATCCATTTACATTTAAGGTAGTTCTCGATATGTATGTTCCTATTACCATTTTCTTAATTGTTTTGGGTTTGTTTTTGTAGGTCTTTTCATTCTCTTGTGTTCCCTGCCTAGAGAAGTTCCTTTAGCATTTGGTGTAAAGCTGGTTTGGTGGTGAATTCTCTTAACTTTTGCTTATCTGTAAAGGTTTTAATTTCTCCATCGAATCTGAATGAGATCCTTGCTGGGTAGAGTAATCTTGGCTATATGTTTTTCCCTTTCATCACTTTAAATATGTCCTTCCACTCCCTTCTGGCTTGCAGAGTTTCTGCTGAAAAATCAGCTGTTAACCTTATCGGGATTCCCTTGTATGTTATTTGTTGCTTTTCCCTTGCTGCTTTTAATATTTTTTCTTTGAATTTAACCATTGTTAGTTTGATTAATATGTGTTTTGGTGTGTTTCTCTTTGGGTTATCCTGTATGGGACTCTCTGTGCTTCCAGTACTTGATTATTTCCTTCCCCATGTTAAGGAAGTTTTCACCTATAAGTCTTCAATTATTCTCTCAGACCCTTTCTTTTTCTCTTCTCCTTTGGGACCCCTATAATTCGAATGTTGGTGCGTTTAATGTTGTCCCAGAGGTCTCTGAGACTGTCCTCAATTCTTTTCATTCTTTTTCTTTATTCTGCTTCCTGGCAGTTATTTCCACCATTTTATCTTCCAGCTCACTTATCTGTTCTTCTGCCTCAGTTATTCTGTTACTGATTCCTTCTAGAGTATTTTTAAATTCAGTAATTGTGTTGTTCATCACTGTTTGTTCTTTAGTTCTTCTTGAACCTTGTTAAATGTTTCTTGTATTTTCTCCATTCTGTTTCCGAGATTTTGGATCATCCTTACTATCATTACTCTCAAATCTTTTTCAGGAAAGTAGTCTATTTCGTCTTCATTTATTTGGTCTTGTAGGTTTTTACCTTTTTCCTTCATCTGTAACATTTTTTTGTAGTCATTGTTAAAATAATTTTTTGATAGGTAGTGCTGTATTCCTGTCCTACTGGTTGTTTGGTCTGGGACATCCAGCACTGGAGTTTGCAGGCAGTTGGATATAGCTCGGTTTTGGTTCTGAGATGAGGACCTCCAGGAAGCCTCACTCTGATTGATATTCCCTGGGGTCTGAGGTTCTCTGTTAGTCCAGCGGTTTGGACTCAGAGGTCCCACTGCAGGAGCTTGTGCTCGACCTCCGGCCTGGGAGCCAAGATCTTGCAAGCTTTTTGGCACAGCAAAACAAAAAAAAAAAAAGGAAGAAAGAAAGAAAAAGGAGCAATACAATATCAAAGAATAAAAAACAAAATAAAATTAGATAAAAAATATATTAGGAAAAATAAAACTATAATTGAAACAACCAGTGGCTGGGGGTTCCTCCCATCCTCTTAGGTGTCCGTGGTCCCCCACTGGTGCCTGGTAGGTGCCCTAGTTGTGAGGAGATGCAAATTCTGCATCCTCCTAGTACGCCATCTTGACTCCACCGCTGGGCAATTGACTTTTTTAAACCACTTTCTGTTTATGTCTCAGCTTAAGATTTTCATGCTAAATTTGCGTTCAGCACCTGCCAGCCATGTAAGATCACTTTTGTAATTTTTTTCAAGATAACTTTTTTCTTATGTCAGAGAATCAGAGTCCTAGACTGGTCACGGATATTTTCTCATTCCTGTTCAGCAATCATACAGTAGTTTCCCAGCATCTGGTGTAAGGTAGGGAGCCTAATTCTAACTCCCTGGATGACATGGGTCATATAGCCTCAATAAACACTCCTGCAAGAGCACTACCACCCCAGCCCTAAAGACATATATCACAGCCAGGTATCCTTATGTTGTTGTTGTTATTTATTTATTTATTTTTTAATTGGTTTTTGATGATTTCCCCTTCTTCCTTTAAGTTCAGATACACATTTTTGTTTACTTGTTTGTAATTTCATCTAGTACTGGAGGGAAGTCTGGGATTCTTTCATCTTCCTAAGCTACAGCAGTTTGAGTTGACTCCTCAATCCACTCCATCATAGCTTCTGTCTCCTCAGCTCCATTGAATGCTCATCACTTGTGGTCTCCATCCTGTCATCTCTATTAAGTCCTTCCCAATCTTGATTTGACTTCACCTCTTGGCATCATTGCTCATGGTTAACCACCCCTTCCTCTGTGAAACTCTTTCTTCTCCTCAGTCTATGGGACCACATTTGTCTGGATTTCCTATTGCCTCAATGGGCATTTCTTGGCCTCACTTGCTAGCCCTTCTTCTTTCATTTGACTTTAAATATTGGAATGTTGAAAGATTTTTTTTCTTTTCTCACTATGTTCTTTCTTGAGATGATCTCATCCAGCCCTATGTTTCAAATACCAAATCAAAACCTTTATTTCCCTCCCCTTTCCTACTGCCTTATCAGTATGTTCCATGAACTCTCCAGGCAAAATATAGATTTCTCTCCTTCTTTTCATAATGTCACTGACCTAGTCCAACCATAGTCATCTTTCACCTTAACAAATGTAAAAGCCTCTTGAATGAGCCCTCTGCTTTTACTTCCCACTCCTAACCATTCTCTATAAAGTGACCAGAATGATCTGTTTAAGCATAAATCAGAGCACCTCATTTTTTATATTTTATATTACTTATAAAAATTCAAAATTTATATCATGGCCAACAAGAAGTAAACCATACTTCTTTCATCTCATTTTCTATGCTCCTCCTCTTTCTCCATCATCCCACCATATTGAATGAACTCCTTCCTCATCTATGGACATGCCAATCTCATTTCTTCCTTAGTCAGCCCTGGCCTTTATTGTTTATAGGGTGAATTGCTTTTCTGTAGATTCTTTACAGAGCTGCCTGTTTCTCATTTATACAAGCCTTGGGTGTGCAGATAGGCCTTCTCTGCCAACTCTATCTGAAATAGCTCCCATGTTTCTGCTTCACTCATTCTCTGATTCTTTCCTTCATTAAATATTTTATAATCTGTAATTATTTTATTCATTTGCTTAAATTTTAAATTATGTTTCTTCTACCAATTGTAATGTCTACCTCACGAGTATTCCTGTTTATCTCATCTGTGGTTTTCTTTCTGTTGCTTCATACCCTGCCTGTTTTTCAGTGTCTGTTCAGTAACTGTTGAATGAATGAACAGATGTGTTTGAAGAAGAGAAAAGGCAAGAATAACAACGGCAATGATATATTAATTAAAATATGTCTAGCCTTCAATATATTTTTTTCAAGTCTTAGTGGAGAAATGAAGGCAAGGTCACTAGGTATGTATTATATTTAGTTACAATAAGGTAACTTGTCCATGTTTGCTGGTGGTGATCAAAAGAGATCCGACAGTGTGTCCTTCATATGTCATTCTGGTCGTCCCAGCTAAAGAAGTAAAATTGTTAAGGAACTGTGTTCACCAAGACGCTTTTAAATTCAATGCCTGTCTTAAATAGGATGTATATTACTGTCTGTCTTGATTCCTGTCCTAAAATTGAACAGTGGCTGGGAATTCATTATCAGTAGAAATGAGCAAGTATTTGAAGAAAATTTAAAAACAAAGAACTAAAGTAATTATACTGCAAAAACAGAAAATATCTCTACAATTTAAACTGCCTGGATTAATTAGTTATCTTTAAAAGTTTTGAATGCCTGATAAATCACTGGCCTTAAAAGTTTCTAATCTCTTTCATATTGTTCAGTTCTGCTACAGGGACAGAATTCAATCTTAGTTGCAGAGTGGGAAACAATTCAAAACTAATACTAACATGTCATATAATTTAGCTGTTTTGTGTATGTATGTTGTTTCCATAAGAAGTTAAATTGAGCAATTAATGAAATTACACTTGGGACAGACATTAACTATTCTTTTAAATAAGACCAAAATGCTTTACAAACATAGAAAATAAGCAAGCTGTGCTCTACAGACAGAGTAAGTTTACTTTAAGTGAGTTAGGGGTGCTACATTGGTATAACATTCTAAATTCCAGTCATAGGAAAATAATCTGCAGTGATTACATTTTAAAGTTACATTATTAAAAGGTTCTTTATCCTACCTCCACTAGCATTTTCCATCTGCTCTTTTCTGCAGGCTGCATAACTCTGTTCGTGGTAACCTGATTGTGCAGTAACTAGATATGAAAGTAATGGGTTCATTGCACAAAAAGTTAATAGCAAAATTGACCAGTGTCATATATCTTTGATCAATTGAACACTATTTTTCCCTAAGGAAAAAAATGTAGAATTAGCCAAAAGAACTTTATAGGGGAACTGAACTGTAAGAAGTCCCTAGAAAAAAAGTGTTTGATGTGGAAAAAATCAAGATTTTGTTTCATATAACAAATTCTTATTTCAGACTGACCAAATTACAATAAAAGGGGGGCAATCTATATCAAAATATAAGGGCCTAATTCATACAATATACTGCTTTCTGCAATCATGTACTAGTTTTTCATTGCTGATGCAATAAATTACCACAAACTTAGTGGCTTAAAACAACACAAATTTAGGGCTTCCCTGGTGGTGCAGTGGTTGAGAGTCTGCCTGCCGATGCAGGGGACACGGGTTCGTGCCCTGGTCCGGGAGGATCCCACATTCCACGGAGCAGTTGGGCCCGTGAGCTATGGCCGCTGAGCCTGCGCGTCCGGAGCCTGTGCTCCGCAGCGGGAGAGGCCACAACAGTGAGAGGCCCGTGTATCGCAAGACAAACAAACAAAAAAACACAAATTTATTATTTTACAGTTCTGGAAGGGGTCTCACTCAGGTTTCAGTCTGGCTCTGTTCCTTCTGGAGGTTCTATAGGACAATGTGTTTCCTTGTCTTTTCCAGATTCTAGAGGTCAAGCCCTTTCCTTGATCTTGGTCCCATTTATCTATTTTATTCAAAGCCAGTAATGGCTAGTACAGTCTTTCTCACACTGCATACCCTAATTCTCTACTTCCATGATCAATATTTTTGACTTTTTTTTTCAGCCTACCTGGATAATCCAGGATAACCTGCCATCTCAATGTCTTCAGGTTAATCACATCTACAAAATCCTTTTTGCCTTGTTAAGGTAACATTCACAGGTTCCAGAGATTAGGGCATGAATATCTTTGGTGGCTAAATAGTCTGCTTACTGCAAGTAGCATTCAAGTCTATTCATTTCTCATCTGTACTGAACTCAGTAGGAAGTCAATGCAGAGTTTTAGGCAGAGAACAAATACAACTAATTTTATATTTTATAAGAATCATGTTGGTTGCAATGTTGGAGAACAAATAGAGTGGGGAACAGTTAGGAAACCACTGTAGTCATCCAGGTGAGAAATGATTGTATCTCACCAGAGTGATGGTACTGACAATGAACTACAGGAGAGTAGTTAAAGATTTAGGGAGGTATTTGGGCATTAAAAGCATGAGAATTTGTTACAGGATTAGATGAGGCACAAGAATAAGGTAGAAATGTCTGGCATGACTATGAGATTTCTGGTTTCAGAGAGTAAGTGGTGATATAATTCAGTAGGAGAGAAAACACTGAAAAAGGACTCGGGGAGAACTTCAATTCTATTTAACAAGGAGTTAACTTCCAGACAGCCAAGCTGAGATGTTAACAGCATTAAATTTCTGAGGCCTGACCAGGAGTAAAGATGTAAATTTGTGAGTCATGAAAAACACACCTAATAATGTAAGTTACTTTAAAAGAGGAAATACACTAAAAATATATGAACACCTAGGACTTTAGGAAACTGATCTTTAAAAAGTTAGACAACAGGGATCAGGGCAGCAAAGGAATATGGGGATGAGAGCTCGGACTGGTAGCAAGAAACCTAGGCATGTGTTGCCATGGAAACAAAACTAGAAGCTGCTAAAGAAGTCAATAATCTTGAAAGTTGCTGAAAAATACTGTTATATTATTGAAAAATTCTCTTTGGATTGGGGTGTTGAGATTAATGAGAGCCTACAGAGAGTCATTTGCATGGACCTGAAACCATACTGGATTGGATTAAGAAATGGCAAAAGTTGAGAAAATGGAGAATGTTAACAAAGTTTTGACCTCTGGGCATTCGGAAGTGACAAAATGAATGGTGGCTGTTGGGGGAGTGATGCTGAATGATTTTTTTTTTTTTTTTTTACGCACCAGAGGGATTTGATTACTGTGAAATACCAACAGGATCTGTTTCATGGGCACAGGAACTGTGCAGTTAACATGAAGCCCCACTCTCAGAAGTAGGCACATTGGTTTAATGTTGTTATTGCCCTCTTGAAATTATTAGTAATTTTATTTGTGACGCTGTGATTTGTAGGTGAAATCTGATGGAACAAAGAGCACGGGACAGAGGTTTGGAGCCTGGACCTGCCTCCTGCTGCCTCCTCACCACCTAGGAATGGCTTGGTCACCCACCCACCCACTCTCCCACAGCCAGGTGTTCCTCTTGGCCCTGCACCCAGGCAACAACCAGATGGAGTCTGAGGGGCTAGGAGGCCCTCATTCTGCTGTCAACTTTTGCCCTCTTAGGGTGTGCACTCTGGAGCATCTCGGCTGCAGCCTGGCAGTGACATGGTTGGCAGGAGACCAGGAAATCTTGGGGGAGGCAACTCTCTTGCCCACTCCCCATCCAGGTGTGCAGTGCATCCAGGTGTGGAGGTTTAAAGGTCTCTGGGGGTTGCAGGCAGCCCCCTGTGGATTGTGATGGCTGGGCAATGAAAAGGAGAGATGCCTGGCTCTGAAGCACATGGGTGTGGAGGCTAGGGAGAGGGGGAACCTGGCAGCTGACTGTCCTGAGCAAGCGGGGTGGGGGGTGGCCCTGCATCCTGGAATAGGGCGCCCATGCAACTGTGAGGGTCTGCACTCACCAGTGAGTAACCCCATTCCTAGAGAGCCCTGTCTGGACAGGCTCCACATTTGAGGAATCCTCTCTTCCTCCTTTCAACCTTCTTGAGTCTAGTTTTTAGCTCTGGTCCACTAGAGCACAAGTTTCGTGTTTGAAGACAAGTTAGGAAACACGAATTGTGTAAATTGGATCACTCTTCATATGATTTACATGCTCTCTATACATTTAACCTAGCATTTCATGGAAAAAATCATGCTAATAAGTTAATTTTTTATTTTTTCTTTGCTTGAAACAACATTAAATAGAAAGTACCATGAGAGGTCAAGACTGGAAGATGAGAAAAAGCTTTGTATCTTAGTACTTTAATCACACTTATTCTTTTGAACAAGGAACTCTCATTTTCATTTTGCACTGTGCCCAGCAAATTATGTAGTAGGGAGAGTCAAATAGTGAGGAAGAGGTTGAAGAGAAAGGAGAGGGGAGCATGAATTCATTGTGTAAGATCTCTGCAAAAGTAGAGAGGTATGAGGGACTTGGCTAAGGCAGGAGAAAGGGGGCTTTATATGTGCCCTATGACTGAACAGCTAAGCCAGAAACTGGATTTAGAGGGTCCCATGGAAACCATTCAGAAAATAAAATTCTAAGTCATAAAATAAATGGGAAGGGACTTTCCTGGTGGTTAGCATCTGCTTACCGGGCTTCCCTGGTGGCACAGTGGTTGAGAGTCTGCCTGCCGATGCAGGGGACACGAGTTCATGCCCCAGTCCGGGAAGATCCCACATGCCGCAGAGCGGCTGGGCCCGTGAGCCATGGCTGCTGAGCCTGTGTGTCTGGAGCCTGTGCTCCGCAACGGGAGAGGCCACAACAGTGAGAGGCCGGAGTACCGCAAAAAAAAAAAGAATTTGCTTACCAATGCAGGGGACACAAGCTCAATCCCTGGTCTGGGGAAGATCCCACATGCCGTGGAGCAAATAAGCCTGTGTGCCACAACTACTGAGCCTCCACGCCATAACTACTGAAGCCTGAATGCCACAGCTACTGAAGCCTGTGCGCCTAGAGCCCGTGCTCTGCAGCAAGAGAAGCCACCGCAATGAAGAGTAGTCCCCGCTTGCTGCAACTAGAGAAAGCCCACGCGCAGCGACAAAAACCCAACGCAGGCATAAATAAATAAATAAATTTATAATAAAGAAATAAATGGGAAAATATCTTTTCAAAAACTAGAATTAAGCAGTTTTTTGATTAGAAAACTAAAGAAGAAAATGCTGTCTTCAGAAGAATTAAACGTTCATTCTTCCATTGACAAGAGAAATAAAATGAAACAAAGTATTTCCTCATATTTACTTATTGATCTTTAACTTGGAAATGTTTCATAAAATTAAAAATCACTGAAAATAAAACAATTAGTAATACAAACAGAACAAAGAGAACCTAGAAGGAATGTAGGGATTACATCTTACAAGCATTTAGATGAACTAATAACTTACTCTATTTAAGTTCAATAGAAGAAATATTCCCGAGTCAGATTCATAAATTACTAAAATTAGATATTATCAGGACTTCCCTGGTGGCGCAGTGGTTAAGAAGCTGCCTGCCAAGGCAGGGGACACGGGTTCGAGCCCTGGTCCAGGAAGATCCCACATGCCGCAGAGCAACTAAGCCCATGCACCACAACTACTGAGCCTGCACTCTAGAGCCTGCGAGCCACAACTACTGAAGCCCGCGTGCCTAAAGCCTGTGCTCTGCAACGAGAAGCCACTGCAATGAGAAGCCCACACACTGCAATGAAAAGCAGCCTCTGCTCACCACAACTAGAGAAAGCCTGCATGCAGCAACAAAGACCCAACGCAGCCAAAAATAAATAAATAAAATGAATTTATATTAAAAAAAACAAGTATTATCAAATGAGGTAAAATTTGTTTTAATCAATGGAGTCTCAAAGGGAATAGGTATATTTTCATCTGATAGGGATTATTTCTTTTTACACAATTCTATCAAATTGAATCTTTACACCATATTAAGATTGTTTACTGAATGTTTGTGTTTATTGATTAATTTTAAGAGCATTATGATTTTAGGGAGTCTTTTTATTCAGTTGTCCCATTTATGCTACTGATCTTGTTATGAAGTTCCTTTTAATGGGTTCTTTAAGGTGTCCCCTATAAAATATAAACAAACCAGAAGACCATATCTCTTTATTCTACAATATATCTCCATTTCACAGTTTATTAAAATCAGAGATTCTTCAAATTTTGTTTGAGATTCAAATTACTATATATGGATAGGGACTCAGGAATGTGCATTACATAAAGCATGTTACATGCATAAAACACCCCTTAAGATATATTGAGGTAAACATTCCCTATTTGGTATTTACTAATCTGTGCTTAAGTATGTAAACTGCAGGGTTTTTTGTTTTTTTTTTTTCCGGTTTGCTTGTTGCCTGTTTGTTTTAAATGTGGACTCTCCTGGACTTATATTTCTCAGTGTTCAGTTAGCGGGCTTTTGGGGCAAAGATAAATTACCTGTAAACTTTGTCTATTTTTACTGCTATAGAAAACACACACACACACACACACACACACACACACACCACAAACATAATCAACTAAACTTATAATTTTGATAGTTTCTATGAACAGATATCCATAACATACATATGTGTGAAAGCCATGATTGAATTCAGAGTAAAACTGAGTTCACCTTTATAGAAATAACCTAAAGATAGAGTAAGGTGGTCAGAATGGTCATCATTAAAAAGTCTACAAATAACAAATGCTGGAGAGGGTGTGGAGAAAAGAGAACCCTCTTACACTGTTGGTGGGAATGTAAGTTGGAAGAAAGAATGAAATAATGCCATTTGCAGCAACATGGATGCAACTAGAGATTATCATACTAAGTGAAGTAAGTCAGAAAGAGAAAGACAAATACCATATGATATCACCTGTATGTGGAATCTAAAATATGACACAAAATGAGCCTATCTATGAAACAGAAACAGAATCACAGACATAGAGAATAGACTGGTGGTTGCCAAGGCGAAGCGGGTGGGTAAGGGATGAATTGGGAGTTTGGGATTAGCAGATGCAAACTGGTATACATAGAATGGATAAACAACAAGGTCTTACTATATAGCACAGGTAACTATATTCAATATCCTGTGATAAACCACAAAGGAAAAGAATATGAAAAATAATGTGTATATGTATAACTGAGTCACTTTGCTGTACAGGAGTAATTAACACAACTTTGTAATTCAACTATACTTCAATAAAAAAGAAGCTGTCAATCACAAATTTAAAAAAAAAGAGTAATAAACACATCATAAGCCAAAAATGTTCTTCCAGAATATCCATGAAACTCTTTTGGAGGCTTAGACATAAAATATAAATATTCCTTAATCCCCACTAGTTTACGTGACTGCTTGATTAATAATGGGATATGTTCAAATGTCAGCCTTCCTCTATCTTGTCTGTATTTTGCAATTTGTCTGTTCAGAACTGATCACTCTCCTTACAGTTATATTAGACCCAAATTCTATTATCACAGAGGAGCTACTGCTGATGTAACTGCTGACCAATCACCTCTTCCTATTTCAGGACCAACCTTTCATTAATTCAATAACATTTATGGAGCAGCTACTACGTTCTAGACAAATGAGGATACAAATGTTTCTCTCCTCATGGAACTTACATTCTAGTGGGGGATATACACAGTAAATGAGCAAACACTTGATATACATAAGCACTATGTAGAAAGTAAAACATAGGTACAGTAGAGAATAATGAGAATGTAGGGAGTTCTTTTAGACTGGGTGAAATTAAGTTCTTGCTGATGAAGTTACATTCAAGCCAATACCTAAAATGAGGAATGCTGTGGAAGTGGAATCATACAGTATGCAGCTTTTTGAGTCTGGCTTATTTCATTAGCATTATGCATTTCAGGTTCATTCATATTATTAAGTGTATGAGAAATTCATTTCATTTTTATGATGGCTGAATAGCACTCTATTGAATAGAGATTTTGCAGTTTGTTTTTTCATTCCCTAACTATGGGACATTTGGGTTGTTTCTTCCTTGAATAATTATGAATAAAGCAGATATATATAAAATCACAGACAGGCTTTTGAGTGAACATAAGTTTTCAGTTGACTTGGGCAATCCTCTTTGAGAGGAATTGCTGGATAATATGGTAAGCATATGCTTAATATTATAAGAAACTACCACACTGTTCAATGTGGCTGTACCATTTTGCCTACTCACCAGAAGCGTATGAGAATTTTAGTTGTTCTGCAGGTATTCCAGCTCTTATATTTTCAAAATCTTTTTTGCTTAAGCTCTTCTGATAAGTGATGTTCTACATCCTTTCATGTGACATCCTTTTATCTTCTGCTGTAAAGGGTCTCCGTAAGTGCTTACCCGTTTTCATTTGGGCTGTTTATCATTGGCGAATTTTGAAATTTCTTGATATATTATAGAAATATATCAAGACACTTGTAAATATTTTTTCCCAGTCTGTAGTTATCTTTAAATTCTTTTGAAAGTGTCTTTGAAAAACTTCAGGGTTTTTCTTTCATAGAATAAATTTGACATGTAATATTGTGTAAGTTTGAGGTGTACAGGATGTTACTCTGAGACATTCATGTATTATAATTGCTGATGTAGTGATATTTATCACACTACATAATTATAGTACAATATTATTGTCTATATTTATTATACTGTGCATCAGGCAGCTTATTTACTACTTCAGTTTTGATGTAGTCAATTTTTTTTTTGGTGAGTCTGTTGAAGGCATTCTTGTCTTTGTTATCATGTTTTTCATTTCTATAATTTCTTTTATTATTTCTTATAATTTTTATCTCTCTGCTGAAATTACTCATGCATGTTGTTCACTTTTTACACGAAAGCATCTTACATATTAATCATAGCTATTTTATATTCCTTAGCAGATAATTTCAAATTCTGGGTCCTATCTAACACTGATGATGTTCATTGTTTTGTTTCTTGAGAGTATGTTGCTTTTTCTTGCTTATTTGGGTATCTCAATTTTTTTTGTTAAATTTTGATGTCTTCTGTAGATCAGTGAAGACTGAGATAACTAGTAATTATCTATTTCTGTGGGCACAAGTCTTTTATGATAGCCTTTAATGTGGGCAGTTGAATCAATCTAGCCAGGAATTGAGCTGTGTTTGGGATTTCTTGTTTCTATCAGTTCTTATCAGTTCCCCACAGGCTTTGTATTCCTGTAAGGTCACCTTGTGCTTCCCAGTGAGTTTTTCACAATAACAGCCCCACCCACAGTGTAAGATTTTCCCTCTGTGTGTGCCCCTCAAAGACGTTCTTTCTCCATGCTTCTGCTCCATCCCAGTAGTAGATGCTATTACTCGTTACTGGACATTTGCTGGCTGAGGGTGGTGGTGAATACTCATGGGGGAGAATCTGTCTGTTTCTCTGGTGTATTATCCATTCTAGGCGTGCACTGTGTTCCTGTGTCTGGTGGGGCTTCTTATTTATCTTGTCCCTCACCCAGAAGTAGGAGTTCTCTAATGATCTGGGTACAAGACATTTTCCTTTCCCTCCTTCTTTCTAAAACCCAGTGCCCCAATGTTGACTGAATTTGATGCTATTTTCCAAAATCATTAAAAACTTTAAAAGAGGTAATAGAGAAGGATGGAGGTGAGGCTGCTCACTTCCCCCCACACCTGAACAACATGAGGGTGACTTTCCTGGCCTCTTGCTGTGCCCAGATCTTTCTCATAACCACTGATTAGTTCACTGGATAGGAGTCTAAAAGTCACTGTGAATTTCCATCAAGGGTGCCATTATTACGGTAGGTTCTATTTTCTCACTGTAGCCAGTCAGCCTTCAGTAATTCTTTGAAAAAGATTAGCTGATTTATTGTTACAGATTCATATGACATCTGACTACTGTTTACCCCAAGGAATCAGGTGTCTGCTTCCTGTCTCTCCTTGGTGTCATTTGTCTTTGCCTAGATTTTGGGTGAGTCAGATGCCTTACAACCTCAGTGCTTCAATGTTTCATTAAAAAACTGTGATTTGGAGATTATTTAAATTGTGTCCTTATTTTAAGGATTTGAATAATGCATTTTCTAGCCTTCTATGTCTGTATTAGTTTCCTAGAGCTACTACAACAAATTACCACAAACTTGGTGGCTTAAAAAAGCAGAAACTTTTTTTCCTCTCACAATTCTGGATAACAGAAGTCCAAAATCAAGGGGTGGGCATGGCCATGCTCCCTCTGAAGTTTCTAGGGGAGAATCCTTCTTGTCTCTTCTGGCTTCTGTAGCCCTGGTGTTCCCTGGTCTGTGGCAGCATCATTCCAACCTCTGCCTCCATCTTCACATGGCTTTCTCTATGTGCCTCTCTGCGTCCATTCTTATTCTCTTAAGGACACCAGTCACTGGATTGAGGACCCAACCTAAATCCAGGATGATATCACCTCAAGGTTCTTTTTTTTTTTTTTTTTTTTGCGGTACGCGGGCCTCTCACTGTTGCGGCCTCTCCCATTGCGGAGCACAGGCTCCAGACGCGCAGGCTCAGTGGCCATGGCTCACGGGCCCAGCCGCTCTGTGGCATGTGGGATCTTCCCAGAATGGGGCACAAACCCGTGTCCCCTGCATTGGCAGGCGGACGCTCAACCACTGCGCCACCAGGGAAGCCCTCACCCCAAGGTTCTTAATGACATCTGCAAAATACCCTATTTCCAAATAAGGTCACATTCTGAGAGTCTAGGAGGAATGGATATGAGGGAGACACTACCCAACTCACTACATTATAAGCAGAAGCTTGAACTAGATACAGAATAGTGGTAAATGATCATAACTTCTTCATAAGAATAGAATTTATACGTTTATGGTAATTAGTTCCATGATAAAGTTATTCATGCTAGAAATCTCTGATGCTGCCTCATTTCATTTATTCAACAGTTATAAATTCAGGAAGTAGTACATGTCAGATACAATATTAGATGTTTTGTTTACTCTCATTGAGCTTGATTTTTCTCCTTAAAAAATTCTATAAGTTTCTCTTATTGAATTACATTTATTTTCTGTAGCTTTGTTTAAAATGTAAGAAGATTCAATGATATTTCCTATCGAAGAAAGATGTATCTTTTCACAATAACGATAGAAAACATTAGTCTTTCTCAATTTTTGTTGTTTGATTTTAGAAATGGATAATATAGTCATCCCTCTTTAGCAGGTTCCATGTCCTCAGATTCAAACAACTGTGGATTCAGAATATTCAGAAAAAATAATTCTGAAAGTTCCAAACAGGAAAACGATTTACATAGCATTTACATTGTATTAACATTACTTATTGTATATGCAATCTAGAGATGATTTAAAGTATATGGGAGGATGTGTGTAGGCTGTTACACAAATACTACACCATTTTATTTATTTATTTATTTATTTAATGGAAAGTCATTTTATTTTAAATATAGCAGTGTGTACATATCAATCCCAAACTCCCAAACTATCCTTCCCTGCCACCCATCTCCTCTGGTAACCATAAGTTCATTCTCTAAGTCTGTGAGTCTGTTTCTGTTTTGTAAATAAGTTCATTTCTATCATTTTTTTTAAGATTCTGCATATAAGTGATATCATATTATATTTGTCTTTCTCTGTCTGACTTACTTCACTTAGTATGATCATCTCCAGGTCCATCCATGTTGCTGCAAATGGCATTATTTCATTCTTTCTAATGGCTGAGTGGTATTCCATTGTATATATGTACCATGTCTTTATCCATTCATCTGTCAATGGACATTTAGGTTGCTTCCATGTCTTGGCTATTATAAACAGTGCTGCAATGAACACTGGGATGCATGTATCCTTTTGAACTATGTTTTTCTTTGGATATCTGACCAAGAGTGGGACTGCTGGATCATACGGTAGCTCTGTTTTTAGTTTTTTAAGGAACCTTCGTACTGTTCTCCATAGTGGCTGTACTAATTTACATCCCCACCAACAGTGTAGGAAGGTTCCCTTTTCTCCAAACTCTTTCCAGGATTTACTGTTGGCAGATTTTTTTGATGATGGCCATTCTGACTGGTGTGATATCTCACTGTAATTTTGATTTGTATTTCTCTAATAGTTAGTGATGTTGAGCATCTTTTATGTGTCTCTTGGTCATCTGTATGTCTTCTTTGGGGAAATGTCTCTTTAGGTCTTCTGCCCATTTTTTGGTTGGGTTATTTTTTTATTTTTTTTGATATTGAGATGCATGAGCTGTTTGTAATCCCTTGTCAGTTGCCATCATACTCAACAGTGAAAAGCTGAAAGCACTTCCTCCAAGATCAGGAACAAGACAAGGATGTCCACTCTTGCCACTTTTATTCAACATAATTTTGGAAGTACTAACTATGGCAATCACAGTAGAAAAAGAAATTAAAGGAATCCAAATTGGAAAAGAAGAAGTAAAACTGTCACTGTTTGCAGGAGACATGATACTATAACACAGAAAATCCTAAAGGTGCCACCAGGAAACTACCAAAACTAATCAATGAATTTGGTAAGGTTGCAGAATACAGAATTAATGCACAAAAATCTGTTGCATTTCTATACACTAACAATGAAAGATCAGAAAGAGAAAATTAAGAAATAATCCCATTTACCATAGCATCAAAAAGAATAAAATATCTAGGACTAAACCTACCTAAGGAGGCAAAAGACCTGTACTCCAAAAACTATAAGACACTGATGAAAGAAACTGAAGATGACATAAACAGATGGAAAGATATACCATGTTCTTGGATTGGAAGAATCAATATTGTCAAAGTGACTATACTACCCAAGGCAATCTACAGATTCAATGCAATCCTTATCAAATTACCAATGGCATTTTTCACAGAACCAGAACAAAAAAATCTTAAAATTTGTATGGAGACACAAAAGACCCTGAACAACCAAAGCAATCTTGAGAAAGAAAAACAGTTGGAGGAATTAGCCTCTCTGACTTCAGACTATACTATAAAGCTACAGTCATCAAAACAGTATGGTGCTGGCACAAAAACAGAAATACAGATCAATGGAACAGGATAGAAAGTTCAGAGATAAACCCAGGCACCATGGCCAATTTATCTATGACAAAGGAGGCAAGACTGTAAAATGGAGGAAAGACAGTCTCTTCTATAAATGGTTCTGGGAAAACTGGGCAGCTATATGTAAAAAAATAAAATTAGAACATTCTTTAACACCATACACAAAAATAAACTCAAAATGGATTAAAGACCTAAACTTAAGACCAGATACTATAAAACTCTTAGAGGAAAACACAGGCAGAACACTCTTTAACATAAATCTCAACAACATCTTTTTCAATCCATCTACTAGATTAGTGCAAATAAAAGCACCATTTTAAATAAGGCACCTGAACATCCTTAGATTTTGATATCCATAGGGGTCCTGGAACAAATCCCCCTGTGGATACTGAGATACGATTGTACTGACTTCAATTATTTAACAGAGTCATGGAATAAAACTTCTGTTTTCATCCATCCAAAATTAAATCACCTCAGAATAGACAATTATGTTACTGTAATAGGTAACATGTTTCCGACAAATTTGTCATTTTAATTATCTTCATATTGACTTGGTTCCCAATTGATTCTAAAAGTAGTTTTTCTTTATATCAATATAAAATATCTACAACAAGATGATACGTTATGCTGAAGCTATTAAAAAGAAAGAAACATTTTCAATCTGCAATGGTAAATATGAAAATAAAGGCAAAATTAGTTGGTTGACATATGGTATATTAACAAAATATTGATCTTGGCATTTTGACTGTGGGTAAATTTCATCAAAACCAAAATGTTTTAAGTCAGCCAATATTGCACATTAGTGCAATATTAAAGTAAGTATTGTGACACATTAAAACATTAAATTCCATTCAAAATGTGATGAGGTTTATAGAACCAAATCTGTTAAAGTACACTTGTTTCAAACAAACAAACAAACAAAAAACATAACAAAACAGAAATAGACTCGTAGATACAGAGAACAAACAAGTGGTTGCTGGGGGGAGGAGGGGGTTGGGGGCTGGGTAGAATAGGTGAGAGAGATTAGAGGTACAAACTTCCAGTTATAAAATAAATAAGGCGTGGGGATGTAATATACAGAATAGGGAATATAGTTAATATTGTAATAACTTTGTATGGTGATGATGGTAATTAGGCTTATCATGGTGATCATTTTGTAGTCTATAAAAATACTGAATACAGTACACCTGAAACTAATGTAGTATACCTGAAACTAATATAATATTGTAAGTCAATTATATTTTAATTAAAAAAGTATAATTGTTTTTCATGCAAAACATATTTTCTTATGAGAGAAAATGTAAAAAATTAATACAGTAAATGTCTGAATAAAATAAATTCATGTATCAAAGTGAGGTATGAATTAGATGATTGAGTTCTAAGAGAACTTTAACTTCCAAATTTGTGATTTTAGGGTTTACTATACCTTATTCCATGTGATGGCTAACATGTGCCTTTGTCTCTGCTTTCTGCCACTTACCTATATTAGAATCATCTTATTAAGTCAGAAAATAACTGGCTATATTACTTAAGGGACTACCTTCTTCTCCATTAGAATGGACCAGGAATGTCATAAATAATCACCCTATATGGAACTGGATTTTCCTCCTGTAATAGTAAAGATGGTAAACTAAGCCTTCTTAATGCTGTCAGTGTTAGTTTCATAATAACTGTGGTAACACATAATCCAAAGTCCAAAGCACAGAAGTGTAGCCTTTCTAACTGTAAAGACACTGCCAGTTATATTTCATAATATATAAATTGTCCACATAGGTTGTGATAGCATGAAGAGGTACAGATATATTTTCTTTGAATCTTTCAGCTTGACTCTCATATTATGTATCACACAGCTACGAAAGTTTTATTAGAACTAGTTATTAGAGAGTAACTAGGTCACACAGCAGGGTACTTAGATTCCTTTTCAAATACTTGGCAAAATAATTTTGCCATACAAAAGATCATAGGGTGTTTCATGTCTTTAATATTAGCCTTGAATATATTTGGCTTCATATCAAAATCCTGATCCAAATTCCTAAGTAAACTAACTGATTTTGATTTTAGATTAATAACATATGTACCAATCTCTTCATTAATACTTCAGATGGCTAAAATCCATTGGAAAGCTTTCTGAACTTTGTACTCTCTATGTAGCCGTTGGCTAGCATATTAACATTGACAACTGTGTCAAAGATGGTACAAAAACTTGTTCTTAAGAAGGCAAAGAAGGGTAAATCCATCCCCATGAAATATTTCTATGGGGATTTGTGTGAACTTTTTGAATGAATCAGAAGAAATGCCTGGTCACGTTCATATAGTACTAGAAAATTAAAATATTAATTATTATATATTCAAAAGTCAGGAGATAATTCAATATATCTCTCAGCGGGGAACCAGCCTTATTTGACGTTGAGCATCAGTCATTTGTTGCTCATCTTCACTTAAATATAGAAGGCCCAGATTCAGGTGAACCTACAGATCACTGATCTCATATATTCTCACACAAACAGTTGTAACACTGTACTTAAAGGAATAACGAAGGTGAAAAATCAATAACTAACTCCTTGGTCAATTCTACAGGCCCAGTGATTAGATTGCATCCACTTCATTATTGGGGCACAGGCTCCGGACGCACAGGCTCAGCGGCCATGGCTCATGGGCCTAGCCGCTCCGCGGCATGTGGGATCTTCCTGGACCGGGGCATGAACCCGTGTCCCCTGCATCGGCAGGTGGGCTCTCAACCACTGCGCCACCAGAGAAGCCCCAAATTATCCAATTTTAATCGAATAAATTTGAGCAGTAAACTAGGTAGCAAGTCCTGAGAGTGGCATGGGAAAGTAAATACAGTGAAAAGTAATATGACAATTTATCCCTAATTCCCAGATTTCCAGTTCCCTTCACGATTCTTGTCCTTGAGGCAATCACTATTTCAGTTACATACTTCCAAGCATACACACTCACGCCATTTTAACCAAAGGTCATGGCACATTAAGTATACTTTTCTGACATTTTCTCTTTTATTTACTATAATGTGAAGATTGTTCTTTTTATTTCTAATTCTATCTAGATAATTCTATCTCACATTTTTAATAGCTCTGTAGTATCCTCTTGAATGGGTTCACAAAACTTCATTAAACTGATCCGCTAATCCATTAGTAACAGACATCCAGATAACTTGTAGAAATCTGCTACTATAAACAGTACTGAAATTCATTTTCAGTTTTGTAATAAAGCACATTTGTAAGAGTGTATAATTAAGATACATTTCTGGAAGAGAAAACAGTGGATCAAAGTGAATGAACATTTCAAAATTTGATAAGTATTACTAAATTGCTTATTAAGATAAAGTATAATTTACAGTCTTAAAATATTATGACAGTGCATGTCTGTGGTTTCTCATCCAATCTAGAATGTTGCCAACATTTTTACCTTTTCCAGTGGTACATGATTATGGTATTCTTTTCTATTTATTTTATTTACAAGTGATAGGGACATATGTTAAGTATTTAAAAGCCATTTGAAGGCACTTTAACTGTGGAGGACTAACTTAGGTAAGACAAACCCTATAAAAGCTAGAAAAAATATTTAAAATATATACGCTTGAAGGCAGCATAGATCTACCGAGACACTGAGGACTTAAGGAATGAAGACACTAGTAAGAAGGGACATGAAGAAAAGTGAGCCCAACATTTTTCGACATGAGGCAGGTGTCAAAGCAGCGCAGAGTCTGAAAAGCTAAGCAAACCTTTCATTAGTCTCTAGGGTCAGGAGGAAAAAAATCAATTTCAGATCCTGTGGCAGTGGAGGGACATGGCAAATGCTTCCAACTTTCAGATGTGACCAATTACACACCAGGAATAGTGATGCATCAAAACAGACAAGCCTCACAACTGAAACAGAGCTCCAAGTAAGCTCAGTTCCTCACTGGAATAAGCTACACTTTCCTCTGGAGAAAGCTGTTATTCTTCAGAGCCACAGATGATTTCTGCGATTTTTTCCATACAAAAACTAGATTCATTAAAAATGTTAACAGGCATATTAGGATTCAAGTTTAAAGAAGAAATTAAGAGACAATAGAAATGGACTTACAGTACTGTCATATATTACATGTATTAGACAAAAAATAAAATAAAAATGCGTAATGTGTTACAAAAATAGAGACTTTCATCAGAGGAACTGAAATCTAGAGAAAACACAAATAGAAATTTCAGAAATTCCTATGTAGCAATTAAAATTAATGTGATGGATCTTAACAGTGATTTGGAAAGATCTGACACATTACAGAGTGAAAGAACAACTGAATTAAATTCATTTACAGTAAAAACATATGCAACAATATTATATGTTTTAGGCCAGTATGTGCATTATAAATGTAAATGTGTAGAAATAGGTCTGTACGTACATACCACAAACCACTAACAATGGCAAATATAAGGAGGGACCTTCAAGGGATGCTGGTTGTCTTGTCTGTATGACTGATTTGTTTACAAAGTGAATGCATTCACTTATCACTGATGTAATTTAAAAGTAACTGTTACTCTAGAGAAACACCTGAATGCAGGCTCCCTCTACTTCAACTCAGTGCCTGCCTTTCCTTAATCAGGAAAAAGACAATTAACTATAATTGAGGTCTGGTGCTGTCCATGTGTTCAGCTCCCATATATCCATAGAGAAAGATCCGTGAGAAGTCTATAGAGTTTTACACCTATGGTTCTAGGTGAAGTCCTTTCTCCAAAGATAACTTGCTGATTTAATAGAATTAATGAGACTATAAATTTGGAGAAAAATGGTGGTTGTAGAAGACAAAGAAAACATAATTCAAAAAGAGTCATGTACCACAATGTTCATTGCAGCGCTATCTACAGCAGCCAGGGCATGGAAGCAACCTAAGTGTCTATGGACAGATGAATAGATAAAGAAGATGTGGCACATATATACAATGGAATATTACTCAGCCATAAAAAGAAACAAAATTGAGTTATTTGTAGTGAGGTGGATGGACCTAGAGTCTGTCATACAGAGTAAAGTAAGTCAGAAAGAGCAAAACAAATACCGTATGCTAACAAATATATATGGAATCTAAAAAAAAAAATGGTTCTGAAGAACCTAGGGGCAGGACAGGAATAAAGATGCAGATGTAGAGAATGGACTTGAGGACACGGGGAGGGGGAAGGGTAAACTGGGACGAAGTGAGAGAGTGGCACTGATATATATACACTACCATATGTAAAACAGATAGCTAGTGGGAAGCAGCCGCATAGCACAGGGAGATCAGCTCGGTGCTTTGTGACCACCTAGAGGCGTGGGATAGGGAAAGTGGGAGGGAGACGCAAGAGGGAGGGGATATGGGGATATACATATACATATAACTGATTCACTTTGTTATACAGCAGAAACTAACACAACATTGTAAAGCAATTATACTCCAATAACGATGTTTAAAAAAAAAAAAGAGTGGTTACATTTTTTAAAGTAACTTGTTTATTTATTTAAATAACTTGTTTGTGTTAGAAATCTTTGCTATTTGAAAACTAACGGGTTTCAACTGAATTATATAGGAGTCATTTTAGTCACTAAGACAATGTGTGGCAGCAGGGTGCCCTGGGGAGTAGAGCAGCCTGGCAAAACGAAATGCTTCCATCCTGGATAAATATCTGTCCTTGTCCTTGACTCATTTTCTTGAACTCGGGCAAGAAAAGTAACCATTTGGGCCTTTGTTTACTCACTTATGAAAAGAAAGATGATTTGCACTCATTGAGAAAAAACGGAATTTGGAATTGAGAGGGAGAAAGTGATAGCAGAGCTATAATCTACTTTACTATTTTGTGTAATGTAAAAAAAAAAAAAAGTTATGAGTTTTGGCCCTGCATTTTTCTCCTATTAAGAATGAAGTAACTGAGATTTTTATATGGAGAGTTTGTGGACCCAGTTCATTTTTTCCTGTCATGTTCTGCAGTGCTCTAATGCCAAAATGTCTTGTGTAGAACTAATGTGATAAAGCTTGTATGTTAAGAAAATTTGTCTGAAGAAACATCCTAGCCCCACATTTTTCAAAGGATGAGCTATGAAATACTTGCACCTAAAGATGCAATTAAAAGCAAAAGGAGGGAGTCTCATTTAAAATAAATTTAGATACCTTTCATGATACATTTCTGTTTCAAAGAGTCATAATACATGTTCATGTTTAAAACCTCAGAAACACTTAAGAACAGCCACTTAACGGTATATGGTCCACCATTTTCGAAACATTTTAACAATTGTCCTTTTCTATTAACTTTTGTTAATACAAAATCTGCAAACCTAGTGTTTTACAAAATATGCTTTGTGAAACATTTTCCTACCATAAGAATACAGTTTGTTCTGATTTAAATTGAGCTGCACATGTTGAATAATCTATTCTAAATCCATTCCATCTGGGAGACCCAAGTTGCTCTGAGTCTCTGAAACTATGTGTACACAGGAAATAGGAAGTAAGAGTCTATTAATTCAATCCACAAACATAAGTTGGAGGAAAAAATTGAAAAATAATGATTCCTCTCTTGCAGAAGCTCACATTTTCCTGCAAGACAAATATATAAGCAAACAACTGAATAAAAAAATGGAAATGGTACAAGTGTGAGTCTTGAGAATTTCTCTGGAAGCATTTGACTGTCCTTGTTCCTTGTAGTTGTTCTTCCCCACCCCCTCTTGCATTTGACATTTACCCTAACTGGTTCTCTTCACCCCCTCTTGACATATCCAGACTGCCCAAATAATGACTGCTAATTTTCAAGAACAATTCCTCTATTCTCAATGTCCAGATTCTCCTAATAGTGGCCGCTAATCCACATAACCATCCAATCTGTCCATTTCCAAAATGTGCTGCACTTCAGCCAACAGCCTCTGGCTGAAGTCTACCTGAACTTTGAACAGCCTCCTGCTGCTAAAACCTGATAAAACATTTCACCCTCCTTTCTCATGTTAGATGTTCCTCTGGAACTTTTCATGTTCCACATTCTAGAATAAAAGCTCATGCTAAGGGCGTTCTGGTTGATTTCCTTCCACAAATGCTAGTAACGTTGTATATTATCAAGGTACAGTGTAAAGACAGACATCTAATCCTGCCTTCAGGATTTGGGAAGAGGAGGTAATGTTCAAGCTAATCTTGAAGAAGTAAAACATCAACAGTTACAGTTGTTCTCAGTGTTTGTTTTTGGGAAGAGGATGCCTGCTAAATATTTTAGATGTTTGTATTAATTTAATTTTTACAACAACCCTTTGAGGTAGGTTCTTCAGATAAAGAAATGCAGGCACTATAAGTTCAGGTAACTTGTCCAAGGTCACATAAGCAGTAAAAAGCCACATGTAAAAGGTCACATGTCATAGTAAACAGCAGGACTTACCTCAGATTTCTTGTGATGATTAAATAAGAGCAATGTATACAGTAACGGCTCAATAAAATTCATTTATAATTATATATATATACATATATATTATTACATGATAAGAATCCTATGAGACCATTTAATTTCAATAAATTGATTCAAACATTGGATGTGCATAATAAAGAGAAAGAATTTTTGTTTACAAATCTGTCACAAGCTCCCTATTTCCAGAAGGTACTATATCTAGTACTCTAAGTAATATTTAAAAATATAGGTGATACCAGTATAACATAATATTAAAAGCATTATCTCTTTGTAAGTACTAGCTCTAGGTAAATACATTTTGAACTTTATGAGATTCATTTTTCTTCTTTGCAGTATGGTGATAACAATAGTACCAACTGCATTGGATCATCAAGAGGAAACACCTGCAAAGCTCCTAACAGTTCCTAGCTGGAGTTAGTATTCAGTAAGTACTAGTCATGATGATAATTAGTTTCAGAAAAACAATAGTTGTAAATATTGTACCCATCTTTATATCTATGTTCCAAATATTCTTTTCCATTTCAAGGAATTATTTTCACAAAGCAAGTGTCTCCTTAAATACGTTCAACAAAAGAAGCTTTTGCTTGTGCTCTGTAGGGGCACTGAAATGTCTGTAAATTAGTTCTACAAGTGTCTCTTGTGCATCAAATCTTGAGTTCCTGATGAAAATATTTACAAATGCACAGATAATGAAGGAAAATTGACACTATTCATTTTAAGAGTAATCAAAACATTTGGCATCATCATTTTTCTCTGTCAAAGACCAATTTTATGGATGTAACATATGGCTTCTAGGAGGTTTGAAACCATCAATAGTGAAATGATGAGGAATTATGAAATGATTTATATACTATGTTATTCAATACATTACTGAGCTTATTATGTTTTTATACATATATATCACGTATTACAATAAAAACTGAGAAACAACTTACATACCTAAAAGAGAAGATGGTTAAATAAACTCCATATAATCATGAAATTAATGTTTTAAACGATCATTTAATGGCTTGTAGAAGGAATCAGTGGTGAATTTCATGTGGATGATGAGGAACAGAGAGGTGCCATGAGAAATTCCTAATTTATCAATTTGCAAACTAAATGGATTTGGGGTTGGAGATCAAGAGTTCTGTGTTGGACATATACATGTAGCTGAATAAATTACTCAGGAAGTAGAGAAAACATCTGGGCTGGGAAGAAAATTCATGTTGTCAGAATATAAAGGATAACTAAAACCATAGGTGTGGATGAGAAAATCTAGAAAACTAGGCTTCAGCTCACCAAGACAAGAAGACCAAGAAGGCTTGAAGAACCATAATTTATGGAAAAGTTGAAGAACAAAAGGTATTTACTTTGATTCATTTGCCCTGTTATCATTCACAAAATAAAGTACATAATCTTGTACTGAATATTTATGTACAATTACTACAGAGTCTTTCCCCTGTTTCCGCTTGGCATGGGTTTAACAGTTTGCCGGAAATGGGATTGGTAAATTATTAATATGTATTGATATGTTTCATATATGCTTTGAATACTTTCTTCCCCACCCATGGGAATGTTCCAGGCAGTACTTTAAGACATAAATAAATACATGCTACATTCCAAGGTCGCAAATTGTCTATACCCCTTGTCCTGTTTGAAATTTCTTGCCCAGGATAGGTTGCTCAAGTTTCTAATCTGTTGTTTTATATGTGGACTCTTTGTGCTGAGCTACTACTGAAGTTTCACTTAAACTGCCTGCTTGCCTTTCATGGCTGTTATTTCCCCTAGACACTAATTTTTCAGAATAAATGATTTCATCTCTCCAAAGTGAGATTCTATTATCAAAACTTCCATGTTTTAATCTTCTTAATCTTTCTGAAACTTAAAAAGCTAAAGACAATATATTGGAATTTTAAAAACACTATCCAAGGCGGGGAGGAGAAGAGAAGGGGAGGGCCCCCTGTTGATAGAGCCTGCCCTAAAAACATCCTGGTCTCATTTTCCTCACTTAAGATGCAGTCTTGGCTCTCCTGTGAGATTTAATTAAGTTACTGGCTCCCTCTGGCTACCACCTCCCATATTTTCACCAGGCCTTATTCCTCTAAATAACACAGTTTCTACTGCCTTACTACTTTCCATGTCACTCTCTAAGAAATCTCAAACCTTCTTGATGATTTCTAAGGTGTTTTTTTTTTTTACCGTGAATTTCAGGAGAAAAACTGCTAGAAAGCAGAAAATAAATATACATTGGGGAAATGTTATAAAAATACAAAATGGTATCCAATTTTGTCTGTTTTTTTCTTGTCATTTTGCTCTGTCAGTAAAAACTGTTTTTTTTTTTGTTTTTGTTTTTTTGTAAAAGAGTTATTCATTCACTGTATCCCATTTACTCTTTGGGCTGATGGACTTTTTTTTTTTTTTAATAATCCGCTGAATTCTGTGCACCTCCTCTGCAGCTTTAGACTGTTGAAAGAGACAGGTCTTACCAGTTACACTGATGCTTACTATGTACTATACACACAAGAACTTTATGTGTGTCCACTAATTGAATTTTCATAACAAACACATTTTGCAAAGAGGAAATTTAGGCCCAGATTAAACCGCCCCTATTCGTACAACTAGTGGTGATAAAATCAGGATTCAACTCCTGGCCTCTGGCACCAGATGTGAACAACCGTCTGCTGTTGCAAAAGCAACCACAGGCAGTAAAATTTGGTAATCAGTTAGCATGGTGTTCTCATGTGAGGCTAAACTTCATTTCAGAGTAAATTACAGCCAACGTTTCCAATGTGCTTCTTAGAACACATTCCCGTGGGCTATTAACAGGTATTACCAGGGTGGAGGTGCGGGGGGGGCAGTGCTTTGTCAAATACGTTTGAAAAACATGGGATTAATAAGCACTGAACAGTTTGTTTTCAGGACTTTTAACACCGTTAACGTGATATAGTGCATTGCGCCTCCAGCGGTAGGACCTTTATGCATTGTTTTCCAAATATATTTGACAATGAAACATACTTTTGGAAGAACATGTATCTAGTAAGAGTCTAGGCAGCCATTTTCAAAAACTCTGATATAAATTGTTTCTCCCTCTCTGACTATCTCAAGAAACTACTGCTTCTGTTCTCTGGAACAGGATTTGAATAAGCTTCCAGTCTTGAGACAGAGGTCTGACACAAAAGTGGAAAGAAGAAAGGAAGAAGGATTAAGGAAGAGACTCAGAAAAACTGTTGTACATCAGTAGAAGAGGACTTATAGCCCAGACTTAGGAGCAATTATCAAAACCCAGGACCCAGTTCTAGGGCTGAATTGGCCTCAGATGCTGCTTGATGCTCAGGCCCAAACTGTAGAGCTGAGACCATTGAAATTCTTACTGACTCGAGTCCAAACTGATAATGACATCTGAGAATGGAGCTGAGCCTGAATATAGCTATCAAAGAGTCTTTACCTATGGGCCTTACATTTTAAATGATATGAATAGATATAAACCATGCCCCAAACTATTAGTCACTTAAGTTATTTTATCAAGCTATAGTCCCAGCTAATTAATACATTTTACTTTGGCAGTACTGTTCTGTGTCAGAACACATAGTTTCCCCAGATATTAATGCTGATAGACATGGTGAAAGTGAATAGTAAAAATGCTTCAGCGAGGCTTCTTTAAGCAAACTAGAAACTGGGAGGCAAGCCTAGAAATGGAAAAAAATTAAAATATGAAATTAAAAAAAATTACATAAAAAGTAACAAAAAAGGTGGGTGTAACTCAAAGATTTCCTGTCACAAAATTATTGGTCAAGATTGGTCTGGAGAAGGTGGACAGTTTTACCATCTCCATGGGTTGGAGACAATAACTGCCTTAACAGTCCAGGCTAGAGGGTGCAACTCAGAAATGATATGCCCTGCACTTCTGCTCCCAAGCTAAACTAGCATCTCAAAGTTTACTCTCCCAAGACTGCTGTGTTAGGAGGAATGCAAAGGAAGACAGAGGGGAGAGTGCATCAAGGCAGAAAAATCACTATATTAGACAAGTTATTTAACTCTTCAGAGCTTCCAAATTCTCATTAAATAGAATTATTGGGATTTTGAGGGAGCCTGATGAATGGTCTGTCTTTCCTCCCCTTAGCTGTGAACACACCAGTATATTTAAAATATTGTCCTCTTACTATGAGAAGACTTTTAAGACACTGCAGGACTAGTTCTCTTGCCAAGTGAATTCTGAGGTCCAGAATTAGGCAGAATGAAGCCAGCAGTCATAGACTGTGCTGAACCAAGGGAAAATACTTGCTTCCTGTAGGCATGTGGCTTTTCGCTTAGCACTTGGTTAACATTACAGAATTCACATTAAACTAAAGTTTTCAAATCTCATTTTGTATCTATAATGTACATTTTTATTTTGTCAAATGCCAACTGCTCTGTGTAGAGATTTTTAATTAACAAAGTTATTACATATCCATTATTTCTTTTTGTAGTGGCATAGATGATTGCAGCCGAGACGTAAATCCATATATATTATGCCATCTAAAACTTTAATAATTTCCTATGCTTATTTCATAATTGTACTTTTGTTAATGTTATGTATCACCTTTTTAAATTTCGTCCTTGGCTAATGAAAGTTAGAAGTTGCTGACGCATCATAGTATCATTAGCCTCTGGGTGCTTGCTAGATCATTGCCTTATTGATGAAATCACCTTAGGACAAGGTCTCCATAACTCTTCCTCGTTGGACACCTACGGGATAAATCTGCCTTCTTCCAAATTCTAACACACAGAAGATTGTTTTATAACATATCTCCTGCCTGTATCTCATTATGGTTAAGTATTCTTTTATAACAAGCGCATTTTACAACACATTTTGGCTTACGTTGTATCACAGGAATAACTTTGCTGCTTGGCAATGAGTGTTTTCCATCCTTACAGTACATTTGGTCTCTTCTTAAGATCCCTTATGTTGAAGAGTGAAATGCTACAAATTTGCCTTTGCCTCAGCAATCTGGTATTGATGTATTTGTTCTCCCTGTGCTCATTCTCTGCAAGTCCAAATTGCTCACCTACCGAAAGCTCTCAAGGTAGTGACCTGGAATATTAACAGGTTACATTACCTCATTAAGCAAAAGAAACCGCTCTTACTCAGAGTCTGTAGATGCTGACAATGCATTTATCCAAAAAATTATTAATGTTTGGATGGCAGTGTAGTTGGAAAGATATTCTATACGTCCAGACTGAGGATTCTCTAACTTTTCATAGGTTATCAAAATTTCACCCACTAGTTGTTGCCTTTTCCTTGAAAAGTAAAGATTAATGATGTTAAAATGATACATTTTAATACAATGAAGTTACACTTCTTTCTGACTCTACCTCAGATGTTGATGATCTGGCACTTTTTTTTTTTTTTTCCAGCAACGGCACAAGTTCATTTGAAGGAGAAAGACAACCCTTAAATAACAGGGCAATTATTATTTTAATCAAAAGCAGTATTATATTTTAAATTAATCTTCAAAAGAGTCCCTGAAGCTAAAATTTCAAAAGTCATTAATCAATTAAGCAAAATAATACACAGTCTTTCAAAGCAATCTATCTCCTGAAGGTTGTTCAAACTATTTTCTGAGAATGAAAACTTAGCACTTTTTCTTCAGTTCCATTGAGCAGTTTTATTTTTCCAATAATTGTCCAATATGTAAAAATAATATGATGGTGTAAATATGAACAGTCTAATGTTTTTAAATGGTTCTATCAGATAGGGCCTTTTCGGACACATTTATTTTCCAGGAACATAAACTACTGAGTCTGCTTCTCAGCTCTGCTAGTAATCAGACTATGATATTCTTATTAGACACTCAAATTCTGATAATGGGACACCACCAAGGTCACACAGTCCTTCTATTTTCTTAACAATAGTTCCCTCCGATCTAGTACTCAATACAGAGTTAATCCCTACTTTCCTGGAATCTCACTGTAGAGTTTTTCATTGTAAGCCCAAACTGTATAAAAATCCCTCTCTCTTCTTACTAAGATATCCAATTCACAGTTTCTCACGGTGTATTCTCTCTCTTGCTGAAGAAAGTGATAAATCTAATAGATTTTGTTTCACTACAGATATGTTCCTTGCAATCTTTATCTGATGGGCTTTGTCAAAATTCTTAAGTGACCCCTGCTGCTTGCAAAACACTACTAAAACTGTATATGTCAAATACAATTGACCCATGAACAACATGGGTTTGAACTGCAAGGGTCCATTTATACACAGATTTTTTTCCCAATAGTAAATACTACAGTACCACAGGATCTGATGTTGGTTGAATCCACGGATGCAGAACCATGGATAGGGAGAGACAATAAAATTAGACTCAGATTTTCAAGTGCATGGAGGGTCAGCACTCCTGACCTCCAAATTTTTCAAGGGTCAACTATATTTAGAAATAAAGGAGTAATGTAACAGAAATGAAATGAAAGAAATATGTACACAGGATAAATATCAAATTCAGTCACTTATCTTTAGAAACTAATCAAGGATCATTAGATGCTACACAGTAAATTGCTCAGTACTGGGGTTTTTCTGCCTCCCCCGAACTATTTAATACATATTTCTTTTTTTTTTTTTTTTTTTTTTTTGCGGTACGCAGGCCTCTCACTGTTGTGGCCTCTCCCGTTGCGAAGCACAGGCTCCGGACGCGCAGGCCCAGTGGCCATGGCTCACGGGCCCAGCCACTCTGCGGCATGTGGGTTCTTCCCGGACTGGGGCACGAACCCGCATCCCCCGCGTCGGCAGGCGGACTCTCAACCACTGCGCCACCAGGGAACCCCTACATATTTCCTTATTTTACTATTTCTTATCTATGGCTATGCCTTTGAATTCTTTTTCGTAGCATACCACATGAACCTGCTCCCCTCAGGTAGTACATTTTTGCTCCAAACTTTGTCCAACCCTCTTCATGCTCAAATATGCCTACAATTACCTTGTTCTTCCAGAATATTCTTCTTAACACAAACAAACTGAGTTGATGTTTCACTACAGAACATTTGAAGTGTCACAGAACAGGAAGCCTGAATCATTCATTATAAATAGGGTTTAACCGAGGAAGAAATGATGCCATTTTAAGAGTTACTCAATAGACAGCATGAAGTTGTCATTTCAGGAACACTTGAGGTAATACAGGTTTTAAATACTTTCCAATATTCCTTAGAAAGAGTATGTGCAAACATGGAGACAAGAAACAGCTTGTCACTTGCTGTTGCTGAAATGTGGTATGCAGGGAAGAAGTAGCTGGTGAGTACATTAGAGAAAAGTACAGAGCATGCCAAAGAATTTGAACTTGACTTTCAGGCACAGAAAAATTCCACTATCTGTCATGTGGAGGAAGATGTAAATCTGTTTTACGCTGCTGCAATGAGCAGGAGTATGGCTAACGGATAGTAGTTATAGTTGAATTTCTGTTCAATATAAGAAATATTTTTCTAATAACTAGAACGGTCCAGAAAATATGATGAGCCAATTAGGCTGAGTGCCTCTTACTTCCTAGAAGTGACTAAGAAGATAATAAATGCCCATGCCTGAGGAATATCTTAAAAAATAATTTCTCTTTTCAATTCTATGATGTTCTCTGTTGGGATTCTAATAAACTTATCAGTGGGAGTGTTAGGATGGACACAATTGTGCTACCTTCACCAAGCAATGAATTAACACATAAGAAGCATTTTAGAGTTATACAGAATAGTGACTAAGAACAGCTGCTGCCATGCCATGGTGGCACGACAAGAGGAAAGAGGTTTAACATCAGACAAACTTTTTAGATGTGATATTGCATCCCACAGAAGATGCCTTACTTTGCATGATCATAGAGGAAGTATAAATTATGTTAGTTATATCATAATAATATATGAGAATAGATATTATATTATAATCCAATTATAGATTAATTAGTTCATCAATAATATATCATCCACAACGAACATTTTGAATGCCTACTAGGAACTAGGTACTCCAAGATATTTTGCATATATTTTCTCTAATTCACCAACCAACCTGAAAGACAAATATTATCCTCTTTTTACAGATCACAAAACCAAAGCTCAAAAAGATCGGGATCATCAGAGCTAATAAGTGGCATATTGAGAGATCTGTCTGTCCCCCAGCCCTATGGCATACTCATATAATAGACAAACCACTCAATTGCTTTAAAACTGTAACTTAATTTTTTAAGACTTTAATATATTTTCCCAGTAGGGTGCTAAGATTAGCCTCCTACTGTCATCAGGAGGATTTTTTATTTGTTTTTTTAATATTCTTCTTTCCAGTTACAAAATGGGAACATCCTAAACTCTAAACTCAATAAATTAAATATAAATTGACTAACACCTATGTTTGCAAATAAATATCAACAAGAACACTGGAAAAAAGAGGTATAAATTAATAAAAATTGAAATAAATTAAAAAATAAGTTTATGTTTAACTCAATGGATTGAAATAACTTTGGCATCTGACAAAATTGGAGTAAAGATGTTAAAAATCTCTGATCAGTCTTTAAGACATACTAGAATGTCAACTGCTGTCACTTCCAATTTCCTAAGTGGTGTATATTCCATTTTCCTTATTAATCATCCTGTCCTAAATTCTCCAGTTAGCATCCTCTTTTGTGACGTCTCTGAAGAGTGTGAATTTCTTACAATCCTACATTTCAGATATTAAAATGATATATCCTGGATTCCACTGTAATTTAGCCCCCTGTACCATTTCCAGTGTGACTAAACAATTAAGATATTTTATAAGAAAAAGGGTTAACAGTAAAATGTAAGTGAAGAAATACAGTTGATAGAGTTGATTCACCGTGTGCTACATACTGCAGAAATAGCAAGTATTATTTTAAATGTTATATATATATATGTATTTATGCAGCGTTATTTTCTGGAGGTTAAATACTTTCTGTTTCTGCTCTGGGAATCAAAAATAGTCACAGAATACACAATGTACACTCACAAGCAAAAGTCAAGCAAATAAAAGTGAGTAAAGAGCCAGTAGTGTCACGAGATGGCTTTTACTTTTATAAAAGAAAATATTATAAAAATTCATGCTGAAAATGAAGTTAATTTGCAGATAGGAAACACCTGGGAGTAAGTTAAATAATTCTAGCATACTTTCAGTCACCTGAATTTTTAACATAAGAGATAGGCTACTGGACAGTCCAAGTAACCACTATAATGAGGTGGGAAATGGTTTCTAAAGTGTGGTTTACTACATATTTATAAATAATCTATTACTGTATATAGATTATAAATAATCTATTATGTATAATCCAGATGCTAGCCAAAGATATGGGTAACACTGTTTGTAAAAATAAAAAGTAGGTATAGATTTTAGACTGGGGTAAGCCATAATCATACATCATTAACCCCAATAATTATTTATCGTAAAATTAGTGCAACTGGTTGTCTGAATATTTTACCTGGAAAAAAGAGAAAAGTAAGATCTTGGACAGGGTTGCATACAATCTTATGATGGGTGGTTAGGGGATAGAAGGAAAGAAAACAAAATGCAGTGAAACAGGAATATTCTTAACTCCTCCAGTTAACTGGGGAAAAAGTGTTATTTCTTAGGGGACAGTTATAAAAAAGTAAGGTTATTTGTATGGATTTGACTAGGCCATTACTAAGGGGATTGAAATACATTTACACAGAGAGAGTAGTGTAGCTCTCTCTCAGCTTTCATAACTATTCTATTAGGCATTAATACAGGAAATTTCTATAAGGTCAAGTTTAGCTACTTCAGACATCCTCACAGTATCTTAGACTATTTGCTGCTCAACATGTGTGATGGTTTTGTAACGTGTCAACTTGCTGGGCTAAATGACATTCCCCAGAATTCTCTTTCCTGTATGTTTTCAGTTAGAGTCATCTGCTAGAAAATTCTTGAGGGGACGTGGAGGGTTTGAAGTGAAGCTGCAGCTCTTTCATAGCGCGTGCACACACACGCACACACACACAAAATTTAACTCCAGGAAGAAAGGTCGTAAGCAGTGACAGCTACCATAGTTTCAGCCTGTCTGTGGAAGTTCCAGTTACTGCCCTGTGGCTTTTCAGTTTCAATATTCAGCATGAAAAATTAAGATGACAACCCAACAGCCTAATAGTCTTATAGAGACTATTTAACCAGCTCTCAAAATTGCATAAACTCAGATCCCTGTAACAAATCCCTTTGTATATATGTGTGCTTATATATTCATTTGCTAGGGCTGCCATAACTAAGTACCACAAACTGGGTGGCTTGAACAGCAGAAATGCATTGTTTACAGTTCTGGAAGCTAGAAGTATGAGATCAAAATTGCTACCTTCTGTGAGCTATAAGGGGAATGTTGTCCCAGGCCTCTCACCTTACATGGTGTGGTTTTATGGCAATTTTTGGAGTTCCTTGGCTTAAAGATACATCACTCTGGGGCTTCCCTGGTGGCGCAGTGATTGAGAGTCCGCCTGCCGATGCAGGGGACACGGGTTCGTGCCCTGGTCCGGGAGGATCCCACATGCCGCGGAGCGGCTGGGCCCGTGAGCCACGGCCGCTGAGCCTGCGCTCCGGAGCCTGTGCTCCGCAACATCAGTCATACTGGACTCTATTTCAGTATGACCTTATCTAATTACATTTGCAATGACTCTATTTACAAATAAAGCAATAATCACATTCTGATGAACTGGGGATTAGGACTTCAACATATGAATTTTGTGGGGTGACAACTCAACTCATAACAATGCACACACACACACACACACACACACACACATCGCCTAGTAGTTCTGGTTCTCTCATTGAATGCTTAATGACAGGCCATTTATGCCATGTATTTCCACATATCCATACCTTTGTCCAAACTAGAAATATCTTCCTACCATTTTCACAAGAGAATACCTGTTGAGATTCTAAGATCCAAGTCAAAAGTTTTCTACAGAATATTCCCTCCCTGTTACTTTACTGGGTCAACATTGGGGGCAGAATTAATTAGGACATGCATACCTTAACTAACTAACTAATTACATATATATGTAAGTTGTATAATTGTATAATTATTTAAAATCATTTATTGTATAATCATATAATCTATAATTGTATGAATTTGAATGCTATGAACAAAACCTTCATAAGATAAGGCAATAATCCAACACCATCTTCAACAATGTTTTCAACATTTGAGGATAAGGAACATGATTTACTCCTATTGTATGCATAGCACTGTTCATGGTGCCAAGACCTCATAAACACTTTGGGGAAAAAACCTACTGAATTAAGTACACCTTGGGCCAATTCAGTTTTTTAAACTTCTGATTAATAAATTGCAACCATATCCATGTATATCTTGAATAATGCTTAACATTTTTAAAAGAACTATGACAGCTTTAGAATACCAGGATTCTAGTCTTTGTTCTGATGACATACAGTCGAGGCAGTAAAACCTAAGGCTATATTTCTGACTCCCTTGCAGCTCAAATGCAGCATGTGATCTAGGTTTCCCCAAGCAGATGTAGTCATGCAGCAGGGTGTGATGTGAGGTGATGGCTACAAGCAGGGATGTTAGATCATCTGGAAAGCGTGAACTATCTAGAAATTCAGATTGCCTCAGTAAGCTGGTGGAGTTCACAGCATCCACTCCCTGCTGTCGGAGGAACTGAGCCACAGCACCAGCCTTACAGTGGCGGGAAGTTTTCTCTAGACACTTGGCTTCTAGTTGTGTAACATTCAAGCCCAGATCTTCAGCAGGGACTTCAGAATATCCTTCAGTAAATCCTACCCTGCTCCAACTTGCTGTATTAGACTTTTATGTTCTGTAAAGAAGAATCTTGAAAGATGATCTATGAAAAGAAAATTTTCTTTCTCAACTATTTGAACCTGGAGACATAGATATTCTTCCAGGTGGTGGTAGGTCAGTGTTGTGGTTATATATACTCAGGAACTGGGATGGTCATTACTGGATCACGATCAAGATGAGTTTCCATGGGAAGTTGTGCAAGATAAAGAAAGGAACAAATTAACAGGGAAACACGGAAAGAGGCAAAAAATAAGAGAAGCTGAGAGTAATCCAAGAGACAAAGAGTAAAACATTTGCCTTACTTCCCTGTTCTAGTTTCCACAGAACAAGTTGTATTTAGTTATTTGTCTCTAGTTATTCATAAGGTAATAGTCTAATGTCCTATGATACCCTTAACAATTAAATTCCATTTTCTCGAGTGAGCTAGAGTGGCCTATGACTTGACAACCCAAAGAACCTGGACTAAACTGTATCATCTATTATACCACCCTTACTCATTATGTAATAGCAGAAACTTAGATGATATCTTCAGAAAATGTTACTGTACCTTATAATTTAACTCTAAGATACAATTGTGAATATAAAGAACGGTTTTATTGTTTCTGATAATGAGGAGAGAATCTCTTTCTCAGGGCTTCTGTGAATTTTAATTCGAACTACATAGAAAAATCTCTCTAAACAGAGAAATGTTTATTTTTTTTTAATATTATGTATTCTGTGTTTTAGCTCAAGGCAAATATGTAGTGCCATTAGGAAGCATTACGAAAACTACCTCACAAATTTTAACTGCTTCTCCTTTTTAAAAGTAAGGGCAGAAATAGAAATATAACCCAGGCATCAAGATATAAAGATGAAGTAAACTGTGATATATATGCATAATAAGATTTTGCATACTGCCACAAAAATGAATACGTCACCACTATATGCAAGGGCGTGGATGAATCTTAACAACATAATGTTGACATTAGGAATGCATAGAGTATGATCGATTTGCATAATGTTTACAAATAGACAAAATTAAAACACATTGTTTAGGGGAAACATAGAGAAGTAGCAAAACTATAAAAAAGAAAGGAAATCATTTTCATAAATACTAGCACATGGTGCTTCTGGGAAGGAGGAAGGATAAAAGGTCAAAAAAGGACAGGGCTGGAGCTTCTAGTTGCTGACAACTTTCTATTTCTAACCTGGGTGTTTACATTTACATGGATGTTTGCTTTAGAAGTATTTATCTGATGGAATATGTATGTTTTCTGCTATTTTATGTATTTGTTTTAAATGGTAATTAAAAGGGCTTCAGAAAAAGAAAAAGAACCCCAGGGAATTAGACTTCCTTGATTCCAAGACATCTTAGAGATATTAAAACTTGTAGAGAGGATTGTGAAAGAGTTATTTCAGCCGAAGTTTCAACTATAGTGGGTTTTTCTTTCAATTTTTCATTTTGAAACTCTAGATACCCTCTTACCCCTCTGCCCTGCCGTCTACCCTGAGCGCAGGTCTTCTCGGTTTTCCCCATTCCCTGCCCTAGGAAGAGCCCCTCCCGTCACAGGCTTTCTGCAGCACCCATTCCTATGTCTCTCTATGCTTAGCTTGCTTCTGCAGGCAGCTCCTGAGCCTTCCACGTGTCTCCTTCCTGCTTCATCCCACTGCAGGTCAAGGCCCATTCCCTCAGCTGAGAGGCGGCAGTGCAAACAATAAAGAAAGTTCTCCTTTAGCTCCACAAACCTCTCTGGAGTTGAGCTGAGTCTCTACCAGTGACACATGACACACAACTCTTCTAAAATCTAAGACAGGGACGTGTCAGCTCCTGGCATCATCTGTCATTAAGTACAAAATTCATTGTGTCTAGCAACTACTTTTTTCAAAATCTGTGATGAGGTAATTTCCCTGTTTCACTGGAAATTGCCTCTCTCTCTCTCCACAGTTCTAGTTATTTTGTTGTATTTCAAGGGATGGAATGAATAAAAATACCTTTATGGTAGCAAATTTAACTGGAAGTCTAACTAAACACCTGAGATGGGATAATTATTCTCCTTTCATTCATGTTTAAACATGATGCTTAAAGTTTACGTAGTGTAATTAATATCACAGCCAGTAAGTGGTAGAATTAATTAGAGCTTAAAACCCAGGTCCCTCTGTCTTCACAGCCTAAGCGTTTTACTGTTGTACAGCACGGCCGCCAGGGATTAGAAGTCAAGGACGTACATTCATCTTCATTGGCATTACTGGCACATGCAAAGCTGTTTTTTGGTCACTGCTACATCTTCAGTGCACATAATGGTAAGGCGAAGTTTTTATATGTAGAGCAAAGAAAGAATATAGCACCTTGGTCTATGTGAGTAAAGCACTGTGTAAACCACCCAGGAAACTTAAAAGAAGAGATGATATATGAGCCACTTGTGCTGCATAAGGAAATATTTTGGTTAGTTAGAAATCTGAGCATCATCCTGGTCTCAGCTCCTTCCATCCCCTCCACAGCTAACCTACCAAGTTGTGACAGTTCAGCGGGTCAGTTCCTCTCCTAACCTTTCCAAAGGAAAGGGTCTCCTCTTGTTTTTCTTTTCTGGTCCCTACCAACCCACTCTCCACATTGTGGCCAGATGGATCTTCTGAAAACATAGAAATCCTGGGCCCCTCGCCTACTTAACACCTGTGAATAGATGCCCATTTGCCCCAGAGAACAAGTTTAATAAATCTGTGTATGGTTTGTACAACTCTTCATCACCTGGCCCTGATTTCAGGCATCTACTTTCTGGCATTTCTACCCCACTGCTCACTCCCTTGCAGGCTCCCAGAGGCCCTGTGCTCCATTTCATTTTCTTAAATCAGCTGAGCACAGTCTGGGCTCCAGGCCATGACACAGGCTGTTTCCCTGATGGGACCAGTCCATGTCAACTCTGAGTGGCCTAATGCTTGTAATACACTGGCCTGCTTAATCAGGCCTCTGCCAGGGGCCGCATCTCTTTTTTTACTCATCTTTCTCCCCAATGCTACCTACAAGTCTGTAACAAAGTGGCAACTCGGTGAATGTCTGAATTAAAACAGGGAGCATTTTGTCTATTCCAAAAGAAAAACAGGATTCTAGTCTATCCCTCAAGTCAGTAAAGGGATAATACAGGCAATAATTCATTTTAAAATGCTGCTGTGCACTTTCATTTTTATAGATGAAAATAATAAAAGTCATTATTAATTTTTGCTCTGGATGTTTCTATGTTTAAAGAAGCTCCAGGCCTCTTATTTAAACATGCCAAGTGTCAGTCATTTTGAAAACTACAACCTGAAAAGGAAAAAAATATATAAAAATCAAAATGGCAACTCAGTTTTACAAGCAGGACTTTAGATTTAAATCATTCATCACCACTGAGTGAAAAAAATCAATGGAAGGAAGGTTTTTATGACTTTCTATTTTTATAAAACTATAAAAAGTCATAATAAATATTTAGAGGTATGGTGCATTTTCAAAAGAGAAAAAGATTTGGAACAGTAGTAATAAAGAGAATAACTGGGAAGCTTCTGTATCTTACTGTGGTTAAGGCAAATGAATGAGTAGCTATTTACTTTGTTAGTGGAACTAAATGCCATAAACCTAGTGATCATCCCTCTCCACAGCAGTCCAAAGCGGAACATCCCTGCATTTATAATCTGCTCTGGAGAGCAAGTCTCTCTGTTAATAGAAGCTGAATATTAGTCATTGTCGAGGTCTTCACGGTGCTGGGAAAGCTCACCACTCGCACTCACAGTCAGACAGCATCAGTAAGAAAGGGGCTAGCTGCTCCCCCCAGAATTCAAGGGTCATGTGTGCCATCCACATTTCCTCCCCTTGACGTCTTAAAAGTCACCGGGTTCTGCTGATTTTGCCTCTAATGCTTCTTGATTCTTGGCCCTTCCCTCCACGTTCACTGCTACAATCATCTCTCACCTGGGCACCCGCCTACAGTGATCCTTCATCCACTCTTAATACCCTCTCATCTATCATCTTCAGGGAAAGCGTAGTATCAGTTTAGAAACACAAGTATCATCTGCTTGGCTATTTTTCTCCAGCCTTAGATATGTTTATTTTCTTTGATGCTGCATGAAGTGCACCATCATTTTTAGCTTTGATTGACATCAGCTGAATATTCAGTTATGCCAAGATTGACGTTTACTTTAACTATGACACAGTTTAGTTATCCAGACTTTTATTAAACAATGTTCGGAAATAGTCATATTTGACTTAACCATAACGTTAGACTGTAGACCATTTATCATTCACAGATCACTTTTAGTGCATATATAATACAACATAGGTTAATCACTGGTAGAAAGCATTAGTATTGAATGTTTGAGGACCATATCAAGTGGTTATAAAATAGTCATGTTACATATTTCGGCACTTCATTTTTAGCCTAGTTGCATATCTTTTTCATTAAATGCAACTTGTTGCAGTTGCTAATCCATTACTAACTTAAATAAATGGAAAGATATGTCTGCAACTACCTGAGTTAATCTCTCTTCTTCTTGTGGTCACTGCATCACTGATCTGGAGGTTTTTTTCTCTTTAACAGATTACTCATTTCCTCTGTGCCCTCTCACTTATTCTAGTATCAGTCACATTTCAACAGCTGTGGAAAAACCTTCTTCCATCAAGACCACCAAACATTTATTAGGCTTCTATGTGCAGCCTTGCCCATAAAGTACCTAAGGTCTTCTACTATTTTTACTTAATAGAGTAATTTACTGACACAATGTATTGGCCCCAGATGCCTTATTTTATGGATAATCACCCAGCACCCCATAACACTTGGAGTCTCTTCTGTCTCCAAGCGAGTTCCTGGGCCTGACCATTTGCTCAGGAGTTTTGGGAGATATTCTTTATGAATATTAATTCTAATGGCTCTTTGCTATTTCTATTAGGATATTAGAATTTCAAGTGGCAGGATGGATTATTAAGAGTGTGGATTTTGGATCCAGAATGCCAACATTCAAATCCTTATTTGGTCATTTTTCAATTACTGCGGGACCTGAGCAAGGCGCTTTACCCCGCTGTGACTCCCATTTCTCACTGGTAAAAAAGGCGGGCAGTAAGTAGTTCCTAACTCGCAGATTTGGTGTGGTTATTAAATGTGTTAATAGTAATGTGCTTAGAAGAGTGCCTGGCCTCTATAAAACAGTATGTGTTAACTACTGTTATTGTTATTATTGTCATTTTTATTCTTTCAGTACCTCCACTGTAATTCTAAATGCAAGTAGGCAAACAGACTTCTAAGACACAGATAGTTTCTAATCTAGTATGTGTTTATTTTCTTTAACTTTATAGGATGTTGTAAGGCAGGAGATACAGCAAGAACATCATCATTTCAGTGGGAGTCCCAGCAGCTCCCCAAGTACACAGTTACTTTTGTCTCCAACCCATAGGAGGTATGTACAGCTGCCATGTTCAAGAGCTTTATGATAGAAATGGTATCCTCCACAATACCATCCTGTTCATGCAGGCCGGAGGCCTGGATGCCAGTTCATTCTTTCCCCAATGCAGTGGCAGTTTCACTTGATAAATGAGGCCAACAAAACATTCTCACTTATTTTAGCTCTATTGTTTCTAAGAAAACAGCACTATAGGAGACAGAGATCATTCCAGAAAGACCTTCATCAGCCCCAACCAGCTCAGAAGCTCATCATTTACTCAAAATTTGTTTCATTTTGAAAAGAAATTCTGGTTAATATAGAAAATATGTTCTTGCAGGAAGTAGGGTAAATATTCTTTAGATTTAGTTAAAAACTGAATCTTACATATATACAAGTGTAGACAAAATCCTTCATTGGTCTTTTTAAGCATTCACTGGAAAGAATGTTCTTCCCAGACCTTTCTCTGCTTCTCCAATTCTTATGGCTCTATAGTGTTCACGAGAAGTACATAATCAGGCTATAGGTAATGACCTGTGCTAATATATGGATATCTTGGAAGAAGAAAAACTTTAAAATTATATCACCCATCATTCACATCGAATTATGTGTTTTATGATATGGGTATACAAAGAGCATTCTTCCAACTAAAGACCAGAGGCTAACTAAATGGCCCATCAGTCAAGGGAGGTTTGATGGGACAGGTCCCAGTTTATCTATTGCTGCCTAACAAACTACTCTAAAACTTAGAATTTTGAAACAACCATCTTATTATATCACATAATTTTGTGCATCAGGAATTCAGAAAAAGCTGGGATGGATAATTCATTTGATCCATGTGGCAGTGATGGAGGTCAGCGGGGTTATTCAATTGGCAGAGCATCTGAGGATGCTCCCTTAACAAGCCTGGTGTCCTGGCAAGGATGGCTGGAAGGCTATTTGCATTAGGGTATCATTAGAATTTTATAAGACAAAAAAATAAATTATATTTGTATATATTTTTAGTCAGACTTCTTACATGAACGCTCAGGTCTCCAACAGCAAGTATTCCTGCAAACAATGTGGGAAACCGCTTAGTTTTATAACCTAACCTCATAAGACACAAGAATCTCTTCTGCCTCACTCTATTGGCTGAAGTAATCACAAGCCCACTCATGTTTAAGATGAGAATACACAAACACCCTCTCTTTGAAAAAAATATCAAGGAATTTTTGGCTGTGTTTTAAAATAGTAACATGGGAACTGTAAAGAAATTTCTAGCATACGTAGGACGGTTTAGGGCAGTATACTTGAGTGGGGAGTCCCTCTCCAGGAAAGAGTAAACACAGGTCACAATTTGTTTGCTAAGAAGACCTGAACCTAGGAGGTAGAAATGTATGATTGACAAATTGCCCATTCAAACTTCAGCCAGACATAAAACTTACACCCAACAGAAATGTCTGTGAATGTTAACAAAACCAAAGCCAAAATCCAGAACTGGATAAATTGCTATGGAATTTTTAAAAGTGGTATGAAAATGATTCAAATAATTGCGTATTTTATTATCTCATCCATCTAAAAGGCAGATTAAAATGTGTTAAGCTGCTTATACTGAGATTTTTACAGTTACCTCTTCCCAAATTTATGTGCTTTATCAAATGTAACTTAAACTGGAGCACCAAACGTCCCTTAATGAATCTAGATGTTTGTAGATTAATGCAAGGGCTTTCAAAATCGTTTGCTATTTTTCTACAACAAATACATTTTTATTTATGATAATGACAATTCTTTAGTAGGCAAAGCATAAAGCATGGCTTTATAAAGAGACAAAGACTATATTTTAAACACAGAGTGAGTTTCAAGAACAGTGAAGGACAAGGACAGATCCCAAAATAGGGGGGATAATACTCTGTGGACCTATCAATTTATCCACAAGTTAATTAAATAGTTTCCTTTCAGTGATACCCACAGCTAATAATATCCACAACAGTAATATAATTTGCAAACTCTCAACATTTTGTAAATCTTGAATGTGAAGAACTAGTAACAGCATAAAATGGTTAGGAAAAAAAATCACATTGGAATTTTGAATACCCAGTTAATCCAAGTTAATTTATGTTATGGACATCAATATAGATGTATATAAACACGTATTTATATACATATATTATGGAATATTTATAATAGAATTTAATTTTTACAAATTTGTAGCTGTATATTTGTATACGGTTCCATATTTAATCTCACATATATAAGGTTCATAAAAAACTGGGATTTCTTCTCTTTCTCTACTGTATCCCAGTGACAAAAAGAGTATCCAGCACATGCTAGGGCTCAATATGCACTTATCGAATTAAATCTGACTCTCCCACTGTATCAAACTCAGGTCACTAACACTGTCTTGCCCTTTAGGAAATTCATCATTTTGATCAATGTGTGTTTGTGTGTGTATATCCACAAAATATAGCTTTTCTTTTCCCTAGCCACTTTCCACTCCCTTTCATGTGCTGTTCTTTCTTCTTTTGTTAATTTCCAGTAATGTAAAATGAGAATTAATTATCCTTCTGCTATTTTTATTTCAGCAGTCCTTGAAGCTACATAGCTCAACTATATTTTCCATTTTTATTTAGAAACTTGAGCAAACCATTTAAATTTACCAGTTTATACTATTGCATAAACAGGGAACATATGCACTTTTCTGGATGTATAAAAAAGAATCAGCTTGGCTTTGCAAGTCATTTTAGGGATGAGGGTAGATGTCCTCAGAAGAAGAAACAGGTTAAAAGGCTCTTATATAACCTACAATCACTCAGTCATGAGCTTGATATTCCAAGGCCGTTTTATACATTTGATAAGGCAAGTCTTTACTGAAGAGCTGTGATCTATTCAACACTGCTTTAAACATTATGGCAAATAAAAACATAAAATACAACTTCAAAGATGACATTTTCACATACATAATTATTAGAGAATGTTGTAAGACGATATATACAGATGAGACTTCAGGAAAATGGGGAGAATGATGCAGACTAGGAGAATCAGGAAAGATTTCAAGGAGGAAAATTCGAGACCCCATCTGGGTAGAAAAGAGGCAGAGACGATAATACACTGATGCTTCAGTTTAAAATCTTATCACAATTAACATTCTCTTTAGGGGCTCAGGATCTTACAGCTTTGATAAACGTTAAAGCGATTACGTTTAAAAAGTTTTCTTTCAAAATGAAGTCAGGAAAATCCAGTTACGACTTTATGGTCGTCGTCTTCTGTGAAAAAGCAAATTTCAGGCCTCTCTGGTTGCCTATCTTCAGGCATCTTCTAAGTGTCCTTTAGAGCCCTATTACGCTTCACCCTATTGCTACTGACTTCTCCCGAACCCATTCCTCTGGGCCAACTGTTGTCCATGGTTCTTGCTAAAAGACGCCCTAACTCCCTTACAGAATCTCCGCTTACTTCTTATGTAATCCTCAAACAGAAGATTTCTCAATATCAGGAGGTAAGAGAAGATGGACCAGAATTACCCTCACTCTTACCACCACTTGCAGACCATGGAAATTTTGGAAAAACCACCACTACTCTTTTTGTTGACGTCATCTAGCTATTCCCCATGTCCCCTCCCCTCACAATCTCATACAGTCTATGAGAACTTTGGCCCTAACTCTTTTTCTCCACCTGAATTCACAACAGCATCTCATTATTCATGCTAAAAAGATAAAAGCAAAGCATACCAACCTCCCACTGGTTTGCCTTCCATTCCTAGTTGACCACTGTTTACGTAACACACAACCTCGTGTTACTGTTTTAAATTCTGTATTCCATTTGTTTTCAGCACAGTTGCATTCCCTTTCTACTTCTTTATTCCTTCATACCTAAATGTAATATACACATCAAATGCTTAAAATGTTTCCTTCCTACCTAACTTTGCATCAAACTCCTATTCAAACATTAAAATAGCACGAACGTCCACTACTCTGTAAATTCTTTGACGTTCTTGACTTGTCTAGAATTCGTGACTTTCTTCTCTGTAATCATGTAGAATTTGGTTATGTCGGGGAGAAAAAATTTTCCTCTACCCTTCTAGGTTCCATTGGTTGGTCTGTTAATTAAACTGACATAAGGCAGATTAACAGGAGAAAAAAAATAATGTACGTATGGGAGCCCTATGAGCTCAACAAGAGGCTGCCCAACAGTCAGGCAATTGAAGCTTCTATGCCTTTCTGAGCTAAAAAGAAGAGAGTGGGGATTTGGGGCTTTGGAGGGAATGAAGACGATTCACAGGAAGATGGGAAGAGTGAAAGTTTGGCAAACAAATGCTTGTCGTGCCAAGCAGAGACAATGGGACACAGAGAGGCCTCTGAACAAACAGGCACTGCCAAGCCCTGTCCTGCACCACCAACCACACCTACCGCTATTCCTTACAGTTCTCTCCGGTGGTAGCTCTCTTTCTGGACGAGGCTCTCTATCTAGATTTTTTTAGGCAGTTGAAGGCGAGGTACAAAGCTCTTCCTGAGTCTTCTGGCTTCCACTGTTGTCGGCTCCACATAGTGCACATGCCAAAGTGGCACGTCATGGGGAAGCTCTTTCTGAACACGTTCAATTACATGTATACTCATTTATTTGCTTGGGCTGCTCCCTCTGTAGTCAGGTGAACTTGACATGCCACTTGGGCCTTCTATATCTTTTAATGTCCCTAGTAAATAGTAGTAACTCAAAATGTTTCCTGAAAGTTTGATTGTATATTCCATATACTGAATTTTTTTGTTTCTATGTGACATTGTCACTGGTGAAAACATGTAGTTATATCAGTTGATATTAGTTTCCAGATATTGAGTTGTATGGCCTGATAATACTCTTATACCTATTGTAATATCTGTAGTCCCACTAGGTACCACTGTAGGTTTCCTTCAAAGATAAACAATGCATGGGAATAAAATTCTATGCTCCCCTGTTTAATACCCTTTTTAGGGAATATTAAAATCATCTCTTTTATTTAAAATCCCCTACCCCAGCTGTCAGAGGAATAGAGAACAAAAATTCCACCAATGTTATAATTAACGCAGTTTGGTCTTTCTTTACTTTTCCCTTTCCATGGAGAGGAATCTGCCTCTATATCCCAAACAGATGTTTTACTCAGGCTTGTGAAACCACATTTCTGTAACTCTCCTCCTGGGCCCTATTCCCTAATGTCTGAGGCAAAATAATTTTCCAGGTTGCTAAGCAAGACTATTAAAAGGTTGAAGATTAATAATAAGTTTCATAATTTTATTTTGTATATATTTCCCCCTTCCATCACTTTTATTTTCCATTTCTAAAATTTCAAATTTCTCATCGATGGATATACATATATATGTGATATATATATATATATATATATATATATATATATATATATCACAGATAAAGGAACACCATAGTTTTTAAAGATAACATGCTAAAAATTTCAAATTTCTTAATACCTGCATTTAACACTGCATAGGAAAAGGAGCTAATGAATATTACTGCATTTTCCAAGAAACTATGCAAAGATTGCCTAACAACAGGATTTGACCATAGAATCTATTGTGTCACATTAAATCTATGACTCTGTATAAACACCACATTTTCTCCTTCTTACGTCTGGTTTCTTTAATACAAAATACCAATCTGTGGGGGAGATGTAATCTTTGTTCTATACAAACACTGAATATTTTATATTTCTTAATTTATGTGATTAGAAGAAACTGTTTCCTGCCTAGCTACTTTTTTTTTTTTTTTTGCGGTATGCGGGCCTCTCACTGCTGTGGCCTCCCCTGCTGCGGAGCACAGGCTCAGCAGCCATGGCTCATGGGCCCAGCCGCTCCGCGGCATGTGGGATCTTCCTGGACCGGGGCACGAACCCGTGTCCCCTGCATTGGCAGGCGGACTCTCAACCACTGCGCCACCAGAGAAGCCCCTAGCTAATTTTTTAACCTTATTGACTTGTCTCTTTTCTGATACATAGGCAAGTCAAGGAAATTAAATTGCCAAATTTTGTTTTTATTTCTGTTTGGTGACATTTAAACTTCCTCCAATGATACACTGTACAGATTTTCTATTCAGATAGAAGTCAAGGCCTCTTAATCAGTACTCTGTTATTTTTGCAGAGATCATCTGCTTACGAAGACTCATTGAAGCATGAGTCAGATATGTTCTAGGGTATATTTTAAGTTAATTATGTTCCAAAGTCTTACCTTTGCTGATTTGGGCATAAATTAAGAGTCTAGGGGGCTTCCCTGGTGGCGCAGTGGTTGAGAGTCCGCCTGCCGATGCAGGGGACACGGGTTCGTGCCCCGGTCCGGGAGGATCCCCCATGCCGCAGAGCGGCTGGGCCCGTGAGCCATGGACGCTGAGCCTGTGCATCCAGAGCCCGTGCTCCGCAACAGGAGAGGCCACAACAGTGAGAGGCCCTCATACCGCAAAAAAAAAAAGAAAAAAAAAGAGTCTAAAGTAGTTTTTAAAAAAGTTTTTCAGAAAAGTGTTTTTAAATTAATTTAAAAAGATTTTTTCTAGAGGAAAATGCATCCGTTTGGAGATCTGACTATAAAAGAGAAATACTACATCTTGCAAACTCTCTATCCAAGAAAAAATAACCATGATTTTATTATGGCAAAGGGTACATTTCAAGGTCACTGCCTTGCTTTGCTTCTAAAGTTTTTTTTTTTTTTTTTGCGGTCGGCGGGCCTCTCACTGTTGTGGCCTCTCCCATTGCGGAGCACAGGCTCCGGACACGCAGGCTCAGCGGCCATGGCTCATGGGCCCAGCCGCTCTGCGGCATGTGGGATCTTCCCGGACCGGGGCACGAACCCGTGTCCCCAGCATCGGCAGGCAGACTCTCAACCACTGCACCACCAGGGAAGCCCTGCTTGTAAAGTTTGTTTAGCAGCTAGGAGAAAACACAGAGACTCAAATTCTGGCTTCTTTTAAGTGACATTCGGTATAAAAAGTATTTGATCAGAGAGCGAAGTACAGACTCTACAAGGAAGCCACGCAATCTGAATTTGTAATGATTTACAACAAAACATTCTACTGTATTGTAAATAATATTATGTGTGCAGTCTTTTCATTTTAATGTCAGAGACGATATTTTCTATTTAAGAAAGAATAAGCAGTTAAATGCCAAGTCTATATTAAAATTCAAACTTCTTTTTCTATTTAGGAAACTCAAAGATTCGTTTTCCTAGAGTCTACTGAGGCCCTAACCCCAGAGAGTGAAGATCAGGACATCCAATGGGTTAATCTTGAGTCAGATGGTTGGAGAGGCTTTTATCTCAATACTACTTTTAATTTAAATGCACTCGGATATCATATCAAATTAAATAAATTCATTAACACTAAAATAGGGCATTTTATCTATTCACCAACCCAAATAAGGACATGTTCTAAGCCCTTGGTAAAGTCTCTCAGAAGAGGAGAAACTAATTAAATTAATACCACACGCTCTCCTGATATTCAGTGGTGAGAAGAGCTTTCTTGGTGGTGTGACTTTATAGATTGTTTTAGTAAAAAAAAAAAAAAATCTTCCTTTTCTCCAACACCAGCTCCAAACCATCGTGATATCCAAAATCTCCATAGAAAACTCTTAGGGTTTAGGAGTTTAAAGACCTCCCATGAGATGTAAATTTAGTTAATTGAATTGAGATCCAGTTTCTTGGCTGGCCATCAAGTAATCTTAGGAAAGGCACTCAGAGCCTCATCTTCCTCCCGTATATCATGTGGTCTACTAATGGTACCTAAGAATATGTTAGCTGTTTAGCTTTAAAATTCTGTGAATCTGTGCTAAATCTGGGACTATTAGCTAACACATCAAGATTGCCTCAGTCATTAGCATCATGGCTGAAACTGATTAGATTGGTTGAAGTTAGTTGCCTACGGAGGTAGTAGGGGAAAGCATTAGTGACAGATGATATTACAAGAAATATTTAGCATCACAAAAGAAAAGCATGCTTTTCAGTTTGGGTCACAAAATGATTTAGAAGACTTAGAACCTTGTCATTTTATTGAGTTGTATATCTTAGAAATCTCTCTCTCTCTCTAAATATATTTTGATGTGATGATGAGAACAGTGTTTATTCAGTTTTTCCTGTAAGGCACAGACTGGATCAAAGTAAGTGTCCTTTCAATGAATGTATAATGGGATCAACCGGTCAATTAATATGAAAACTTGGATGAACAGATAGGCCTGAATGAGGAGCCTAACAGACAAAGTTGCTGGACATTTAACGACTCAGTCCTTGAAATAATAAAACTTCCAAGCAAGAAGCTTGCAGAATTATACGGCAATTTCAAAAGAGAGAAATAATTCACAAGAGCCTCTGGTATTGGTTGTAAATTAGAGAGCAAGTGAATTATATAATTCTCTAAAAATGAATGACAATAAACAGTAAGAAATAAGACTGACAGCTAAACTAGCACTAACTAAAAGTGTGATAAACTAGGATTCCACACCCCCACACACACTCCTTTTTATGCTGTGTATCTTCCTCAATCTGGAGTCCTCTATAGTTTGCCAGGTGTCCAGCTCATGTCATATATGCTAAAGTCCTGTCTATTAAAAATATTTAACGATATGTTTTTAATGCTTCAAGGGACATGGCAACCTCTCAAAGACTTAAGAATATTCAACCCTGGAATAATAAGTCTCTAATTTTAGGGCCTGCAGAGCACCCACTGGTGGAGTTATTCGGTGCAGGGAACCCTTCGATGACCTTGAAAACCACCATAATTGTACACTTGCTTGGGCTGTTCTCGATTTGAGTGGTGCACGTGAATATTGGAGGCTCCTGAGTACCTGACAGGCAATATCATACATTTGTTTGTTTCACCAACAGAACATAGCATATAGTAGCAACTCAATTTTCTATTGATTCCTTTCAGTTTACCTCTCTAGTGCCCATGGAGCAGTGAAGCCGAGAGATCAGCAGTTAGTGACTGTTAAAGGGCTAGGTTCTTTTTCATGTTCAGTTACTAACTTTGAGGCCCTAGGCCATCACTTAACCTATTGCTTTTCTTTATTGAAAGTGTTTATTTATCAGAGTATTATAAGGAACAAATAAGAAAATGCATATCAAAATTATTTCACAAATATAAAGATCTAGATCTTTATATTTAGCTTGAGTTAAAATATGCCTGAATAATAATTACACTTTAACAAAATTAAATTCTAGAGTAGTATCATCAGAGCATTTTCTGTAATACTGCTGCATGTAGCTTAAACCAAAACAGAAACTGTATACCCATCGCAGGAGCTAAGACAGAAGACCAGTAGAATGGAAAGAAAAGAGAAAGAGACAAAGTATGAGAAAAAACACTGAATAAGATAGCAGGGGAAAAAAAGGAAGAGTAAGGACAAGGGGAAGCAAAAAAGGAGGGCATCTATATGGAATAGTGGAAGAATATCTATTATAATAATAGGCTTCTTCCTCTAGGGATGTTTAAATTTTCCTTGCATAGCTGAGGCCAGGACCACAGAAGATTAATAAAGCGTAACGGTTACACAGAGGCTTCTATCACTTAAATATACTGCTTGAAAGAGAAAGATTTTTCCTTTCTTCTTGCAAAATGTAGAAATTCACTTATTTTATTTGAGTCCACAGCAATATTATACTGAAAATGCCTTAGCAATATATAGAAACAATCCAGTCAGCAATTTTTTAACATGTATCTGATTCTAATGAGAAATAATGAAAGACATTATTATTAATTATTAAAATTATTATCATTAAAACTGTTAAAAGTTTTACCAGTTTGCCTGTGGTGCTAAGCAGTATTTAATATTTGATTAAAATGAAAACAGGAAACCCATTTCAAAGGTGTTTTCATCAATATTTGTTTGTGTGCAAAAAAAAATCACTGTTACAATATATTGTGAAATTATATTGTACAGTGATTACAGAACAGCACAGTGGCTGGAACACAATTTCTGGAGCCAGATTACATATTTTTTCGACAGAGTGATTTGTTCATTGTGAAATCTTGGGCAAATGCTTAACCTTGTTTTTCCTTAGGTTCCTCATTTTTAACATGAAGGTTATAGTAGTGGTATTGTAAAATTTATATTAGGAGTCAATTCATACAAATTATTTAGAACAAGTAAGTACGAGTTTTTGTTAAGTGTGAGTTTTTGTTTTAAACTTATTTTTAAGGGAGAATATGCAAGAGTAAGTTAAGTTTGATTTTTATTTTATTTTGATACTTCAAGTGTCCTTTATTTTTAAATGATTCCCTCCTAAATAAAACTTAAAAGTCTAGAATATAAGAAACTAACTACTTAGGGTGGAAGACACACCATACCAAAAAAAAGAAAGAAAAAACCTAATTATTTTTCAAGTACATCATACCTGCAGTAAAGAAAGATATTAAAAGAAATGATAATATTGTTACTTCTTTGTTTCTTTATTAATATTTTTATTCATGTGCATTTAAAGATTAAGCAAGTTTTTTAAGCTGTCTTTATCAGCTGCATGTTTGCAGCTTCTTCCTCATCAAGTAACTTGAATTAGTACATAGAACTATCAAATTCCTTGACTAATTTACTTCTCATTTTGTGTTGAAGTGTAATTACCCAATTTTCTTTTAAAATTTTCAGTTCTGATTAGCATATCAAAGTCTTTGGCATCTCATCAGATGTTACTTTACAAGAATTTTAATATATAAATATTGCAATTTTATAAAAAGATACCTGTAAAGAGTATCTTTCCATACTATTTTGGGTATACTAATGGCTAAATTAATGAGAAAAATGTAATGTAAGTGCTCAGGATAAATCCTTTTATAGACTATACTTTAAAATACTCAACAGTACAAAAATTCAAAATAGCTGAAAAAATAAATTTGAAACAAATGCAAAACTTTCTCTTAATAAGGTATCAAAGACACAAGCAGGCAAAGCAGGTAAAATCGTTGTTTACCGGGTACATCTTCCCAACGATTAAATCACGAGGTACCAATATTCTTACAGGTTCGTTAAGGATTACAGGTTAAAGAAACGCTGATTACAGATATATATGCAAAACATAATTAATTTCTGAAATGAGATCTCTTTACTGATGAAACAAAAGCTGCTGATTTCCTTCTCTTTTTAATCATTTGTTTTGATCTTGTGCTATGTAAAGGAAGAAAAATAAATTTCCCTCTACCCTTCTAGATTTTTGGCTGAGACACTCCCTGTAATAAAGACCAATCGACAGGAGAAAGACAAGTTTAATAACATGTATACCTACTGTATACATGGAAGATTCCCAGAAAAACTGAGTAACTCTCCAAAATGGCCCAAGCCATCACCTTAAATACTATCTGTAAGGCCAACTGGCCCGAGGCAGGGGAACGCAATCAGACTCACAGGTTGCATCAGACGGAAACTTTCCGGACCACCCAGTTCCAGGAACTGACCTGGAGACTTTCCACCCGGCCCAGCCTTCCCGCCTTTCGAGGGGCGGGACTAACGGTCCCAAGACTGAGGCAACCGGCACCAGATATTGCCACGATACCCGAAAAGACCACCAAATAAGGAATACCCTGTGCCCTCCCGGATTCACCACACCCCTTCCCCTTCTTTCCCTATAAATTCTGCCCAAACCCTCACCCGGGCGCGACTTCTCTGGCCCCTTTCTCTCGGACCAGTGAACCTCGCCCGGGAGCGCTCCCTAAAAAAGCTCACTTGAAGCTTTCCTCTGTTTCGCAGTGCCGTTTGTTAAGATCCGACCTTACACTATCTCCAGCTAAAAACAACAAAAGATGGGGGTGGAAGGTGCCGTTATGGAGGGTTATTAAGAAAAGCACAGTAAATGAAGCTAAGGTTGTTATGCAGACTTAAGTCTTCTTTATTGATAAAGAGTTTCTAGATTTGGAATCATCCTCTTTTCCTGGTGCAGAGATACTCTTACAAACAGAGGTTTCCCTTATAAATGTAAATCCCTCTTACAAAAGGGTAACTTCTACTACTCATTTTTAGAGCGTCTCCTATGTCTACTGTTTCTTAAAAAATAATCAATTCAAAATAATCCTCATGCCCAAGAGGCATATTTTGGGATGACGTATTCTGCTCTCCTTCAGCTGCTACTGACTTTTCAATTATTCTATAATACTACTAACCTTTAATCAAAATAAAACTAAATAAAAGTACTTTTCAAATAAAGCCTTTAGGAAACATATCTGAATAATGTGGAAGAGAAGCCAAGCAAACTAAACGTTATTTAAAGGTGATTTTCTTTTTCACCCCTTCTCACTTCCTCAGCACCCAACTAAATTCGTACAAATGTCAAATTCAGATCCCATGGAATACAGAGCATAAGGAAAGGATACAGGGCTGTTGACCTGAAGTAAATAGACTGCCAGATATTTCTCCAGCAAAGATAGATGAAAATTTCAGATCAGCAGAGAATTGCAATTAGAGGTCTGACACATTGGCAAGCCACATGCAAGTCCCCCCAAGGCATGGGAAGGAGAACGCTTTTATAGAGGGGAAAAGGAAGATGGGAGAGCTGTGGTAAACAGAGTCTATGGCTTTTCATTGGCTGAGTCCCTGTCAGGAAAGAAGAGGCGTCTTTCTTCTTTCTGTTGGGCTCTGCTATGTTGCAGGACCTGACAGCTCCCCTCTTCTGATCTCCAGACTCTATTTAATTAAGGTTTCTGTTATTAATTTTTTACAGGGCTTAAATTCAGTTTTGTGAAAATATGCTTCCCCAGCAACTGGTATTAAATACTTCAAACAGACAGTGGAAATTCCCCTACTGATTTTCCTAATATTACAACTATCCCAAAGTCATTAGAATGCATATTCTACTGCCCTCACCCTGCTTTTGAACCCTTAACAGACTACCATCAGCATACATTATTCTGGTCTCAACGTAGAACATATTTCTTACCTTTTGTTAAACATCAGAAAGTTATCTGCTGAGCAATGATGGAGATTCTTTCTTCCACAGAATCTACAAACAAAAGTGAAAAGATTTTAAGACTCTAAATTATCCAGAATACTTCATAATGAGTTTACAATTGCCATTCCAATGCATTTGTTTATTCCAACATATATAAATAAGGTTATAGAGAAAACAGAAAAGTATATTGATTCAATCATATGACTGTATTTTCATCAATATCTTTTCCAATTTCTAACATCTCTGAGTAAGATTGTCAGGGTATACTCTACCTAATGGTACCTGGCCGACGGGGCCAGGAGCAAGAACTATAATGTAGCTGTTGCCTTTCTGGCCAAACGTGTGTTCTGTGTCATATGGCTATCTCTGCCCAGAGGGAAAACACCTTGCTTTTTTTTCTCCTTGATATACCCAAAAGGGGTATCGTTTGCAATTCTTCAAAGGAAGGTTAATTTTCGTTCTTTAATTTGTATGTCAGTACCAACTGTGCTCTAAGAGACAGTGCAAAATAGACCAGAAAAAAAAGAGTGAATTTCTCTTTTATGAGCAGTACTTACATATCTGTTAAAAGAGTAAAGAGATGACATGAATTCATTAATGAATGAAATGCAGTTGACCTGTAAACAATGAGGGGTTGGGGGTGCTGACCCCCTCCCCCATTTGAAAGTTTTCCTACTGCCATCTCTGACTCAAAAAACAAAGGAATTGATAAATGATTCACCAAAGGGCAGGAAGCTGACACAGCTTGCATAGACTTAGGACTCAAACTCTAGTTCTTTTGATTCCACACATTGTGATATCTAATCCAACACAAATTTTTCTTAATTTAAAGATCTGTAAAATGAAAATACAAGTTCGATACTTATTGAAATAAATCTGCATATAAGTGTACCTGAGCAGTTCAAGCTCGTGTTGTTCAAGGGTCAAATGTATTACTTTTAATCTCATAAGAGTAAATGAATGAAGGCATATTGAATAAAAACATTACCCTCCAAACCAGGTTTCTTAACCTAGCTCTGAACATCTTTGGCAAAATGATTTCTAACAGGACTATAATAATATACTCATTTCATTGAAATACTTTATTTTGTTGTTTTTATGGTTTTTAAATTACTTGCAACAGTTGCATAGAATATCTGCATAGAATTTTATAGAATAAATTAAGTTGTTTCTTTTTTGGCTAATAACAACTCTGCTGAAATAAACTTGTTTTATATATTTCTTTGCACATATGAAAATAGGACATTCCCAGCTATGGAACTGATAGGGCAGGAAATATATGAAAATTTATCTTTCACACATTTTAATTATTCTGATAATTTTTACAAAGGTTGAACTACACATTAATATTTTTAAATGTTTGCAAAATTGTATAATGCTATTTTGACTTGCATTCACTTAATTACATATGAATTTATGCATCATTATGTTAATTTGTGTGTAAACTGCTTATTCATTTCTATGCTTATTAGATTATTCATATTTTTCAAATATATTTATAAATGTCCCTTCCCCTAATCCTAGAAATGCTGTAGGAAAAATAGGAAGTGTGTTGGAACTTGGAACTTTGTTTAGCACCTAACGAAACACCCTTAGCCCTGAGATCCACCCATTTCTTTCTTCTAAGAGTTACACACAGCACACAAGCACCCCATATACCATTTTTATAATCGTGTTTTTTTCTCTCCTGTAGTAGTTCTATTTATGTTCTTGATATGAATACTTTTTTGCTGTTGTTATATGTACTGCAGGTGTATTTTCCCAGTCTGTGGTTTGTCCTTTAGCTTTGTATATGGGGGCTTCCAAAATTAGATTTCTAAGCTTTTCCATGCTACCCAGAGAGAGATCCATACAGCATTTTTCTGGGTTCCCAGCATAACTTAAAGGGAAACTTTCACAATGTCCAGAGCTTTTGATGTCCTACAAATGAAGGAGGATGTCCTCAAATTCCTTGCAGCAGGAACCCACTTAGGTGGCACCAACCTTGACCTCCAAATCGGACAGTTATCTAAGAAGGAAAAGTGATGGCATTACCTCTAAATCTGAAGAGAACCTGGGAGAAGCTTCTGCTGTCCGCTTCTGCCATCACTGCCGTTGAAAACCTGGCTGATGTCAGTATCATAACCTCCAGGAAGACCAGCCAGAGAGCTGTGCCGAGGTTTGCTGCTGCCATGGGCGCCACTCCTACTGCTGGTCACCTCGCTCCTGGAACCTCACTCACCGGAGCCCAGCAGGCTTCCGGGAGCCGCGACTCGTGGTGGTTCCCGACACCAGGCCTGACCACCGGCATGAGAGGCATCTTCTGTGAACCTGCCTACCACTGCTCCGTGTAACACAAACCAGTCTCTGGGCTCTGTGTACTCCGCCATCTCTGCAACAACTGGGAGCTCACTCTGCAGGTCTGACGTGATTGACAGACGCTGACCGGGGAAGTTCTGCGCATGCGCGGTTCCCTCTCCCGTGAGCACCTGCGGGAGTCCCGCCTACTCTCCACTTGTGTGAAGATCCTCAACAGGTGGTAAAGAAAGGGCAGGCCTCAGCTGAGAAGGCTGTGACCAAGGAGGAATTCAGAGTGAACGGACATCTCCAGCTCCTGAATTTACGGCTGCTCAACCCGAGGTGGCAGCCTGGTCTGAAGGCGGCAGGCGCCCTCTGTGCCTGCCCATTAGTTCCCCACTGAGAACCACAGTGCACAGCGGCCAGTGAAGCCGCTGAAGTTGGGCTGCAGCTGCCACTGCTCAGGCCACGGAATGGGAGGAGCAACCGCTGAGTGGTCCGCAGCTGTTCTTCTGCAGACTCTAACCCAGAAAATGGAAATAAAAGGGATGGAAAATAAATAGTCTCTAAAACAATTTCTAAATTATGCAGTGAATTCAACTACGTTAGAAACCAGCTTGGGTCACCAGTTGGCAGTAAGCTTCCACTTTTAATTTGCAGGTAATACATAAAGGTATTCATGATAATGTCCATTTCATAAAAGAAATTCAACATTTATACAAATAATTTGCTAATTCTTATGATCTTAGCTACGTTTTAGTTTGTTTTATCCACGTTTAAAGAAACGTTTAAAGAAAGCGATATATCTTACTCGTATTTCACACGTGATATCTTGCTGCTCTATTTAAAAAAAAATGAACTCTATAAAATATAAAGACCTAAGTAGCTAGAGGTATATCTCTTATTAATATGTAAATTGTAAAAGTTTTCTATTTTTTGGTTTCTTTCCACAGTATTTCATATGGAAATAGTAGCAAAGGAAGTTCTTTTTCTTGTGACTTTGTTTTACCTCTTAAAAGAAATACTCTGAATTATTTGCTTTTTTTCTCTGTTCACAGATTGATGGGCTATCTTCTGAAGCATGTACTCAAGGCTGTATTTTTACTTGGGTTTTGCATACTGAGCATATATCTTCTGGTAAGTTGCACCTTTTGTTCTTTTTTTATGGCTTTTATGCATTGTTATTCCATTAGTACAAGGTTAGCTATTGCTACAAATATCCCACAGAGAGAATATTTCAGTGACTTTCTTGACAATGCTGAAAAGTCTTTGTTTAGCATTCACTCTGCCTTCTAATTCTGTGCTGTTAATGTCACTTTCTGTGTTCCAGTTTAATTCAGGTTGAGTTATTCTTATTCTTTCAGTCTCTAATCGCTAGCTCTTATATCTTTCAATTATACAAATCTGAGCACAGCTTTGGTCTGGATTCACACAAGCTTGGTCTGTCACTTGAGTTCAGGTCCAAAGTAGTTTTTGATGTTTGCTACAACCATTACCTCATTGTCAGCCCCAGATAAAGTTGTCAGAAATTTACTGCATAATTTGGTAGGGTTTTACTTAGAATAAAATGAATTTCATTTGGAATAGACTTAGGGAAAAACATGCCATTAAAAAAATTAATTTGACAGAAAGTAGAAGTATTAAAATAAGTCTACATATTAATAAAATTATTTAAATATAATGAGTATTTATTGGTACACTGATTTGAAATTTGTAAAAATATGCACTTCAAGGCTTCTATAATTTCCTAAAGTGAGTAATAATAAAAAAATATTTAACAAAACTTCCTCAAAACAAAAGTAGTGCAAATAAAGATGATTTATAAACAAATTTTTCTGATTATTAATTAAACTTTGATATAACTATTAGTCTTTGATTTATATTATCATATTTATTTGAAATTTAGCAAATGAGTTGCTTTAAAAAATACATTTGGTAAAACCTAGAGCAATGACAAAAAGAAAAAAACAAAAACATAATTACTAAGCTAATAGTAACAAAAAAATTACCATGCTAAAAAGTATTAAATTAACCCAAGTAAAGGCAGGAAAGGAGCAAAAACTGGATCAAAGAACAAAGGCAGAAATAGGAAATAAAGAGCACCTGGTATATTTAAACTCAGGTGATAACAGTATTATATATAAAAGGTTTACACTCAGGGAACAAGGCAGACATTATCATAATGGGTGAAAAAAGGCTATAAGTTTTCTACATAAAAACCACTTTTAAAATGAATACGTTTAAATCTAAAAGGATTGAAAAAGGTACATTATATCAAACCTATTCATAAGATACCTAGAGAAGTAACATTAATAGTAGACATGGTAGATTTTAGAATAAGAAATATTACCATGGATAAAGGGGAGAATGTTATGGCAGAGGGAATGATTTATGAGAAGGATATAACAATCTTAATTTTAATGCATCTAATAGATAAACTTTACTTAAAGTAAAAATTAACAGAACTGATAGGATAACTAGAAAAAACTACAATTATAGATGAAGTTTACAGTCCTTCTCTCACCATCAAAAAAATTATGCCACTACACTTAAATTGTATAATCTTACAAGAACATACCTTAATGTTCTCCTTCCTGTCCTTTGGAAAATAGTTAATATATATTTTATGTCTACTTATGTTATAAACTACACATTTTGGATGTAATTTGTTCATACATTTGGAAGTTCTGCATAATTCTGTAAACTGATATTTTCTTAAATGGTTAATGGAGGATGTTACAAAACCATTCGTCTGGAAAAGATCCATTCAAAGTACAAGATAGACTAATGAATTTTAATGTAACAAATTACAAAAATACATGAATATGGTTTCAGTTTTCTTATTGAAACTAACTTCTAAGAAGCTACCACTTACCAAGTTTTGATATTGTATCAAAGAAAATATCTACAAATATCTGAAAAGACTTTTAAAATACTCCTAACTTTTCAAATTACTTGTCTGTGTAAAGACCAGATTATCTTCATATACTTTTTTTTTAATTTTTGACTGTGCTGTGCGGTCTTTCTCTAGTTGCGGTGAACAGGGGCTACTCTTCGTTGTGGTGCGTGGTCTATTCGTTGCGATGGCTTCTTGTTGCAGAGCATGTGCTCTAGGCATGCGGGCTTCAGTAGTTGTGGCTCGCGGGCTCTAGAGTGCAGGCTCAGTAGTTGTGGCGCATGGGCTTAGCTGCTCCGTGGCATGTGGGATCTTCCCGGACCAGGGCTCAAACCCGTGTCCCCGGCAATGGCAGGCAGATTCTTAACCACTGCGCCACCAGGGAAGCCCTCTCTTCATATACTTGAACTTAAAAAAATACCATGGACTGAATGCAGAAAGAAATCTGAGAATCCAGTTATATTTATACAAATATTGCAGAAATTTTCAAAATCTAAAACATTGCACTTCTCTCTCTCATGATTTTATATATATAGTTCTCTTTAATTTAAATATTTTTTTACATTAGAGATAACAATAGATTGATTTTACTGTTGTTTTCAATAAGTTAAGTACATATTAATACTTGTTCAGTTTTTATTTTTTATTGTGGTAAGAACACTAACTTGAGATCTGTCCTCTTACCGAAGTTTTAAATGCACAACTCAGTATTGTTAAGTGTAGGTACTATGTTGTACAGCAGATCTCTGGAACTTGTTCATCTTACCTAGATGCAACTTTATACCAGTTGAACAGAAACCTCCCATTTCTTCATCACCCCAGCCCCTGGCAACCATCATTCTACTCTCTGTTTCTATGAGTTTGACTATTTTAACTTCCTCTTATAAGTGGAACTATGCCAGTGGAATTCTGTGTCTGGCTTATCTCACTTATCATAATGTCTTCCAGGGTCATTCATATTGTCATATAAGGCAGGATTTCCTTCTTTTTAGAGCTTAATCATATTTTCATTGTATGAAATATACCACATTTTCTTTATTCCTCCATCAGTGGGCATTTAGGTTGTCTCCATACGTTGGCTATTATGAATAATACTGCAATGGACACAGGTGTGCAGATATCTCTTTGAGATCCTGATTTCAATTCTTTTGGTTATATAACCCGAAGTAAGGTTGATAGATCATATGATAGGTCTATTTTTAGTATTTTGAGAAACCTCTGTACTATTTTCTGTAATGGCTGCACTAATTTACATTTCCACTAACAGTGCACAAGGGTTCCAATTTCTCCAAATCCTCTCCAACACATTAGCTTTTAGTTTTTTAATAATTGTCATCCTAACAGGTGTAAGGTGATATCTACAAAATAAAAGCACTTTGGGGTCCTCAATTACTTTTATATGTATAAATGTGTCCTGAGACCAAAAATTTTGCGAACCACTGGTATAAATTCAAATTCGTCTTTGGTATTATAGTTTTTCTGCTTAAAGTTATCTAATCTGAACTAATCACATCCGGTGAATTTTTATTTTAGACATTATAGTTTTAATTCTTATGAATTCCATTTAGTTTTTTTTATATTTTGTTTCTCTCCTCATTATGTTGAGAATTTCCTTTAAATCATTGAGTATATTTATGATAGCTATTTTAAACTGTCTGTGTACAAATTTTGTCATCTTTCTCAATTTTAGGAATAATTCTATTAAATGACTTCTGCTTTTTCTTGGTCTTAATTTGTTGCTTCTTTACATGTGTAGGACTTTTTATTAAATGTCAGATGTGGTGAATATTATGTTTTTGATTATTTGGATATTTTTGTATTCTTTTAAAGAGTGCCTACGTTTGTTTTAGCAGGCATTCATGTTATTTGCAGATCCAAGCAGATTCCTTGACACCCTTTTAAAAAGTTTGTTAATATGGATCTAGCGTACCTTCATTTTAGGGATAATTTAGCCCTGATACAAAGATGTGACATTCTGAGACCACTGTTTATTTCCTCAAATGTTTACTGAGACCTTTGACTTTGGTCTATGGAAACCCCTATGTATGTGCAGGTTAGTATTTGGCTAAAGTTTTTAGCAAACCTATATGTTTATTTCTGGAGCTCTTGCTCTGCATAATACATCTTCTCTGGCACTTTGGCCCACACATTCCAGCCACCTCTGCCTTCCCAGATTTCTGTCTCCGCCTCATCAATGCAGTATGCTGTGTTCTGCTTGCGCCTTCAGTAGAATCTGGGAAGTGTGCTCAGGCAGAAAGGGCAAAATTGTAGCATTCACCTAGCATGTTTTTCCCTTAGGAATCACAGTTTTTTGTTGCCAGTAATCTCATACATGTTTTTCAGTTTGTAAATAGTTTATGGTAAAGGACAAATCTGGTCCCAGTTAATGGTCAGTTCATGGTAAAAAGCAGAAATCCTCCTTGTGTCACCATTTTCTTTCATTGCCATTTTCGCTAATTTACTTAAAATTAGAATTTTCTCTTTAATTGAATTCTAACCTCGTATTAATTTTCTATTTAGTCACATTGAGAAGAGAGAAATAATGGATTGGGAAGTTTTGCTGCATTCTCTGAAATATCAATGGCTTAAACTAACAAGCATGCATTTTTCTCACATACAGAACTGCTAGTTAGTGAGACAGTTCTGCCTCAGGCTATAGGTTGGCTGCTTTTAGCTTCAAATTTCCGTCAGGATTCAAATCTGCTCCATGTGACTCCACATTTTTTTTGGACTGGTGGTCATCTGAGACATGTTATTCTCATGGCAGGCTACAGAAGCACAAGAGGACAGGCCATCTTTCCCGGGCATATTTAACAAATCTTTTCTGATCATGCCTGATAGTATTTCACTGGCCCAAACATGTAACATGATGAATCCCAAAGTCAACTTGTAAAAAAGTACATTGCTCCTATCATGAAGGCATGGAAAAGACAGTAAAATATGATGCTAAAATAAGACTTGAGTGAAGAATTAGAGATAATATCTCCCAAGACATTAATGGGTCTCTCTGTCATTTAGTAACGTTAAGACAGCCAGCACTCATACAAACTTGCTATAATATTTTTCTTCACTTAAATAATTTGCTTTAGAAAATTGAAAGGGCCTGAAAAGTGTTTCGCCAATAACTTCATTTGATAAGTGGAGAAACTGATGTCCCAGAGTATTTAAGCACTTTTCTAAATTTGTATAGTAAGTCATTGATATCTGACATGGGAATAACTGATCTGACACTGTGAAATCAGTGTTATGTTGACTTTCTCTTACGTTCCATGTGAACTTTCAATATTTCTTTAAATAGTATTTCTTTCAATATTATTATTATAATAATCTCTAGGTCCATCCATATATTGGCTTGGCCAAAAAGGTCGTTCAAATAGAGAAGTAGATAAGAAGAATAGAGAAGTAGATAAGATTTAATAGGAAGATATACAGATATAGATATAAACTTCTATCTTTTAAAGATGGTGATCTGTATCTTACCTGTAAGCTAAAGAATTATGCAAATACTCATCAAAAAATTACCTATCATTGATAATATAGCAAACATATTTATTTTATTTAGATATTTTCCCATATGAAAATATTTCTAGCTATTAGATTCTCCAGGAAAATTAATACAGTAGATTTTCTTTTAAGTATTTTACTATGTAATATATATTTTTATAAATTTCAGGGGCAAAACCATAACTCAGTTGTTAAATATTTCACTGCAGTCTGATAAACTCTAGTGCCAGGCTCTCTGGAATCATAACAAATGCAAATATTTGTTAGAAAAGAATTTACAATACAGCCAATTCTGTCTGTACATGGAGAACATAACTCATGCCAACTCTAAAGACACCAATGCCACTCAGTAAGCTGGCCCTATGAGACTGAATTAAGCACTGTTTGTGCAGCAGGATGGGAGGAGCTGTGGTAAATACCACTCTGCTCAGGCTGTCTCCAGCTTCACCTGATGCAACCTTAATGACAATGTTGCATAGAAGCCAGAGAGAGGAATTTAACAATAGCTTCAAGTTATATATTCTTCCAAGTTGAGGGACCTCATAGTTTCACATTAAAAGCTCTATCCTGAAACTCTACAAGTACAAAGTTCTCAGCCAAACACAAGAATTTTGTGCAGGGCACTACCTGCTTGAGATGCTGTCTTAGTCTGTTCAGGCTACTATTAACAAAGTACCATAGATTGATCCGCTTGTAAATAACAGAAATTTATTTCTGACTGTTGTGGAGGCCAAAAGATAGAAATCAGTTCACCAGCGTGTTTGATTTCTGGTGAGAGCCTTCTCCAAGGTTGCAGACTTCTGACTTCTCCCCATATCTTTACATGGCAGAAAAAGGGAGCTAGCTAGCTCTCTTCCTTCTTCTTAAAAGGGCACTAATCCCATTCATGAGGGCTCCACTCTCATGACTAATCACCTCCCAAGGCCCCACCTCCAAATACCATCACACTGGGATTAAGTTTTCAAAAACTGAATTTTTTTAGGGGGCAGGCACAAACAAATACATTAAGGTGGAGTCAGTAATATCCTTTTATGTAGTTTGTAGTAAGAAAAGGACACCTTTAAAAAATTTTTCAAGTTACAAAATTCAGAATATACATTCATGTAGATGACTGGAAGTTTATTCTACTGCATGTCTCTTCCTTTATTTCTTAAAATCCCTTCAAAGTTTCACGAGTGATATCTGAAGCTCTTTATATTTAATTTTTTAAAAAATATCACATTTCTCCAAATGACTCTCCTATTAAAGAAAACAAAACAAAACAAAACAACTATCTTTGCCAACATGGTGCTGTTCTTAATTCTCCAAAACTCTGGTGTTAAATGTTTATGGACGCTTTTTGGTAATAGAGGTAAAATATAAAGAGAAACTTACACTTTTCTAAAAATGGTTTCTCTTGAACTTCAGGGTATCCATCTAGATCCTGGAAATATTGCACGTGTCAGGGATCCAGCTTAGCCTACTAAAAGAATCTTTTGGCCTCTTCACACAGTAAAATCCATAAATAACTCCACTGGCTTAAGAATCTAGGGATAGTTCCTCCCACCCTAAGGTTTAAGACCTCTTTTTCCACTGACAGTGGAATACCGATTGCCTATACAGGAAAATCCCCCTAAAGATGTAATGCTATTCTAAGGCCCAGAATTGACGTTTATAATAACCAATGATGTGTTACCAAAATCTGTGGGAATTAACAGTCATTTGGGGAGTTGGGAGGCTTTAACTAAGGTTTTACCCAATTTACATTATTGAACAGAGCATTTCTATATTGGTATGTGGTACCTAATTTAATTTTATGTTGACATCCCAGTTTTTATTTTACAAAACTATTGAGTATCACATTTTACTTTATTATCAAGAAGAGACGATTCTACAAAGGGGTCTGTCATTATGCCTATGGAAACCGAAAATTGCCAAAACTATTAAGGATCAGGTTTGCAAAAGAATAAAATGAAAATAAAAGTCATTCCTTATTTTCCACAAGAATGCAATGACACGCAGATTTGCCATATTGCATTTGAATCTCTGTGTGGCCTTATTTCCCCAAGCATGCCAAAATTTTTTGCATTTATTCATTTTCACTGGTTCAACAAGACTGATTTTTACCTACAGCATAAAAGCATTAATGTTTCAGTTTCTACCAGACAAGGAAATTTGATAACTGATTAAGCCTCTGCCTCAAATTTAGTACCCCTTCCCTGTCAGTACTCAGATTTAGTTGGCCAAGTTTTGTTTGTTTTCACAAAACAACAATACCTATATGGTATATTGTAAATACAACATATAGAAAATATTATATATCATATATATTGTATATATGTATTGTATATATAATGTGCATAGTCTTTATACATTTATTCTACATATGCCTATATTCAGTATAAAGTGTGTACATAATATATGTATATATTTTCTGTGTGCACATACACATTCCACACACGTATAATTACTATATAAATAAATTATAATATTCAAACCACAAAAGTACAATTTCAAAGTCCTTGAATTTTACAGATGAGAAGACTTTGCCCAGTCTCCTTAGAGTAGAGATAAAGAATAATTATCTCTAATTATTTCTATTTCTACTTTTGGGAAATAGAAATTATTGTTTAAAGTAGAAATTATTGTTTAAAGTAGAAATTATTGTTTAAAGTAGAAATTATTGTTTACAGTTAATACCGGGAGAAACCGAAACCTTAAGCCCTGATTCCAGTTTAATGTTCTTGCCACCTCATCATCCTGTTTCATCCAAGAGATTCCAATAAGCCATTCCTGGAAATTCCAACCTCAGATGCTTAAACTAAACAGTTTGTCTATTGGCTATAATTTAAAAGCCATCACTTGCTTGAGCTGTCACCTAAAACAGATTAGTTTATATTGAAGTTACATAGAAAATAATACATACTATAAAAATTGTTTATAGGTTGTTATATTACACCAAATAAAATATGTGTGAGAATATTAAATACTTAATTGCTTTTGTGTTTTCAATCATTTTGGCTTTTGAAATATAAATGCATCATTTCACCACAACTACAATTCTTTGCCAGGCTGAAAAGACACAGTTTAGTGAACATCCTGATTATGAAAATGTACTTCAGAATACTTTCTTTTAGCACGTAATTTTTGAGTACCTGGTTCTTTCCAGGTCCTTATAAAATGGCATAATATAACAAAACTAATATTTCCAATATTTCTCTAAAATTGTCACTACCATAACGTTCAAGTGCATTGTACTCATTAGTTTGTAGAAAGCGACACTATATATAGCCTGATGTTTTCCCCTCAGTGACTAGGGAGAACTAAATTTATTAATAAAAATAAATTAAGCATTTTAAAATGCAAAAAATTCTTGAGAAGTTTAAATCAAATTTTCTAAAATATGATCTATAAAAGAGAATTCTGATATTTATATATATCAGAATATCAAAACCTTACACATATATTACCATTATAAAATGTAGACAACTTTTAGCAAAACACATATAGAACTCTTTTATTCAATCTTTTTTATTTAAATTAATTAATTTAGTTTTGGCTGCGTCGGGTTTTCGTTGTTGCACGCAGGCTTTCTCTAGTTGCAGCCAGCAGAGGCTACTCTTCACTGCATTGCACAGGCTTCTCATTGCAGTGGCTTCTCTTTGTTGTGGAGCATGGGCTCTAGGCATGTGCAGGCTTCAGTAGTTGTGGCACGTGGGCTCTGTAGTTGTGGCTCAGGGGCTCTAGAGCACAGGCTCAGTAGTTGTGGCGCATGGGCTTAGTTGCTCTGTGGCATGCGGGATCTTCCCAGACCAGGGATCGAACCCGTGTCCCGTGAATTGGCAGGCAGATTCTTAATCACTGCGCCACCAGGGAAGTCCCTCTTTTATTCAATCTTGTTTTTTTAACATGGACATATTATTTTATATTCACTTTACATAGAAGTAAATATCAAAATAGAAGGAATGACATAGAAAAAAATGATATTCTTTTTAGCCCCCGTGGAGGATAGCAGAAAAATAAGGCCTTTGAAAGTCTCAACAATTTTCACAGTATTGTTTATTATAATCCCTAATATCTTACTTCTTTTCTCTGTAAACCTGATATATCTTTGTAAAGTAGTATTATTCCTTATAACCAAAAAACCACATATTTTTAGATCTCATTCAGCAATATTTGTTACTCACTATCAGAATATGATTAGCATTCTTAACATTTATTATCTTACCTCAGATCTGTATAAATTACACACTTATTCATGGGACCCTAAATATTTTTTCCCAATATTTTGACTGATTGTTTTAAATGACTTTTAATCTAAGTCTCCTAAATTGTCATAAAAATTAGGCTGATTCGCTGTCCCTCTGAGACTATGATATAAAAGCCCATCCATCACAGTGTATCTAATTAAGAAACTAAGTTAAGAGGTGTTTGAACAAGATATTTGAAAATCTCAGGGGACCAGACAATTGAATTGGTATTTCAGACATATCAAATTAGTTAATGATTTGGGAATCTTTATTCTGCAAGAGTATGTAAATTAAAAAAGAATAATGAAATTCATTAAAGCTTGGTATCAGGGAGAAGGCGGACCCTGTGCACCACTGCATGTAATTATAAGTACCTGTTTCATTCAGATAGAAGGACAGGAGACCAGGGAAACAAAAAAAGCAATTTGAATGGATTAATTTTCATATTGGACATAGATAATTACAATTATTTTTCTTTATATTTTAGGGTATCTTTCTCATAATTGACAAATCCATATTTGGTAACCAGGCTTGTTTTCCATTTTCAATTCACCATATGAACTTGTAAGATAAATGTCTTGCCATTCAAAATGACAATAGATACTGAATTTTCTCTTGAAATTTAACAGAGTATTTTATTTATCCTGTCATCCTATTTTGATACCAAAAGAGGCAGAAGAATAAAACTATACTGCTTCATCCAAACACATAGAATGAATGAAGTATTAAATCTCACCCAAAAGATGACTAGACTAGAATATGTATTCAGAATGTAAACAAAACCTTTTCTTATGTTCTAAAGCCATATCCTCATGGTTCTTTAAAGCATCTAAATAAGAATGCAACCAGTGATAATATTATTTTGTTAAATAAAATAAAAATAATAATTTCTTCTCTTTTGTATCACTTCTAGTTTGTCCATTCATTTTCATATGTATCATTTTAAAAACTTAAACTCTGATAAAATATAAAAAATGTTTTCAAAACTTGGATGCTTGTAGAATATGCCCTTTTTATAAAAATAGTATGCTTTTACTAGATTTTTATGTATAAGCATATTGTAGAAATATAAAAACCAAATCTTGGTTTGAACCATGATATTCCACAAAAAGTTATAATATTCCAGGGGACTATAGAATATTAGCACATTCCTTCCCAATGCCTCCCTCCTCCACTCTCCTCCCTTGCTATTCCCTCCAATCCACTAACCTCTGTTGTACATATTTGTCTTTTATGAGATTTTTGCCTTTAGTTTTCAACCTCAGAAGCATAGAAAATTGTAAGCATTTGCAAAATAATATTTGTTGTGTCCACATCATCAAATTGATATATATCCAGCTGATATATATCAAAATCAGAACAGGTGAGAATAGAGTGGTCCTAAAATAAAAATAAAGAATGTGAAGAAAGGATTATGAGTAAGGATATCCATTGCAATATTATTCTCAGTAGTAAGGGAGATGACAAAAACAATAGGGAAAATGGTTAAATATACAATGGCAAATCCATCTAGTGCAACATGCATTGATTAAACAGGCATAGGAAGAATACTTAGTGACAATATAAAAGGCTCATAATTTTTTTCTAACGTTTTTATTGGAGCATAAATGCTTTACAGTGGTGTGTTAGTTTCTGCTTTATAACAAAGTGAATCAGTTATACATGTACACATATCCCCATATCTCTTCCCTCTTGCGTCTCCCTCCCTCCCTCTCTCCCTATCCCACCCTTCTAGCTGGTCACAAAGCACTGAGTTGATCTCCCTGTGCTATGCGACTGCTTCCCACTAGCTATCTATTTTACATTTGGTAGTGTATATATGTCCATATATACACTACCACTCTCTCACTTTGTCCCAGCTTACCCTTCCGCCTCCCCATGTCCTCAAGTCCATTCTCTAGTAGGTCTGCATCTTTATTCCCATCTTGCCCCTAGGTGCTTCATGACCATTTTTTTTTTTAGATTCCATATATATGTGTTAGCATATGGTATTTGTTTTTCTCTTTCTGACTTACTTCACTCTGTATGACAGACTCTAGGTCCATCCACCTCACTACAAATAACTCAGTTTCGTTCCTTTTTATGGCTGAGTAGCATTCCATTGTATATATGTGCCCCATCTTCTTTATCCTAAAATGCTTATAACTTAATACTATGAGTGAGGAAAGCATAATTTGAGATAAAAGATATATTGTACAGTGTGATACCAAAATCATTTTAAAAATTTTATAATTATATATACGTAGAAAAAAGACTGAAGTAAAACATACCACTATATTGATAAATTGAACACTGTAAGTCAAAATTAACAGTGTTATTAATTTTATTCTTTACTGATTCCCATATTTCCATATTGTTTTAAATGGACTTGTATTATTTTATCAGAAAAATCAATAATAAAAAGGTAATTTCTGTAAGATTCTTTTTTCCATTTGAAACATATGTTTAAAAAACTAGAAAATTGTCTTTTAATAATATTGGTCTTTTAATAATATTGGTCATGTAAAACATCATTTGTTAAATTTGTTAAAATTTATTTAATTTTAAGCATAAATTTGTTAAAATTTAAGTTTGTTAAAACAAATTTATTTTCCCCAATGTATGGGGAGGATGTTTTATTCCACAAGGAAATTCACAGTTATAGATTAGTGATATATATGTGTGTATATATATATATATATATATATATATATATATATATATATATGTATTTAATTTTCTGGTTCTTAATATTTGGTAAAATTGTACTTTACATTTCCTGGAAAACTCCTGGCATAATACTTCACCATTACTGTAGACATTGTGGTTATCATCAAGTTCCATTTCATCTAATCTAATTTTGACCCTTCCCAGGTTCCTTGATGGTCTTACCCATTCAAGGTAATGCCATTCCCCTGGTCAAAGTGATCATGTAAAAAAAGACTCCGAATTTAAGTCAATGAGAACCTGGAATTCTTCAGCTGGAATAATTGATTCAGCCATGTCCATATAGTATAAATCAGCCCGATAAGAGCAAAGATTAGGGTAATGGCCCTATGGCTTGGAAGGATGCTCCCCCTTTCCGTCTAGAAGTATGCAGGAAATCTAGTCATCATGGTTTCAGTTCCCAAGAGCAAATCAAAGGAATAAGGCAGCTCACAGAGAACAGCAGTTATGAAAGTATCCTACCACTTAACTGATTCATGCCTGAAACTCACCCTACTTAAGAGTATTTCAACTACGTGAGCCAATAATAAATATTTATTAAGGTTATTTAACTTTTGTGTTACATATAATCATCATCATGACACCTGAAATAATATCACAAATTTAATTTTATAGTAAAGTTCTTAAACCCTGCATCCAGTTATATTAAACTATGGTTCAGATCATGTGCTCTGTCTTTAAAATTACATAGGTTTTTTTTTTTACTGTAGCACAAGAAACTAGTAATATCAGTATGACTATATTCTGCCACACTAACATTGTAGTATGAATTCTGCCTCATTTGAAGTACGTAAATGTCAGTGTGGTTTTCAACAGGGGCGTGGTTACTTTTACAGGCAGAATTCTGTAATATATTCTTTTAAAAATAACATTATAATATAATTCATTTGGAAGGACATACTTAGTGGATAGATTGTTAATTGCAAGGATGATATTTTATTTGGAGGAGTTAACTTACATACTTATCTCTTTATATTTTAGTAGTGAGACTCTCATAAACTTTCAAATACAACCTATTTTTATTTCCTTTAAAAGTGAAATTTCCTTGCAATAATATGTTTCTGATATAACTCAGTGGTGTGTATGTTTGTGTATATTGAGTTAAAATTTTTTTCATGCATAAAGCATAGTGAAGGTATATTTTTTACATGGGACACCATGGACAGTCACCCATGCCTTCAATGGTTTCTGAAGTGTAGCATGCCAAAATATCGCAGTGAGTCTAACACAGCGATGTTAAATGTTCTCACTAAACATGTTTGCTTTTTTGAATGACTTTGAAGGATCACTCTAAGATCTTAGATCAAAATTTACTAAAATAATATATGATTTACAAAGAAGTGTGCTATTTCAAATCTGATTGTCTTACAAAGAAGTCGCATTAATTAAAGTAGCAGAATGATTTTGAAAGGCAGGACTAAATGTCCATAATATACCAACAGTGTTAAGCATTGCTTCATTGTAGAAAATGAGGACATAGAATAGCCATTACCTAATTCCACCTGAGGCCAACTTCTTGGTGAAGCAGTGTTGAGTGTGAACCACTGGACTTTTAAAACCCAAATGTGTGATTTTTCCTTATTTACCTGTTTAATGATAAATTCACAGATCTGCTGTTTGGATATAGTAAAACATATCTTTAATTTTAATATCAACCTTTTTACAATGGGAATTTCACATAAGTATCAAATAAAACTAGGTTTTAATTCAGAAATAAATGATGTTTCCAAAATGAATAAACCAAGTAAGCACAGATTTTAGGACCTAAAATTTCTACATAGGTTAATTATATTCCAGGTAGTAGTCACCAGGGATACAGTGATCCAAATGAGAAGAGAATAATATAGAGTACTACCTAATAATTTTTAATTTATTCAAAGATGTGGATTAGGGCCTGAAGTTAAGAGTCAGAAGATGTTAAGTGTGGCCTTGACATCTGGAAAAATCAGGTGGGCTCCAAATGGCCAAACCACCAGTTCCCCTCCTCACTCCCCTCTCTGACTGCTTGGAGAAGAAACTTTAGCCAAACACCCATCCTTTATTATGGGGACGAGGCACAGATTCTGCTTATCCTTGAGTAGTGGGTGTAAGTTCCCTCCTAGCACACAGAATTATTCAAATAAGCCAGAATGATTGGCAACCAAGGGTCCCTCCATCCTCTTGTTACTACAAAGCCTGCCTTCTACAGTCTCTGCTTTTTTACTCTGCTCTGAGTTGAAACCCCATATGGCCCTGCATGGCATGCAGGGTCCTCCTCCCCCAGGCTGTGAGTGTATGTGACTAGTAAACTGTCATCTGTCTTGTGTCATGTGCATGTGTTACGTGCTCTACCATCTTGGACTATTTGGGTCAAAGATTCCTCCCTCACCCATGGCATGAACAGCTGGCTTTCAGAACAAAAGATCCAGGATCTCAAAATATTAGCTCTCGTTCAAACCGTGAGGCTGCTTCCAAAAATTTTAAAAGCACTACCTCAAACACTGTTAATGTTTCTTAGAATGAATTTTATTGTCTGTGCAGATCACCACTTGGAATTTTCTAGTTTTTATGGTCTTTATGCCTTCTCCCTGCACTCACACTCCATGCATTGCTAATTTAGAGCACCAACTGCTCTGATTACAAAGCTGGATGGAAATCTCTGCCATTCAGTCTTTACAAGTAAGTATTTTGGATCTGATGGGCTTGATTATCATGCACTTTACATTCAGGGAAATGTATGTATTTGTTTATTGTGTATGATAGTAGACTGATGGTGTGCCAGCATCAGATGCCTGCAGCATTGCTCATGTTACCCTGAAGACACAAGAATACGTGTTTACCCTTCCAAGATATTATTTTCTTTGCATTTCCCTGAACAGGTGATTTTTTTTTCAAAGAGGGCACTACCACCATGAAGTGAGGTAATATGATAAACCTTTGTAAAAAGAATCTCTTTATTGGACAAGGTTAGCAAACTAATGCTGTCAGAGATTGTATTACACTATCCCCTGTGTATTCTTGTAGTGCAATTTTCAGAAAAGATCATTTCAGAGAAGTAAAGAATAAATTGCTGTATTCTCTCTCCAAAATCCTTTCAAAATAGATTTGACAGTTGAGTGATTACGTTTCTAATGGACACTGTGATAGAATATGGGAGATTAAAAACTCAGCAGCTTCATGCATAAGGCACTGAACAAAAGGGGTCAACAGAAACATGGAGCCCCCCAAATCAAACCCAGATAACTAATCAACTTAACGCTGCCCTCAATACATAGAGGTTAAGATCTGCGCCTCCAGAGTCATTGTTGTTCGGGTTTCAAAACCCTATAGTTTGTCCTCCTACAAAGATCTTATCAATTTGTTCAAGAACTTTGAGCCTAAGATTAGTAACATCTGAATGTAGGAAGTGATACCTGTAGAAATGAAACTCTCTGATTCTCTTTAAACTTCCAAAAGAGCTGCTGGAGGGAAGTGTGTGAGGAATAGTATCTGTCTAGTTATTGTTTCATTTAAACTTTAGGATTTAGAACCTCAAAGGGGATAACTAAAGAGAGAAATGATTAAATATCCAATACTGATATTGTGTTCTATTGGAATTTGCACATGCATGGGTTCATTCCCACATTTAATTTATAGAATTATTTGCGTTCAAAATGACAGGAAGCATGTATCCCATAGGAGTAATAAGACATACCATAAATTATCTTCTGAAAAGATAGATCAAAGATTCAATTTCCTATCTAAAGTTTTATCTTTCAGCTAATTAGCTATCACACAAGAAATATTAACAAATGGACTTTAAAGAAACAGATGTAAAGCAAAACTACCTCAAAATAATAAAAAATATTGCAATCTGTTCATTGTGGTCAGAGTTCAGATATTTTTATGTTCATTTCAGTATTTTGATTGCCAGAATATTGAAGAAGTAGAGCTGTAATTCTTTCTATTGCTTTTATGTCCTCCCACCCACTTCTACACAGTGTTCCTTCTGAGATTGCAGCCGAAGGCAGGCACTCCCAATCTTATCTTCCCTTGTAGGTATTAACCAAATACAGAATATCTGCCCTCCTCTTCTTATCTCTACTAAAAAAAAGGTAAATTTTCTCTCTATTACAGCAGTGTTTTAAACAAAGAGCTTATTTCAGAATCATATGAAACATTTACTTGTTTGTTTGTCTATAAATTAGACTGCCCAAGAACTACCTCAGATCTACCTGATCAGTACCTTGGCTGGAGTGGGGCCCAGCAGGTGGATTTTTCAACAATCCCTGGTTAAGAAATTATGCTCTAGAGAGCAGAGGTAATTACCTGCTCTTCTTGGCTGCTGGGGTTTTCCTGCAGCTGCTGTCTCTGTTGCTGCTTGCTCTGCTGCCTGAGCATCTCTTTTAATAACGGGCGTGGCAGGGCCACGGCTGGCACAGGTAGAGAACAATGCCAGCATCCTGGAGCTGGGGTCTTTATTGATGCTGTTACTCTTCTCACACCATTAATTCTGACCTGAGGCCAAAGAAAGAGTCCTATTTAAAGGTGGAGTCATTTTTCAAAATCAAAGGGTATCAAACTCTCAGTCATAATTTAGAGTCTGAAATCACAGCGAATAAAACTCCACAGCACACTTATTAATAACTACTTGCTTGTAGTTAGTCATGAATTGGGTCTACTCAAAAGAACAGGAAAGGAGACAGACTTTTCCCGCAAGTGTGCAATGAACAGTGAATGGTGAAGCCAGGAGTCATGACGACAGTTAACAGTGCAGCTTGTGTGACGCAAACCAAAATGGGTAAGAATGAGTCTATTAGTGGTAGCTGGTTACTGTAATTGACACTTGTATTTGCGATCACCTCTTGAATAGTGTTTCCATAACGGGGAAGATTTCCATGAGTCCCATCATTCACAAATAGAAACCAGGATTTGAATTCTCAGACTCCCTAGCGTATAAAAGGTGGATGTGTGACCTATACTCTGCCAGTCAGACGCACAGAGATTTCATTCACAGCAGGTGACCGGTGGTGAGGACTTTGGACAGCAACTCCAGTGTTGCTTGTAGAGTTTGTAACAAAGTATTGGAAGAACATTGGGAGTTGTGTGATTGATTGATTTTCTGAGGCAGAAGTGGAATTGGTGCCTGGCAGTGGTTTCGTACAGGCGAGCACATTTCGTTTTATGCTTAATGATGGAATGTGCGGCACCAGCACTTTCTTCAAGAGGCCAGTTCTCTTGAGACTTGAGGATGTATTTCTAGAGGAGAAGAATCAAGATTACTCCTGTGTACTTTCTATACATCAAGCTTTTCTAATATTCTTTAACAAATGAAATTTTTGCATAAATGAGGCAAAGTGAATTTTCTGGTTGCAACTAAGGCCTCAGAGCATACATAGATGGACTGTAAGTGGTTGCAGGCAGCATACCTCCAATACATGGGGAAATTGTATTTTGTTATCTGGCAGGACAATCCTGAAGACAATAAGAATTCAGCTAGCCTGAAGCTTTATCACACGGCACCCAGTGACAAAATAAATACATGCATTTCCTGTAACTGCTTTGAATAAAATACTTGTTGAAAGCAAGCTTATTGGGGGACCAACACGCTATTCAGATACACTGTATAAGAATAAGGGATTGGTTTCATGCTTTTAATTGTGCAGGAAGGCTTAGAGAAAAATGGTATACTCAAAATCCTAAATTCTCAGAATATGGCATCGTCTGAGAACCATGAAATTTGTATAAGCATTCTAAAGAATCTCTTAATATTTGCTTCCAGAACATAAATGTAGCCAAAAAGCAAACTCAACATTTGATTCTTTCAATTGCTGGATTTTGATTTAAAAATTTTTTTAAATTTTAAAATGTTTATTTTATATTGGAGTATAGTTGATTAACAATGTTGTGTTAGGTACAGGTCTACAGCAAAGTGATTCAGTTATACATATACATATATTCTTTTTCAAATTCTTTTCCCATTGAGGTTATTACAGTATATTGAGTAGAGTTCCCTGTGCTATACAGTAGGTCGCTGATTATTTTATATATAGTAGTTTGTATCTGCTACTCTCAAACTCCTAATTTATCCCTCCCCCTACCATCTCCCTTTGGTAACCATAAGTTTGTTTTCTAAGTCTGTGAGTCAGTTTCTGTTTTGTAAATAAGTTCATTTGTATCATATTTTTAGATTCCACATATAAGTGATAATCATATGATATTTGTCTTTCTCTGTCGGACTTACTTCACTTAGTATGATAAACTCTAGGTCTATCCATGTTGCTGCATATGGCATTATTTCATTCTTTTTTGTGACTAGTAGTCCACTGTATATATGTACCACATCTTCCTTATCTATTCATTTGTCAATGGACATTTAGGTTACTTCATATCTTGGCTATTGTAAATAGTGCTTCAGTGAACATTGGGGTGCATATATCTTTTCGAATTATGGTTTTCTCCAGATATCTGCCAAGCATTGGGGTTGCTGGGTCATATGGTAGTTCTATTTTTAGTTTTTTAAGGAACCCCCATACTTTTCTCCATAGTGGCTGTACGAATTTACATTCCCACCAACAGTGTAGGAGGGCTCCCTTTCCTCCACACCCTCTCCAGCATTTATTGTTTGAAGACTTTTTTTTTTGCTGGATGTGGGCCTCTCACCGTTGTGACCTCTCCCATAGCAGAGCACAGGATCCAGACGCACAGGCTCAGCGGCCATGGCTCACGGGCCCAGCCGCTCCACGGCATGTGGGTTCTTCCTGGACTGGGGCACGAAGCCGTGTCCCCTGCATTAGCTGGCGGACTCTCAACCACTGCACCACCAGGGAAGCCCTTGTTTGAAGACTTTTTGATGCTGACTATTCTGACTGGTGTGAGGTGATATCTCATTGTACTTTTGATTTGCATTTCTCTAATAATCAGCGATGTTGAACATCTTTTCATGTGCTTTTTGGCCATCTGTATGTCTTCTTTGGAGAAATGCTTATTTAAAAAATGGAGCTGGAGGGATCAGATTCCCTGACTTCAGACTATACTACAGAGCTACAGTAATCAAAATAGTATGGTACTGGCACAAAAACGGAAATACAGATCAGTGGAACAGGATGGAAAGCCCAGAAATAAACCCACGCACCTGTGATCAGTTAATCTACAAAAAAGGAGGCAAGAATATACAATGGAGAAAAGACAGTCTCTTTAATAAGTGTTGCTGGGAAAACTGGACAGCTACATGTAAAAGAATGAAATTAGAAGATGGTCTAACACCATAACAAAAAAATAAACTTAAAATGGATTAAAGACCTAAATGCAAGACCAGATACTATAAAACTCTTAGAGGAAAACATAGACAAAACATTCTTTGACATAAATCACAGCAATATCTTTTTTGATCCACCTCCTAGAGTAATGAAAATAAAAACAAAAATTAGCAAATGGGACCTAATGAAACGTAAAAGCTTTTGCACAGCAAAGGAAACCATAAACAAAACAAACAGACAACCCACAGATTGGGAGAAAATATTTGCAAACGATGTGACTGATAAGGGTAAGATTCAAAGTATACAAAGAGCTCATGCAGCTCAATATCAAAAAACAACACAATCAGAAAATGGGCAGAAGATCTATTTATTATTTTTTTATCAAGGTATAGTTAACTTACAATATTGTATTAGTTTCAAGTATATAGCAAAGTGTTATATATATGTGTAAATAAATATATATATATATATTCTTTTTCAGATTCTTTTCCATTATAAGTAATTACAAGATATTGAGTGTAGTTCCCTACCTATACCATAGGTTCTTGTTGTTTACCTATTTTATATATAATAGTGTGTATACATCCATTTATTTTTTATTTAAATATTTACCAGATTCCTTAAGGGAAAGTTAGAGCACTTTTGAAGAGGAACATAACTCTGTGGACTTTCTGGAATGGAATGAAGATGTATGGGAAGATTCAGATGACTCAAATTTCACTGGATCCACAGGTTTCACTGGGCATCCCATGCTAACCTCCTCCTCTGCACAATGAAGATGTCCTGTCTTGTTTTAAGACCCTGAAAGAAAACCTGCCTGAGACAATCACCTGGCAAGAGGAATTCAATTTTTCTTATGTTCCGCCTTCACCACATCCCCTTGCTAGACTTATAAAGTCAAGTCCCAGCATGAACTTGGTGTGAGGGAGGGAGCACTTTAAAAAGCAAATAAGGGCTTCCCTGGTGGCACAGTGGTTGAGAGTCCCCTGCTGATGCAGGGGACGCGGGTTCGTGCCCCAGTCTGGGAAGATCCCACATGCCGTGGAGCGGCTGGGCCCATGAGCCATGGCCGCTGAGCCTGCGCGACTGGAGCCTGTGCTCCGCAGCAGGAGAGGCCACGGCAGTGAGAGGCCCGCGAACCACAAAAAAAAAAAAAAAAGCAAATAAGAAAATGTTTTCACAGTGATTACGCAGTTGCAAGATTTTTCTAATTGATTAGCTGTAGATCTGTGTGGCAGTAGATTCTGAGGATGCTAGACCCAAGAAGGAGAAACAATGTTTAGATATGATTGATTTTATTGAAATGTTGCAACTACTGAGATTCTATTGATAAATTCAGTGTGTTAATGCAAAGGTCTGGATGTAACTGATTGAGCAGTAACTTGACTGAAAGCTGAATTCATTTGTGACTTTGTTAAATGAAACTAGAATGCCAGATATTCCTTCACGTGAGGTGGAGAATTAGAAATATTAGAATGGATGTATTATGTATAAACTTCTCTGTTAACACAGGAAGCCATAGAAAACACTTTTTTAAAAAAAAATTGAGAAATACATAAAAGAAGTATCTCAGAAATACTGCGGTGGCTAGTCTGTTTAAGCCAGGAAGGTAGATGGATGATGAGATTTCCACTAAAAAGGATCCTTGAGAACAATTACTAGATTTTAATTTCAGAGGTAAAGTGTGGTTAGTCATAGTAATAAGTAGCATGGATCTTTAGAAGTGCCTACTTGGTAAAGGGGTCTCTAAGATAAAGATAGGTGGTCAGACACTAAACTGTTAAACAAGCAGAAGAAAATGAATAATAACAATTAGTGCAGAAATAAATGAAATTAAAAAATAGGAAATCAATAGAGAAAATAAATGAAACCAAAAGTGAGTTCTTTGAAAAGATCAGTAAGATTTATTGTAATCTATCCAGGCTAAGCAAGGAAAAAAGAAAGAAGAAACAAATTCCTAATATCATAAATGAAAGAGGATGAGTAATCATCACTCATCTCTTTGATATCAAAAATATAATAAAGGAAAATTATGAAAACTTGATGTCCACAAATTTGATAATTTAGAGGAAATAGAGCAATTCTCTGATAGATATAAACAACCAAAACTCACACAAAGAGAAATATATAATCTGTCTATCCCTATATCTATTAAAGAAATTGAGATAATAATAACTTCTGAAAGAGAAAGCACCAGATACAGATGGTTTTCCTGGTGAATTTTACCAAATGTATAAAAAAAGATGATAGCAACTCTCTACAGTTTTACCCAGATAATAGAAGCAAATAACCACTTTTTAACTTGTTCTGTTAGGTCAGCATAACCCAATAACAAAATGAGGTAACAACATTATAAGAAAGGAGAACTGTAGAACAGCATTTCTCAAAAAAACATAGAAGCAAAAATCCTCAACAAAATATTAACAAATCTAATGCAAAAATGCATAAAAAGAATTATGTACTCTGACCAATTGGGATTTATTCAAGGTATACAAGGCTGATTCAATATTTGAAGATCAGTTAATGTAACCCACAACATCATGAGGCTAAAAACAAGAAAAATAATATGATCATATAAATGGAAGCCAAAAAGCTATTCTACAAGATCTAATACCCATTCATGATAAAAATGCTCAGCAACCTACACGTAGAAAGAAAAACTCAATCTGATAAAGGATGTCTACCAACCACCTATAGCCAACATCATCAACATCATCCTTAATGATGAGCAATTGGCTGCTTTCTCACGAAATCTGAGAACAAGGAAAGGATGTCTTCTCTGACCACTCTTAATCACCATTATAAAGGAAATTTGAACTAATGCATTAAGATTAGAAAGAAGAAGAGATATAGAAAGAAAGAAAGAAGAGATATACATATTTCAAAATGAGAAACTATTATTTGTTCACATATGACATGATTGTCTATGTACAGAAATCTCAAGGAATAGACAAAAAACTGAAATTTAATAAGCAAATACAACAAAGTCACAGAATATAACATTAATATATAAAAGTCAATTGCTTTGTCAATATACCAGCAATGAACAATTGGAATTTGAAATTAAAAACACAATACTGTTTACATTAGCACCAAAAAACGAAATACTTTAGTATAAATCTAGCAAAGGATGTTTAGGACCTGTATGCAGTCAACTATAAGACTCTGATGAAAAAAAATCAAAGAATACCTAAATAAATAGAGAGATATTCCATGTTCATGGATTGGAAGACTGAATATTGTCAAGATGTCAATTCTTTCCAAATTTTCCTATGTATTTAATGAAGTCCAGATCAAAATACCAGTACACTATTTTGAGAATTTTGACATACTGATTCTAAAGTATATATGGAAAGTCAAAAGGCCCAGAATAGCCAACATAATATTGAAGAACAAGGTTGGATGAATAACACTACCTGACTTCAAGACTTATTACAAAGCTGCTTTCATCAAGGCAGCATGTATTGTTGAAAGAATAGACACATCAATCAATGGAACAGAATACAGAGCCTGAAATAGACCCAGACAAAATTAGCCAACCAATTAGAGTTGCAAAGGCCATTTGGTGGATAAAGGATAGTCTTTTCAATAAATGGTAGTGTAAAAATTGGATGTGCATATGCCAAAAAATGAAAATAAACAGGAATATAAAAATAGACATTATGCATCTCAAAAAAGTTAACACAAAATTAATCATTGACCTGAATGTAAAATGCAAAACTATAAAATTTCTAGAAGATAACATAGGATGAAATCTAGGGGTGCTTTGATTTGGCAGTGAGTTTCTAGATACAACACCAAAACCATAATCCATGAAGAAAAACACATTGATAAGTTGAATTTATTAAAATTAAAAACTACTCTGTAAAAGACACTGCTAAGAGCCACTTTGGAAGGCGGCTTTGCCATTTTTTACAAAACATACCATATTCTTACTGTATAATCTAGTAATCGTGCTCCTTGATATTCACCCAAGTGAGTTGAAATTTTATGTCACCACAAAATCCTATGCACAAGTATTTATAGAAGCTTTATTCATAATTGCAAAAAGTTGGAAGTAAAACACCTTCAATAGGTGAATGGTTAAACAAAAGTATGTCCATACATTGCAATATTATCCAGAGATAAATGGAAATGAACTCTCACCATGAAAACACATAGAAGAAGCTTAAGTGTATAGGGCTAAGTGAAAGAAGACAGTCTGGAAAGGATACATACATATATATATATATAACATTATATAACATATATAACATTCTGTGAAAGCTAAAACTACAGAGGCAGTAAAAGTATCAGTGCTCGCCAGGGGTTTAGCATAGCAGGGGAAAGGGGAAAGCAGAAGAAAAATGAAGCAGCGGAAATTTTTAGGCCAGTGAAAATATTCTATACAATACTGTAATGGTAGACATTTCTTATCTGTCAAAACCCATATAACTGTATGATACAAAGAGTGAACACTAGTGTTACTATGGACTTTGGTTAATAACAAAATATCAGTATTGGTGTATTCATTGTAACAAATGTACTACACCAGTGTGTGCAAATGAGGTATATGGGAACTCTCAGTATTTTCTGTTCAGTTTTTCTGTAAGGTTAAAACTGCTCTAAAATATGCTCTATTAATTAAAAAAAAAGAACTATCGGGCTTCCCTGGTGGCGCAGTAGTTGAGAGTCTGCCTGCCGATGCAGGGGACACGGGTTCGTGCCCCGGTCCGGGAAGATCCCACATGCCACGGAGCGGCTGGGCCCGTGAGCCATGGCCGCTGAGCCTGCGCGTCCGGAGCCTGTGCTCCGCAACGGGAGAGGCCACAACAGTGGGAGGCCCGCGTAACGCAAAAAAAAAAAAAAATAAAAAAAAGGGGAAAAAAATAAAAAAAAGAACTATCAAGAACAAAAATATATGGAGAAACCTTAAGTGTATACCGATAAATAAAAGACACCCATCTAAAATGTCTGCATAGTGTGTGATTGTTGAAGGAGATCATGAAGCAGATGTGACCTCCAGTTGACCCTTGAGCTGGAGCCAGGTATTTGGAGACTCCCCACCCAATCCCCTGTCTTTGGAAGGTGTGTTTTTTGCACCTTCCCTGTTCTCAGAAGCCGTCTCAAGGATACAGCCTCCAGATAAACATGTGGTGTTGAGACTATCTGGATGGTATATGTGACTGAACCGGGTGAAGGTCTTTATATAAATATTTAAGATTTGGTGGGTGGGTGTGGGAATCTACTCCAGTTGTGGCCCGCCAAGACAAGCCTTCTATGTAAGTTCCCTTGCTTATTAAACCTGCCACCTACCAATCTGAAGTGATCTACCTCTTTCTTTGGTCTTGCCTTGCCCTGCGTGTACAGGGCCCAGTTACAGATTACACCCAGGAAGCTTCCAAGGAGGTTGTGAACCAACAGTGATTCCGGAACAATCGAAACTATAGATATAGAAAAAATATCAGTGGTTGCCAGGGCTTTAGAGAATGGTGGGAAAGATGAATAGTTGACGCACAAAGGATTCTTAGGCTAGTGAAACCATTCTTGATGATATTGTAATGGTAAAATATGGCATTATGCGTTTGTCAAACACAGAAGTTTATTGCACAAAGAGTGAAACTTTTAAATGCAAATTTAAAAGAATCATTTAGGAGTTCAGGGACTCCCAGTAAAGAATATAGAATTTGACAAGAGAATTTAGCTGTATTACAAATGTATAAAACAAACTTACTGAAGGAGGTGGGAGAAAAGGTGCTGATTTCAGTAATCTTGGAAATGAATTGAGCCTGTAAGTTAAAAGCAAAAGAAACTGAACATAAGCACTTTACTCTAGCTGATAAAGTAGTCTGAGGGCATATGGGTTAACAATTTCGATACCATGTATCTACACCAGATTTGAAAAATTAAGTAAATTGATGACACACAATGGGAGCCAGATTTCTTACTTTTTGTATGAGGGTTTATGAATAAGCAAGGGGAGGAGGCTAGAATAATCCAAGTGGTAATGGGCTAAAGATGGAGACATCACTGTGAACTCAAGTTTAATTTAATAGAGACACAGTTGGATTTAGATGTTTATAGCTACATGTATATACACAGGTTAGTATACACACATATTTTCTTGCTCAGGCAGCTGAAAGGGCCTAAAAGAAATCGAAACCTAGCAGGACACTGTGGGACTCCTGGGTCCAGATCCTTTCGGTGTCCGCCATTTCTTGTTTGTAGAAAATAGGCTTCATACAGCCTCCATGATCTTCCCTGGGTTCCAAAGGGCAGGTTCAAACAGTTGCAAGTCAGGGAAAGGAGGGAATGCAGAAACAAAGGAGGAGCAATCAAGAAACAATAGTACATGGTACATATATACCATGTACTATTGTTTCTTGATTGCTCCTCCTTTGTTTTTGGAATATTACTCAGCCATAAAAAGGAACGAAATTGGGTCATTTGTAGAGATGTGGATGGACCTAGAAACTGTCATACAGAGTGAAGTAAGTCAGAAAGAGAAAAACAAATATTGTATATTAGCACATATGTGTGGAATCTAGAAAAATGGTAGAGATGAACTGGCTTGCAAGGCAGAAATAGAGACACAGATGTAGGGAACAAACGTATGGACACCAAGGGGGGGAAGGGGGGAGTGGGATGAACTGGGAGATTGGGATTGACATATATACACTAATATGTATAAAATAGATAACTAATGAGAACCTGCTGTATATCACAGGGAACTACTTCATCTCGCTGTACAGTAGAAGCTAACAGAACATTGTAAAACAACTATACCCCAATTAAAAAAAAAAGAAACAAACAATAGTACAGCCTTGGGGCAAGGGTCCTGGGTCCTCCAGAAGGAATAGAGATAACAATATTTTTGAGTTCTTCTGCAGGAACTAAGGCCCCCACCCAGGTGGAGGGATGGTAACTTCAAGCTGAACACAAGATCCCTGGAGCACCACCCTGTTACCTCATCACCAGCCAATTAGAAGAAAATCACACACCCTGTAGCCCTCACCCCAAATTTTGCCTTTAAAACCTTCTCCCTGAAAATCATCAGGGAGTTCTGGTTTTTTGAGCCCAAGACACCCATTCTCCTTGCTCGGCCCTGCAATAAATCTTTCTCTGCTCCAAACTCTGAGATTTCAGTTTGTTTGACCTCACTGTGCATTGGGCACACAAACTTGTGTCCAGCAACAAAAAGACCCCAGTAGCAATGAGCACACCTATGATGAAAGTTGGGTAAACAAATAAGGCCTTCACAAGATACTCTCTAATGTTTGTTTTCAGTTTGTTTTAAGATTTCAATATTTATTGAAGTAAAGTCTAGGAAATGATGTTGAAAACTTGGCCTCTGTGCACTGGTGCTGAATCGAATCTTGGAGATGGAGTTTGGGGTAAAGTAGAGAAGAATAGCTTTATTGCTTTGCCAGGCAGAGGGGGACACAGCAGGCTCATGCCTCTCCAAACTGTGTCCCAACCTGGAGGCACTTGCTGAGGAGCTTTATAAGCAACGGTTCAAGGGTGGGACTGCTGGTAAGGATCAGGTATATGCAGGGCCTCCACTCCTTTTATTTGGCCTCAGGTGATCTGATGAGCTTCTCTGGTTATCAAACTGTGACCTTCTCTGGAATGAAGAATGCTAACGTCTTCCATTTGTTGGGGGTTTTAGTTCTGTAAAGGAGCTCAAAGATACTGTTCTGTGTATCCCTTGAGGCAGAACCAGGACCTGCCCCAAAGCTGCACTAGTGTTTCTTGGCTGCTGCTCCCTTTTCTCTGCATCCCCTCCCTTCCCTGAGTAGCAGCTGTTTGAAAGGCTTCCATGCCCAGGAGCCCCACAGGTCCTGCTTGGTTTCAATGGCGCCTTCATCGTGGGACACCTATATATGGTTTCCACGTGGCTTGGCTTCTCACAGCGCATTGACTGGCTATGAAGGCACACAGAGAGTGATGATTCCAAGAAAGCCAGATGGAAGTTGTATGGTCTTTTCTGACCTATCATTGAGAGTCAGAGTGTTAAGACCGCACAACTCATGTGGGACTCAAACCCAGCCAAAACCCAAATTGGGACTTGAACCCATGGGCTGGGACTTGAACCCACTTCCTTTTTTTTTTATAAATTTATTTATTTTTGACTGCGTTGGGTCTTTGTTGCAGTGTGCAGGCTTTTCTCTAGTTGCAGCGAGCGGGGGCTACTCTTCATTGTGGTGTGTGGGCTTCTCATTGCGGTGGCTTGTCTTGCTGCAGAGCACGGGCTTCAGTAGTTGCAGCACACGGGCTCAGTAGTTGTGGCCATGGGCTTAGTTGCTCTGCGGCATGTGGGATCTTCCCCAACCGGGGCTCGAACCTGTGTCCCCTGCATTAGCAAGTGGATTCTTAACCACTGTGCCACCAGGGAAACACGAACCCACTTTCTTTTAACTGAGATCACACACCTGGTCTTAGGAATTAATGCAGCTCAGGTTCTTTATGTCTCAGTGCCGAAGAAATCCAGCAAGAGGCAAAGTGATAGGTAAGACGTGGATTTATTTAGAGAGATACACATTCCATAGACAGAATGGGGTCGGCCTCAAAAGGCAAGAGGGGTCCTGGGAGAAACACACTCCACTGACAGAATGTGGGCCGTCTCAGAAGGCTAGAGGCCCCAAAATATGGAGTGGTTAGTTTTTATGGACTGGGTAATTTTATAGGCTAATAAGTGGGAGGGTTATTCCAAGTATTTTGGGAAAGGGTTGAGGATTCCCAGAAACTGGGCCACCGCCCACTTTTATGGTCAGCCTTGTAACTGTCATGGCGCCTGTGGGTGTATCATTTAACATATGCTAATGTATTATAATGAGCGTACAATGAGCCTCAAGGTCTACCGGAAGTTGAATCTTCTGCCATCTTGGACCTAGTTGGTTCAAACCAGTTTATGTTGTATTCTTAATGGCTATGTCATTCTTTTAAAGATTGTGCCCTGCCCCCTTCCCTCCTGTTTCAGTATCCCTTTGGCTGCATTCTTTTGATTACAAGCAAGTCAGCTTAGATTCAAGGAGAGGGGACACAGATATCACCTCCAAGCCTTTTTAGTGGTAATGTTTTCCACAATCAACAGATAAATTAAATCAATAAAATCTCCCTTAACCATCTTCAATTCAAATGTAAACATTTTAATACCTTCATTTAGAAAAGACATAAATATATTTGTATTAAAAGCACCAATAGCTGATATTCCTAAACTGAAGTTTAAAGGAGAATTTAAAACTAGTAAAAAGTCTTCCTTTTCTTTTTATGTTATTCTTCTGGGAACTTTTTCAAGAGTAACCTTGCTTCATTCCTGCTCTTAAGCAGCTCTCTAAACTTTGATCCAGTACTTTCTACTAACTCAAAATCTGTGGGTCCATCTCAACAGTAGGATGGTCTCTGAACTGGCTTATGAACAGCCCCAATTCCTTGAACGTTAATAATCTCTCTACTTAGGGTCTCCATTAATAGTCTTTCTACCAGAGACATGCCTTTCCAATTACAGACTTGAAAAGCTCCAATAGTGGTTTCAGGAGCTAAAAGTCAGGTGAGAAGAAATATATCATCATGCAATTGCTGCCTTGAAATCACCCAGTAGGATACAAGGTTTCTAAGAAATTGTCTGAAGTTAATTGCACATTTTTATTCCTCTTACAAAGAGAGGTAGTAATACCTACAGTAGGTTAATACTTCCACTTGAGAGCTAAATAAAAGAAAAATCTTTTTGAACTTGGCAAGGCCTGGCAATTAATTTTGTCTGTTAAGATGTAAATTAAATGTACAGCTACTAGTTCGGCTTTGAAAGCAAAAAACTAGTCATTCTTAAACCACATCAGGGTGCCCATGAAACACCAGATAAAGTGGAATTTCTTCAATACCTGAATTAAAATTCATCTTTAGCTCCTAAATCTTATCAACACTTCAAAGTCCAATTTAAAACTTTTTAACGCCCTCCACATTAACTCCAGCTGGTCGTGATTTAGCTTCATCTACCTTCATTCTGCAATACATATATCTCGCTGACACACAGGGACATTGTGGACATTGCATGTCCTTTTCAACACTTAAACTCACCGTATAGCTTTCCCAATTTTATAAGGCATAAAATGCAGTTGAGTGAGAAAAAAAAAAGGATTTTTAAAATGCATTTGAAAGGAATAGGTGTTGCATTTGGTGTAGTCTTTAAAAAGAGGCAACAAGCTCAAAATGGAATAATTTGCTCCCCACATCAGCAAACTAAGACTTAATTGCAGTTCCAACCCCTCTCAGAAATGTGACATTTAAAACTATCAATCTGAAATTTCCTGATCACCACTAGTGAGGTAATCTGCGTGATAAAGATCCCTGCCATTCCTTTCCCCCAAATGAAGATGACTTGGCCTGAAATAATCTTTTCTTTTCTGTTGCTGATACCTTCTTGGCCCACACTTTCTCTGCCTGTAAAATCTTCCATTTTGTACAATCCCTTGGAGTGCCTTTCTGTTAGGGGAAACACTGACTGAAGCTGCCCGCCCTGGCCAGGAAAGATAGTAGTCACTTGCACCAGTCATCTTACAACAGGAGGTCCTTGTAAGGAACACGGAACTGACAAGCTACCAACTGGAAGAATTCGGGAAAGGTCAAAAGGAGAGAGGAGATGCCAGTTCACATGTCCTACCAACCCCCCAGAATCCTCACTGGAATCCATCTTGGCTGAGTGATGCGAGTGCCACCTGGAAGGACCCTGAGTCAGAATGATTGACCAGAAACAACCCAGAAGCTAATCCCAATTACCCAATCACAATAAAACCTGAGACTACGAGCCACATGGCAGAGCAGTCCTCCTGGGTTCCCTTACCCTCCTGCTCTCCACCCAGGTGCCCCTTCTCAATCAAGTCTCTTGCTTCGTCAGCACATGTGTCTCCTCGGACAATTCATTTCCGAGTGTTAAAGAGCCCACTCTCGGGCCCTGAAAGGGGTCTCCCCTTCCTGCAACATTTCTGTTTACTATATGGGATGTGGTCTGATTCATAAATTGTTTAATAAAGCCAATTAGATCTTCAGATTTACTCAGTTGAATTTTAACAACAGAAAAGTACCTGTATTTGTTAAATAATGTTGTAATAAAGAACATGGAAAGACCATGCTTATCTGTCTCTCTCTCTCCTGCATGTACACCCATACTCTAGCATCTGTGTACAATTTGTATCTACATTTGCTACTGAATGCCCCTCCTGCTCCCCAAATCATATATTGAAGCCTTAATCCCCAATGTGATGGTATTTGGAGGTGGGGCCTTTTGGAGGTAATTAGGTCATGAGGGTGGAGCCCTCATGACAGAATTAATGTCCTTCTAAGAAGAGAAGACACAAGAGCTCTCTCTCTGCCATGTGAGTACACAGCAAGAAGGCAGCCATCTGCAAACCAGTAAGAGAGACCTCACCAGCCCTGAGATCTGCCAGCACCTTGATCTTGGACTTTTTAGCATCCAGAACTGTGAGAAATAAATCGTTGTTGAAACCATCCAGTCTATGGTATTCTTTTTTTTTTCTTTTTTTTTATGGTATTCTTTTAAAGATAGATTTTATTCATTTTATTTTATTTATTTATTTTTGGCTGCGTTGGGTCTTCGTTGCTGCGCACAGGCTTTCTGTAGTAGCCCCTGGCAAGTGGGGGCTACTCTTCGTTGTGGTGTGTGGGCTTCTCGTTGCAGTGGCTTCTCTGGTTGCGGAGCATGGGCTCTAGGCGTGTGGGCTTCAGTAGTTATGGCATGCAGGCTCAGTAGTTGTGGCTCAAGGGATCTAGGGTGCAGGCTCAGTAGTTGTGGCGCACAGACTTAGTAGCTCCACGGCATGTGGGATCTTCCCGGACCAGGGATTGAACCCCTGTCCCCTGCATTGGCAGGAGGATTCTTAACTACTGCACCACCAGGGAAGCTCCAGTCTATGGTATTCTGTTAGAGGAGTCCACACTGACTCAGACAACATCTGTATTGATAAATATATACTTTACAACTTTTCCACTTAATCTCTATAAAAATATAGAATATCATAGAATGATTTCTGTAAGCAAATGAGTAAAAATATAGCTGTAGCACTAATTGAACTACTTTAAAAGAGTCACATTTAATATAAACAAAGGGTATCATATTTTGCTTTGTAAGAAACAAACTCAGGCAAAAATATGCTCTCAGAGAGTGAGACATGCCAGTGAGTTCATTTAGAACATGTTGGTGATAAAGATGCTTCCTTTTGCAACTTGCCTTTCATATGATAAAGATTTTACTGATATTTCCCTTCAAGATTTCATGAAGCTAAAGTGACTTTGAGAGAAATACTGTTCTTTTTTTTTTTTTTAATTTTTTTTTATGGAAATCCTCTACCAGCAGACTTCCTTGCTGTTTCCCAGTTTCATTTCTTGGTCTGCCCATCTCAACGTTTCCTTTGCTCCTATCATAGCTATTTTTTTGGATATTTTCTTTTTCTTTGAAGCTAAGTGACAATATCTTTGATGAAAATTAGTGTTGTATGTCACAGGCCCAGAGTAGGATTTTCTCAGAGGTTCTACACACATCAGGTCAATGATAAAATCTTGCAGAATTTTAAAATTCTATTTATTGATAGATGCTGTACACAGTTTAAAAATCAGTAAACTCAATACATGAATTACTACAAAATGTAATATTTAAAACATATGATAAATAACTGGAATTATAATTAAAAATATTGGGTTGGCCAACATTTTACAGAAAGACCTGAATGAACACTTTGGCCAACCCAATAGTTAATAATAGTTTCCTGTTATATGTTCATTAACTAATCTATTCAGCACAAATTTTGCAGTTTTCCCAGGGCTCAGAATACTTAATAGAGTATGATCCTAAAATACATTATTTCATAATTAAATTTAGTGTCAGGTCCATATTTAACAAAATTATTATAAATATATCAGATTCTTACTCTTTCATTTAGCTTTTGTGCTATAATAGAAAACATTCAAGACCATTTTTTTTTAATGAGACAATTCCAACTCTAATTTCAGCCCTGTAATTTACTGTGAGACATTAGTTCATTGCTTAATATTTCTGACTTGGTTCCTTGGTTTAAAATATTAGGATAATAATATTTACCTAATTTACCATTAACCAGATATACCATTAACACACACACACACACACACACACATGTTCAGACATGTGTTCACCCTTTCTCTCTCCAGATCTTGAATATTAGACACTCTTCTCCTTCACCTCTCATAGTAAATACAGTGGATTCATGATCATTTCTGGGATACTTTTTTTAATATCCCTTGCATCTTCTTTCTTTTTACTTGTTTCTTAAAACAGTTGAGTGATCCCTCTTTTACCCTCTCTCTCTCTATTTTTCATCTATTTTTTAATTTTACATTTATTTTCCTTAGAAGCCTATATAGTATAACAAAACTCTTTATAAATTCCTTATGCCAGAGTATTTTCATTTTACTCTACTTCAAGTAAATTACATCTAGAACCTTCCTTAATCTCTATCTGTATCACATTGTTGCTTTAATTCCTGTAGTAGTTTATCACATTTGTAAAGTCTATTGAAAAATGATAGGATTTTGTGTTAGAAGACAACAGTTCTATGTGAAACAATATTTTTTTAAGCCTAAATTTCCCCTTCAGTATATAAGGGATAATAATGTCTACATCAAAATGCTTTAAAATTATATAAACATATAGAGGAACTATTTTTAAAAATTAAATGATTGATATGTGTATGCATATATGTAATAATAAACACTTCAATCTGGCTAAATTCCTCTTGTATTGTCAATTTAGGATTATTTTCCTTCATGTTCTAGCTACATGTTGGAAATTAGCCCCAAGCAAACTCCACATACATTATTTGGTTTTATAATCTGAAATTATAAATCTCTACTACTCATTCATATACAATGTACTAAGATCTCATTATTAGTAAATGACACATTTTCCTGGCTCTTTGCCTCAATTTATCAGTGCAAACTCTTCAACATTCCCAGTATCTCACAAGTGTGAATTAATTTGCCCAGCGGGATGTTTTACCTATGTTCACGAACAATTTTCCTATGAAGAGCCACTGACAGGGCTTTCCTGGTGGTGCAGTGGTTGAGAGTCCGCCTGCCGATGCAGGGGACACGGGTTCGTGCCCCGGTCTGGGAGGATCCCACATGCTGCGGAGCGGCTAGGCCCATGAGCCATGGCCGCTGAGCCTGCACGTCCGGAGCCTGTGCTCCGCAACGGGAGAGGCCGCAACAGTGAGAGGCCCGCGTACCGCAAAAAAAAAAAAAAAAAAGAGCCACTGACAGTGTGTGTGATTCTCCCTGGCATCATTGCTTTTCCTGACATTCTTCCAACTGAGGTTCCATTCTTTCCTATTTCAAAGAGCGGTTTCCATGGGGCCTTCCAACGACAGAGTTAAGCGCTGGCTGTTGAGCATTCATTCTCTCTTCCTTTAGAAAAATACCATCCTGTTTGCCTTAGAGAACAACCCTTCTCTGAGTCCATGTGCATTTTACCCCCACCTCCAGAGGTGGGCACATGGCCAAGTCTGGCCACAGAACACCACAAACCAGCCAAAGTGATAAGTTAATTTATAGGAATGTGTCTTTAGAGTTAGTTCCGTCCAAATCCTGGAGCTTTTACTGGAAAGTGTAGAGAGATACACCCTCATTTCACCTGGTCTTGAACGTGAGAAAACAATACTGTGAATCTACTCCTGGTGACAGTTAAGTGAACCCAGCTTTGAGGAAAGCACTCACGAAATGGACCAAGGCCAATTCTTTATATATTGCTTGGTTCTGTAAAACAAATGGTGTATGAAAGCTTTGCAGCCACTATAGTTTTCAATTATATGAACCAAGTCTTTCTTTTTTGCTGCTTAAAGATAATTTGAGTTTCCTGTGACTTAAAACTAAAATAATCCTAAAACTCAGTTACTATATTGCAATTGTTGTACCATTCATCACATTCTGAGTATATCTTAGGGAAAAACAATTCTTTCCATGAGGTTTAACTCTCAGAGTATGGTTTGTACTCTATAGACTCAGATAAAGTAGTTCTTTCAGTTCTCTTTTTCAGTGCCTTCTATGTCAAGGACTCATATATCCAACAGCTAGGTAGTTTTGAATTCTTTCTCTGCACTGACAAGGAGGTTCGGGGGCAGGTTCAACATGGTATATCATTCCTTCAGCTGAGTCCTCTCTTAAGGGCTCCTCACAGGTACTGCAAATCTTCTTCTGTTGGCTCTCCTCATACGTTTGGACAATTTACACTAGATACTGAGTTTTTATTTAATTTTTAGTCAGCCTCCTCAGGCTCTATACTTTGCTAGACATATTTAAATCCCTCTTGTACATTTAAGCTATGTTTGTTTCCCTCTGTGTTCTTTCTGATGTGTTTTCTGGCTGCTAAAAAAAGTCTTCCATTTTCCATACTGCTCTGTATAATAAAGTAACAAATTAAATCTAAAGTAATTAAAACTAAATAAAATTTAAAGCTCAGTTCTTCAGCTCCACTAGTCCCATTTCAGGTGCTCAGTAACCACATGGGGCTAGTAGCTACTATTTCAGACAACACAGATGTAAAACACTTCTATCACTGAAGAAAGGTCGATTGGACAAAGCTATTATAGACTGTGTCTCAGAACCTGTTTTCAAAAAAAAAAAAAATCACATTTTAAAGATGTAAATTTCCAAGTTGCATCTCAAATCCACTGGGTGTGGGTAGGTATTCTGAGGGCCTTTATTGTTTTTAAAGAAAGATAAGTTGCTAAGGATTTGAGACCATCTATGCCGAGCCTCTGTCAGGAATGATGCCAATGATTTAGTATAACCCATCCCACCTCAGATTTTTCCTCCTCTGAAAATAAACTACCTGGCTGCAATTTGTTATTTAGCGATTTCTAGTGTTTCCAGTTCACTTCTTCCAGTACTTAATTTAAGCTTGATACTACACAAAGCTTAAAATCTAAACATCATCAACTTGTATTTTATGTGTGAACTCAGCCATTATTTTGTGATGTTGAGCAGATTTATATATATATATATATATATATATATATATATATATAGAGAGAGAGAGAGAGAGAGAGAGAGAGAGAGAGAGAGAGAGAGAGATTTATTTTAGTCTGAAATCTGCAGGGCAGCCTGACATGCTGAAGACCCAGGGAAGAGATGATGTGACAGCTCAAGTCCAAAGGCAGTCAGGAGGCAGATTTTCTTTTTCTTCAGGGGACCTCAGTCTTTTTTCTTAAGGCTTTCAGCTGATTTGTTGAGGCCCACCCATGTTATGGAGGGTAGTCTGATCTACTCAAAATCTATGGACATAAATGTTAATCATATGTCAAAACTACCTCATTCTGTTCCATTTTTCTGAAGAACCCTAATATGATATCCTTGGTAACTCCCTATTTATTTCATTAGCAGTAAAATATATAAACACTTGAGGGCAGGGATCAAGTAAAACCTTAACAAATATAGAAGACAAACCCATATAACATGTAGCTAATGTTAGCTAACAGGCAATCAGGATCAAGGAGGGAATTCCCTGGCGGTCCAGTGGTTAGGAGTTGGCACTTTCACTGCCAGGGCCCAGGTTCGATCCCTGGTCAGGGAACTAAGATTCCCGCAAGCCCCATGGCATGGCCAAAAATAAAAAAATAAATAAGGAAATCTTCCCATTTACCACATCATGAATGAACCTGGAGGGCATTATGCTAAGTGAAATAAGCTCCACAGAGAAAGACAAACACTGCATGCTATCACATATATGTGGAATAATTTTTGAAAAGTCAAACTCATAGAAAGAGAGTAGAAAAGTGGTTGCCAGGGGCTGGGAGGTGGGGGAAATAGGGAGAGGTTGATAAAAAGGTACAAACTTTCAGCTATAAGATGAGTAAGTCTGAGGATCTAATGTATAACATGGCAACTATAGTTGATAACATTGTATTGTATAATTGAAATATGCTAAGAGAGGAACTTGAGCGTTCTCACCAAAAGAAAAGGAAAGGTAAATATAAGAAGTGATGGATATGTTAGTTAACTCGGTGGGAATCCTTTTGTAATATATACATATATCAAATCATCACATTGTACACTTTTAATATTATATTACAATTTTATTTGTCAGTTATACCTCAGTAAAGCTGAAAGAGAGGAAAAAAAGGATCAAATTCAGGACATTTAAAAAGGTCTTTCATTTTCACTTTTTTCTAAGAACTTCTAATAGAAAAATAATTCACATACTCCTATTAAAATACAACATGTACTCTAAATGCAGCATGAATATGTCAGTAACAACATGTATATAAAATGTATAAGGTTGGTGGAGAAGAAAACCCATTCTTAAAAATGGAAAATGAATTCCATGAATTCATATAAGTGGTACAAGCACAATTTTCCATCCTTGATCAGTTCCCTTGGATTATCTGAAACACCTCATTGTCTGCCAGCTGTCAGATGTATTTTTAATTAGGCACTAATGAAGTAATATATGTATGTAAACCATTTAAACCTTGTTCCAGTTTGCAAGGACATCTGTGAGGTGAAAAGTGAGAAACCTTGATCTTTGCCAGACGTTACAAATTATAAAACTATAAAACATGAAACTCAGGTACTCAGAATGACTCAGTTTAAAACGGGAGGGTTCTATTAAGAAGGTTAGAAAGGACATTTTGCTTAACTTGTTGAAATAAGAGGTTTCTTCTCCAGTTTTTCTCTGCAGCTATATTTTTGGGCTGCTTTATTGCTCTGTATAACATATAACAGTCTCTATGTGTTCTAATATGCTTGAAAGTTATACTTTGAAAAGAATTTTGGGAAAAAAGTGATTTTTTTGGTTCAATTTATTTCAACGAATGTTGCTCTATAATTGTAGATAACATTAACACTTTGGCTCAGATAAGATGGAATCTATCACACAAATTACCTTGCATGCAGCAGGTTCCAAACAATGTTTTTTGACTCAATTTTAACTAGAAGATTACTCACAAGTCCTGAGAAACGCTGGCATGGAAAGACCTTCCTTTAGTCATCTGTAGGTGTTAATTCAGCTATGGCATTTTTGTTCCCCAGAGGGTGTTTCAGTGTAAATGAAGTCAGTGTTATGACCTTGAGTTCAATGTTAACAAATCAACATTATATATTATATCAGGTGTCTTTAAACAGACACTCGTAAGACAAGGCTATGTATTGACTAGTTGTCCACAAGGTGACCAGAGGCTTGCAGGAACCTAACCCTGTTTTTCCCCCATGAGCAATGGTTCAGTATTTGCTAATTCAGTGTTTGTGATGAATTTATAGAATATAGATACCCAGAAAAATGAGAATTGACTGTATTTACTGATGAAGTGATGGAGCGATCTGGAGTTTGCTTAAAAATAATTCACAGAAGCACAGGGAATTGGGTTGGGGCATAGATGAAACACATTGATGAGCTGAAAATTGGTGAAGCTGCAATTAGCTGCTCGTTAAACTATTTTCCCTATTTTTGTAAACGTTTGGCGTTTCCATAATAAAAAGTTGTTTTCAAAATCCAAAAAAAAAAAAAGAAAAGAAACCTATACAACATAATTAAACCTGAAGCAAGTAGAATTTAACATTATATGTAATTACCATTTTTCCCAGTGTATTTAGGGATTAACAATCTAACTCCCCACTTAGTATTAATTATAAGATAATTAGAAACATTTGGAGTTTTGATAGTCAAGCATATGTTGTCAATCATGGTTGTCTAAAAATAATAGAAAAATAAATATCAAATTAAAAAACTATAGATCATAAGCATTGTATCTGGTTTGAGGAATAATTACTGTATTCTGTCATTTTAAAAAAAGAGCTCCAAGAACTATTATTACTTGTTTTTCAAAGCAGCATCAAAAAATTTCTGCCAAAATAAATCATAGTACCCATTTAACTAATTTAAGTGACTAAAGCAAGTTAACAGGCTGATACTAAAGCAAAACTAATTTACTAATTTCCCTAAAAAATCAAGTTATAATTGCAGTATGCTACTAAGCTCAATATAATCTTTGTCTTTTTTCATAAAAATATTTTTGTGACAAAAATATATTCAATGATAACTCTTACACTCTCTCTTCTTACCAAAAGAGATCAGCTGCTTTCCACCCTCATTCCTTGCTCTTGGCCTTGATCTGATCTAAGAACGGTACTTCAGAATTTGGTAATGGGAAGAGAAGAGTACTTGAGGAGATGCAGAGTGTTAAAACACAGAGATAGGGAAAATGATCAAGAGATTAAATAGTCATACATAATAAAATGTTTAAATTATGCTTTGGGGCATTAGTTAAGAATGTTTTTTTATTACGTACAAATTATGCTTTGGGGCATTAGTTAAGAATGTTCTTTTAGGGCTTCCCTGGTGGCGCAGTGGTTGAGAGTCCGCCTGCTGATGCAGGGGACGCGGGTTCGTGCCCCGGTCTGGGAGGATCCCGCATGCCGCGGAGCGGCTGGGCCCGTGAGCCATGGCCGCTAAGCATGCGCATCTGGAGCCTGTGCTCTGCAACGGGAGAGGCCACAGCAGTGACAGGCCCACGTACCGCCAAAAAAGTAATAATAATAATTTTTTTATCACGTATTATATAGCTAGATATTATATGTTTCTACATATACATTGTAATAAAAAATTTTCTTTAAAGTTTAAATAACATATGCATTATAAAGAGCCTCTCCGGATTGAATAGAATCAATACAGTTCGTTTAAAACAAGAATTCAAAAGTGAAACAATGAAAACAGTATTTTCTCTCTCTTATTTTCTTCATTTATGTAAAGCATGTTCCAAACTAGAGTTAATAATATTTGCATAGAATTATATGATTATAGCATTGTATGAGGGAATCTAAAACATTCTATTGAAGAAAAGAATGTGAAAAAATATTATTGGCTTTTTGAATATTGCCAATTTTTCTTCTCTGTCCATACCTATTACATGAATGTTATCAATCTCCCCACACTGACTCTACTTTTAATCTTCATATAAATGAAGATTATTTTAAAAGTGAAATAAGAATCTAGTATATTGAAATCCAATGGAGAAGCTTTTATCTAAGAAATTATTCCAAATATGTAGCTATATATAAGAACAAAAGGCAGAACCAATAGCTTATTAAGATACTCATGTCCACATTGAAGATTTGCTTATGGAAGTATTTACTAAACTTTCTATTGGCAAACTCATCACATTATTAAAAATTACTGCAAACAATTGTCATATGGATATAGATAAGCCTAGTCTAGATAAGCTACTGGTAACACCAAGGTAGTTAATTGTCTTGGTGCTTGAATTACTATGACATGTACCCAATCTGATGGGCTGCAAAAGATGTAGTTGTTACAATGCACAGCTCCCCTCCCCAAGGGGTTGCCACTGGGAGGTCAGCTCACCAGTTCTGTGTACATTCAGCCTGTGTCTCTTTACTTTCTATATAAAACATGACTTAATTAAAAAGCTGCATTTGAAAAAGTAATCTTCAGAGTATCTGGTGACAGTTAAAGTAGAAGTTATGGCTCAAAATACTGCTGGATGGCAGTTTCAATCATGCATGCAATATTCCTATGGTTTGTGATGATTTTTAACATGCTGTAATAGGAAAGCTCTAGTTTGGTTAGCACTTCCAAATCTGTTGGTTACTTTAATCAATCTTGGGCCTACAATTAACAAAGAGTGCAATGTGTTTGGTGATATAACCTTAACAGTAGAATGTATAATTCCATGCAGACAGTCAGATATATCTTGAAGTAGCAAATTAAAGTTTGGAAGCAACATATTTATTTATGGAAAGGAAATTTGATAAATACGTGGCCCATCTTTCTGTATTCAGGTTTTATCAGACAGTTTGAGCTTAGGAAAACCTCCATCTGTTTTGTTATTTTTGTTGCTGTTTCCATTCTTTGTACAAGGAATAAATATAGTCCTGAAGTATACTGGGAAAAAGCTTAAGTAACGGGAAATAATCTCTAGTTACTGCTTTGTTCTTAATTAGCATGTGACCTTGGGCAATCACTTCATCTATTTATACTTCAGTTTCCATACCTTTCTTAACAGGAGGTGATATTGCCTAATTTATAAAGTTTTCTCCAGTTTTTAATTGCTAGGAATGTATTTTTACACTGATTGTATGATTCTATTTGATACCCTAAACTTTGGGCTGGAAAACAGATCATAGACCTGTGAAAGGCACATAGAAGAGACACTTCAAACTGATTCTTATTTTACCTACTAATGAAAACTTTACTGATTCTGAGTTAATGGGTCCAATCATTAAAATACAGCATAACGCTCTCTCTCAAATGCTAATAGTTAGAAGCATTTTCCAGGAGTCCTTTATGATGTCAAATATCTATTGTCTAATGACCCTGTCAAAGCTGTGTAGCAAATACACTAACCAGTAGAGGTGGTAATTAGTGATTCAGGACTCCAGAGGTGAGGACCCAAAAGGGTCTTTGATTCCTTCTGAATCTTATGATTCAGTACTGCATTTGCCAATTGTGGGACATAAATACTGTGAATTCTGGATGGTCTTAGGTAGCCCATGGACAGATCATTAAAAATTATTGAAAAAAGAGAAAGACCTAAGAAAGAGACCTAAGGAGAAAGATACTCCTTTATCAATTCCATTAATTCTTTTCTGATGAACTCAAATATAAAAGTCCCATCTGGAGCTAATATGTTTTTAACATTTCTCTATCACTTGTTAATCTCTATTTTTAACAAAGATTCTCTTGGGCTCCAAACATTTGGCAGCCAGCATTATTTTCTTGTCATTAAATTTATTGTTACAATTACAGTCTATTTATATGAGGATATTTTTTCAGTTTATGAGAATGATAACATTTCATTTCAAACTAAATTGATTTAATTAAAATACAGTAGTAAATAGAACAAGGTGTGTACAGAAATAGTAAATAATATAGTTCATAAGTGGATAAGACAAAAACAATTTGGATGGCATTATATAAAAGATGTAAATTTATGAACCACAGATTTTATGGAAAAACCACAAACTTTGAAATGAAAGAGACTAAGGGTAAATCACCCCTTCTCCTCCTAATGCAGATAACTTTGAACACTTTGTTGAAACTTTCTAAGTCTCAGTTTCCTCACTTACTTAAAGACAATGGTATCAGTTTTTGAGTTGTTGTGAGGATAAAGGTAGATGTAAGGTAAAGTATCTGCATATTGAAGGTGCTGAAATACATCAGTTTTCTCTCCAGTATTAGACAGGAATGGATGTGCTTTCCTTGGTTCACTAAGATGAACCAATACAGAGTTAAACAATTTAAATAGCAGGAGAACTAGATAAAGCCCAAAGAAATTAAAACGTTAATTTATCCTTCCTTTGACTTCTTGATTATTTAGTAGTAAGTAAGAAAATAAGTATATGGATGAAGAAGGGTAAACATAAAAAAACGAGTACATATTTAATAAGAATACATTAACAGATTCCTACATCATAAACCAGTTGAACAGCAGAGACAATCAAGAATATTTGTGCATAGAACTTAAAGTTCACACTGACATCTTATTGTCAGTGACAAATGTAAGTGTAAAAATGCCCAAGTAAAAATGAACATAACAAACACACTGCTGTAGTAAAAAGTTAATACTGTAAGGAGAACAATGAAAATAACAGGTTATATGACTAGGGGAGAGAGGAAAGTTTAGGCATATATAGCAAAACAGTAAATAAGAGAGTTTTGACTTTTGGTCAACAAATTTAAAATATTTACCTGGATTACTAAACACGGAAATCTGTCTTCCAAATGTTCAGTCTTAGAATAGTAGGTGGTAGATAATCTAAATGGTTGATCACCATTGACTACCACATTTTCCCCTGATACTAATATTTTAGTGATTTCATTTGTCCTCATCATTTCTATTAAAGACAGACAAGAGGAAGGCAAGAGGATGATCTTTCATGAGGTTTGCAGATAACCTTTACCCTTTTTTTTTTTTTGCGGTACACGGGCCTCTCACTGTTGTAGCCTCTCCCATTGCGGAGCACAGGCTCCGGACGCGCAGGCTCAGCGGCCATGGACCACGGGCCTAGCCACTCCGCAACATGTGGTATCCTCCCGGACCGGGACACGAACCCACGAACCCCACATCGGCAGGCAGACTCTCAACCACTGCGCCACCAGGGAAGCCCACAGATAACCTTTAGATTGCCTTCATTCATCCTACTGGCTGCATATTATTGGAGCTAACATGTTAAATATATTGTTTTCTCTGTGAGAATGGATTTTTCATAATTTTATCTTCATAATTATTCTTATTTGAATATATTTTATTGTAATTTTTTTTAAATCTAAGTTTAAAATTCTCAGTTTTCTGTTTTCTTCTCTGTTGTTAATACAGATGTTCAAAAATAAGAACAATAAATTGGTCCCATAATGGGCATCTAGGGTGTGCTGCTCACCTTTGTATATTCAGAAACTCAGTTCTATCAGTTTTTATAATGTTGATCAGTCTCTGGGGGACTTAGAAACACTAGTCAAATCCATAAGAGTGTGATTGACAAATCAGAAGCCAACTTACTAACTTTATTTTTTTTAATCGAAGTACAGTTGATTTACAATGTTGTGTTAATTTCTCCTGTACAACAAAGTGATTCAGTTATATATATATGTGTGTGTGTGTGTGTGTGTGTGTGTGTGTGTGTGTATATATGTATATATATATTATATATATATATATATATTCTTTTTTATATTCTTTTCCATTACGGTTTATCAAGGATATTGAATATAGTTCCCTGTGCTATGCAGTAGGACCTTGTTGTTTATCCATCCTATATATAATAGTTTGCATCTGCTAATCCCAAACTCCCAGTCCATCCCTCCCCCACCCCCTCACCCTTGGCAACCACAAGTCTCTTCTCTATGTCTGTGAGTCTGTTTCGGTTTTGTAGATAACCAACTTATTAACTTTAAATAAAAGCTACCTTTACATCAATCTACCCCTGGGAATTGTTAAGGACACTCCTTTTAATTATCAGTGTACCAGTACCTCAGAGTACATTAGAATTCACCAGTTGCTTTAGTAAGTAAAAAATGTAGCAAAGGGTATTTAATGTATCAAAGAATACTTTACCCAGGGTATGAAAATGTCTGATTAGCTCATTGCTTCCTCAGAGAAGGGACTACAACTCTAGCAGCCAAAATGATATAAAATCCATCAAATATATTCTCCTTTTTCCTCTTTGACTGTGTTACAAAACTTGCCAAATTCTCCTAATGATATTCTTTTACAATTAACAAAATTGAATATATCACTCATGCCCAAATTGTTATAAAAACATCCGAAGTTACAGCACACCCTACAATATTGATTTGAAATAATATAATGGTTCCAAGAGCAATATATTTTTAACTACTTCAGAAATAAACCACTTATACATATAGCTCACCTCAAGCATTGTGAACCAATATTTACCTTTTCTTTAAGTTTTTAAAAGACTTTATTATTTTCAGAGCAGTTTTAGGTTTACAATAGAAAGTTGAGAGGAACGTACAGAGATTTCTTATATATCCCCCACTCCCAAGACTCCTTCATTATCAACATCACTCACCAGAACTGTACATTTTTACCAAGGATGAACCTACACTGACACATCATAATCACCCAAAGTCCATAGTTTACCTAAGGCTTCTTCATGTTGCACATTCAGTGGGTTTGAACAAATGTAGAATGACGTATACACCATTATATTATCACATAGACTATTTTTCCTGCCCTAAAAATCCTCTGCATTCTACCTATTTGTCTCCCCCACCATCTCTGGCAATCCCTGATCTTTTTACTCTCTCCATAGTTTTGCCTTTTCCTGAATGTCCTATAGCTGGAATTGTACAGTATGTAGCCTTCTCAGATTAGCTTCTTTCACTTAGTAATATGTATTTAAGATTCCACCATAACTTTTCTTTTTTTGGCTCTAATACCCCATTGTCTGAAGGTACCACAGTTTATCTATTCACCTACTGAAGAACATCTTAGTTGCTTCCAAGTTTTCATAATTATGAATAAAGCTGTTAATAATATGTGCGCAGGTTTTCAAGTGGACATGTTTTCATATCCTTTGCGTAAATAGCAAGGAGCACAATGTCTGGAACATATGGTAGGAGTATGTTTAGTTTCATAAGAAGCCTCCAAATTTTCTTCCAAAGTGTCTGTACCATTCTGTACCCACCCACAATGAATGAGTTCCTGTTGCTCCACATCCTCACCAGCATTTGATGCTGTAAGTGTTCTGGATTTTGGTCATTCTAATAGGTGTGTAATGGTATCTCTTTGTTGTTTTAATTTGCCTGTCTCTGATGACATATGATGTGGAACATATTTTCATATATGCCTTAATTTTTTTATTTTTTGTGGTACGTGGGCCTCTCACTGTTGTGGCCTCTCCCGTTGCGGAGCACAGGCTCCAGACACGCAGGCTCAGCGGCCATAGCTCACGGGCCCAGCCGCTCCGCGTCATGTGGGATCTTCCCGGACAGCGGCACAAACCTGTGTCCCCTGCATTGGCAGGCGGACTCTCAATCACTGCGCCACCAGGGAAGCCCTAGGCTTTAATTTTTAAAAATAATCTTATCGCAATCTTATTCTTATTGGAGGAGGTCATCAAGAGGACATAACTGCCAATTGACCTGATAACTGGACCTGGGTGATGAGAGGTTCCTCATTTCTTCCCCTGTCGTTGGTATGTACAGTCCGTTTACTGTTCCCACAGTGGGAGCTGTTCCAAGAACACAGCCTTGAGAGAGGAATGTGTTGGTGAGACCACCTGGATGGTATATGTGACTAAACCCAGTTAAGGTCACTACATAAACTGTTAAGATTTGGTGGGCAGGTGTGAAGATCTACTTGTCTTGCAGTGCCCAAGGCAAGCCTTCTAAGTAAGTCCCCTTGCTTATTAAACCTGCCACCTACCAATCTGGATTGGTCTGCCTCTTTCTTCAGTCTCTCCCTGCTCTTCATGTAGAAGGGGTGGTTTCATATTACACCCTGGAAGCTCCTGAGCTTGATTGATGAGCCAGCCAGGAGACCAAAGAAATGGACCTTGGGAAAGAGGCATCCCTGGGAGAAATCTCAAGCTGGCTATGGACCTCTGTGTAAGGAGGGATGGCCCATAGGTTAGATGCTTGAGTACACGGATGCCCCGAAAGTGCTGGCTGCTTTGGTGCCTTTGTTTGAGCACCTCCACATAGTGCACTGCCGCAAAGAAGGAAAACGCATGGCCATGAAGTGGGCGGGTCTCTACTGTGGGCATTTTGCTGGACACTGAGGCCCAACTAGGCTGAAGCTCTGGTTAGAGAGTTGGAAGAAAAGCTGAGGTTAGAGAAGGACATGCAGTTGTCCACTACTGCTAGGTGCGGGGCCAGCAGACAAGGTGGGAGAGCAGGACAATAAGTTGGAGACCTTAGCGTGCCATTTTGCAAAGCTAGGAGGGCACAAGCTGCCATGAATTAAGGTCCGAGCATTTATGACAAAGCCTGATTGGGACCATAAGAGGCAGAATCCCTGGGAAAGTCAGGAGAGTGAAGAGGAGGATGCTCTGATTGATGAGGAAGCAATCTAAATGCCCTATGGCTAGTAAGAAGAAAAGGAAAAGCACGGCAACAACAACCTCAGCCAGTGGGGCAGCCAGTTCAGTTAATGTTCATGATAAGAGAATATACTCCCAATGAGCTTATTGGTATTGGTGCCAATGTTGAGCAAAAGGCCAGGTAAAGTATTGAGGAATGGTTAGTGTGGCTACGGGATGTGGGAGGTGATGGCATTTCTCTGACTGGGGAGGAGAAAGTGTGCAACATCATCACACACTCTGCCCCCTGGCAGCACTGCATGGCACTTCAGGGGTTCAAGGTACTCACTCCCTTAGAGACTGGATTATTCTAGCCTGCAGGGAGGATTGACCCAATGAGGGGGACATCCCTGGGCATATGGGACCCTGGAAGTCTATAGAGGAAGTACAACAAATTCTTTGGGATCAACCTATACCCCTGTTTGTGAAGGCCCTGATTGGGCCACGTTCACTGCAGGAATGAAAGTCACCCCCAGCACCTGGTATGGGCCACTGATATCCATGCTAAGTCCAGTTGTGGGACAAGACATTTATGATGTTGGGCAGTTCATTGCTGATGGGAAAACTGACAAACCCTGAGAATGGGTACAGTCTCTGGGAAAGATCCAAGATAGAGGGAGAGCTCAGAAGGAGTGACTGCAAGTTGACCTGAGAACCAGACCTGGGTAATGGAAGGCTCCTCACCCCTCCCCATCCTTGGAATGTACACTCTGCCCACCGTTCACACAGTGGGAGCTGTTCCAAGAACACAGCCTTCAGAGAGTAAGGTGTTGCTAAGACCATCTGGATAATATACATGATTGAACCCAGTTAATGCCTTTTAAGATTCTAGTGGACAGGTACAGAGATCTATTAGACTTGTGGCCATTCGAGACAAGCCTTGTTAGTAAGTTCCCTTGCTTATTAAACCTGTCACCTAGAGTCTGGAGTTACCGCCTCTGTCCTCCTTTTTTTCCTGCCTTCCATGTATAGGGACTAGTTTGGAACCAACAATTCTTCTTTTTTATTCTTTGAAGTATAGTTCAATTGAAGTAGAGTTGATTAACAATGTTGTGTTAATTACTGCTGTACAGCAAAGTGGTTCAGTTATACATATATATATATATTCTTTTTAAAATATTCTTTTCCATTATGGTTTATCACAGGATATTGAATATAGTTCCCTGTGCTATACAGTAGGACCTTGTTGTTTATCCATTCTATATATTAAAGCTTACATCTGCTGACCTCAACCTCCCACTCCCACTCCCTCTCCCAACCCCCTCCCCCTTGGCAGCCACCAGTCTGTTCTCTATCTCTGTAATTCTGTTTTGGTTCATAAATAGGTTCATTTGTGTCATATTTTAGATTCCACATATAAGTGATATCATGGTATTTGTCTTTCTCTTTCTGACTAAATTCACTTAGTATGATGATCTCTAGCTCCATCCACGTTGCTGCAAATGGCATTATTTCGTTCTTTCTTATGGCTGAGTAGTATTCCATTGTATATATGCACCACATCTTCTTTATCCATTCATCTGTCAATGGACATTTAAGTTGCTTCCATGTCTTGGCTACTGTGAATAGTGCTGCTATGAACATAGAGGTGCATGTAATCTTTTTGAATTATAGTTTTGTCTGGATATATGCCCAGGAGTGGGATTGCTGGATCATATGGTAATTCTGTTTTTAGTTTTCTGAGGGAGCTGCATACTGTTTTCCACAGTGGCTGCACCAACTTACATTCCCACCAACAGTGTAGGCGGATTCCCTTTTCTCTGTACCCTCTCCAGCATTTATTGTTTGTAGACATTTTAACGATGGCCATTCTGACTGGTGTGAGGTGATACCTCATTTAGTTTTGATTTGCATTTCTCTAATAATTAGTGATGTTGAGCATCTTTTCATGTACCTATTGGCTATCTATATTTCTTTTTTGGAGAAATGCCTATTTAGGTCTCTGCACTTTTCTGGATTGGTTTGTTTGTTTTTGTTGTTGAGTTGTATGAGCTTTTTGTATATTTTGGAAGTTAAGCCCTTGTCAGTTATATCGTTTGAAAATATTTTCTCCCATGCTGTTGGTTGCCTTTTCATTTTGTTTATGATTTTCTTTGCTGTGCAAAAACTTGTAAGTTTTATAAGGTCCCATTTGTTTATTTATTTATTTTTATTCCTATTTCCTTGGGAGACTGACCTAAGAAAACATTGGTATGATTTATGTCAGAGAATGTTTTGCCTACATTCTCTTCTAGGAGTTTTATGGTGTCATGTCTTATGTTTAAGTCTTGAAACCATTTTGAGTTTATTTTTGTGTATGGTGAGAGGGTGTTTTCTAATTTCATTGATTTACATTTGGCTGTCCAGCTTTCCCAGTGCCACTTGCTGAAGAGACTATCTTTTCCTCATTGTATAGTCTTGCCTCCTTTGTTGAAGATTAATTGACTGTAGGTGTGTGGGTTTATTTCTGGACTCTCTATTCTGTTCGATTGATTCATATGTCTATTTTTGTGCCAGTACCATTCTGTTTTGATTATTGTAGCTTTGTAGTATTGTCTGAAGCCTAGCAGGTTATGCTTTCTGCTTTGTTCTTTTTCCTCAGGATTGCTTTGGAAATTCTGGGTCTTTTATGGTTCCATATAAATTTTAGAATTATTTGTTCTAGTTCTGTGAAAAATGTCTTGGGTAATTTGGTAGCGATCACATTAAACCTGTAGATTGCTTTGGGTAGTATGGCCATTTTAAAAATATTAATTTTTCCAATCCAAGAGCATGGGATATCTTTCCATTTCTTTGAATCATCTTCAGTTTCCTTTATTAAAGTTTTATAGTTATCAGCGTGTAAGCCTTTCACCTCCTTGGTGAGGTTTATTCCTAAGTATTTTATTTTGGGGGTTGTGATTTTCAAAGGTATTGTTTTTTACATTCCATTTCTGATATTTCATTATTATTATAAAGAAATACAACTGATTTCTGTTTGTTAATCATGTATCCTGCTACCTTGCTGAATTCACTTGTCATGGAACCAACAATTCTTGAAACCTGGAGGAATAACCTACGTGGAAACTACGCAAACCTAAATATGACCTATATTTAATATGTAGTGTGCAGATGACTATTTCAAATTGAATTTTATTATTGATTATGCTTTTGGAGTATTACAGATTCAGAGTATTTATGTCTATTCAGTAAAATGATAGATGAGTAACACCATGTGAAACCTAAATCTTATTAAAAATAAATAAAAAGCCTACAATATATTTCTGTGGTATTGTCCACAGGTAAATGAATGTTGCTGTTGCTCCATCTACAAAGCCTGTTTGTGACAGAACCAGTTATGCATGTGGACTGGGGAAAGAAATCATGGGAGAGAGAGAGAGAGAGAGAAAGAGAGAGGGAGGGAGAGAGGAAAGATTAAAAAAGTCTACAGCATAATTAGGATACCATATGTTTTCTTGCTGCCCTATTTTTTCTTGCACTTTAAAATATTCTCCTGAGTTCAATTATCCTAACCTAGGCTCACAGCAGGTTGAATTTGAAGAACATTTATAAAGAGAGAATGAGCTTCATCCAATCTCACAGCACAGAAAGGTGAAAAAAAGTTAGTCAAGAAATATTGATATCATTGGGGAAATATAAAAACAGAAATATGATTTTGTTTTATTAAATAAATGCATTATTTGTAAATTGTATTATTATACAGATTCAAGGCATTATTGTTATAAGAATAAACATTAATATACAGCTTTTCAGCACTAATTTATCCTTAAATTCTAATAGCTTCACTACATGTAAAATGTTGGAGTTATGGTAACTATAATTTGATCAAATTTGTAGGTTTTCTCTATACAGGGGAGGTCATATAAAGTTAACACTACAGTGAAACCTCCAGAACACTGCTAACAACAAAAATAACTTGACATGAAACAAATATATTTGGAACCATTCCAAAACTGATTTGTAATTTAAACAAATATAAATACTATTCACTCTGAGAGATGATTCTTTATTTTTCCAATATCCATCTTTGCTAATTACTGTAAATTTAATAGCTTCAAATATCATCTTTCAGTAGAATGCCAGTCCTGTATTTCCAATTACCTATTAATATTTCTACTCAAATGCTTGGTTGAGTCCTCAGACTTCAGACATTCAATACTAATGTGATCTTTCATTTCAACAAGTTCTCTTATCATACAACACCATAATTTTCATTAATATTATCCACGTTTCCCGGTGGTGGAGATTTCTTCTCCTTATTCCACATATCTAATTGTCATGAAGCCTTATTAAATAAATATCCGTTAGGGTCCCTCAAAAATCATATTTCTTCAACTTTAATTACACTCATGTAAGCTATTACAATGTCTTACCTACAAGACCAACTTCATAGTACTTCCATTTTCTTCAGTGTTCCTCATGTTTGGGGGGATTTTTTGCTTTAGTAAGTTAAAAACTGGGTTATAATTCAATTCCTACATAACCTACATGCTAGCATAAAATATTTATCTCATTGTCTCATATGAGCCTTATACCTGAGTAAGTATTTTCTCTTTACTACCCACCTGTCTTCCACCCTCAAGAGCACCCCTGCCCCATCTCCTTCACCCACTTTTCATTCTATCCCCACACTCATCATCATGAAAGCCATCGCCCATGCTATTCCTCTCCCTTTTTTCATACTCTTCAGCTGCAAAAATTACATCCATTCTCCAAAGCCAGATCAGATTCCATTTCTTTTTAAAGAGTTTCCTATTTCATTCATTCACTCATGCATTCGTTTGTTTATGCAGTCAGCACATATTAATTGAGCGCCAAACTCTGGTGATCCAGACTGATCTGCTGCTGTCATGAGTGTGCTGACCATTGAAGATTAAAATCTTCCTTTTCCAACTTCCTTTGCCCACACTGATTTCTCTCCGCTGCACACTATTCACTGTACATATTCATTGTACATATTCTATAGTTTAGGGTTAAAGCTCTTCTATAAGCTTGGAATCTAGGTGCTGGAAGAGACCATGTGACTTACATCTTCTGTATGCACCAAATTGCCCAGTCTAGTATACTGCTAATACACGGTAGTGTCGCAAATACTTCCTAATTAATTACTGGATTAGAGTGCAAAAAAAATGTTTAATAACTTTGCCTGTATGTTTAAATGAATCATAAGGACAGCAGTCTAGTGTATCTTTGATGTGTTAGTTCAAATATTAGTACCTCTACTTTTTATGAGTTTAATATATCAGAGAAAAACAACGATCATCATTTAAAACAGCAATGCAATATAGCTATGACAGTAAAATTCCAACTCTGGCAAGATAATTTTCTTCTACAGTTTTCCTTAATGCCCACCTCCTCCAGTTTTAAATTCAAAAAGGCAAATTAGAGTCAATTTCCTTAAGTATCAAGTAATCTGTATTTTGCAAAAATGATTATTGCAGAGAGAGAAAGGAAAAAAAAAGAATATTTCAACCATCAATGTCTCTCCAGGGACAGGTTAGAGAAACTGAAGATCATAACAGATGTTTTCAGCTATCTAGTTAGCTAGGGCTATGATGCAAATAATTGTTACAGCCATTATCTTTGAAACCAGATGTCTAATGTCCCTATGAGAGACAACAAAATAATAATAATAATGGTATAATTTTCAAGCCTTTTGCTGAGTTACAACTTAGTATTGATTTTTGCCTGTGTAACTGCTGACAGGCACATGAAAATGTTGACACCAGAAACTCTTTTTTTTTCTAATTTTCACAACATCATTTACAATTAAGACCTAATTTATTATTAGTAATGACTTTTACTGTTCACAGTATGCTAATAAGATTACAGAAACAGGAATAGGGAAACAAAGATCTCTTCAGTAATTCTCTGTCAACTGATTTGAGCTTGAGAAACTGTTAAATTAATTGCATGGCATGTTTATCCAGAATTTCCTCTGTGGAGGCAGCTTAGTGCCTGGCAGCGTTTTGGTTACCCTGATTTTGCTGCTAGGCTCAGAAGAAGAATAAGGCATTTTAGTGGGGTTTCTTCCAGGGCACAATTCATTTTGAACTTGGCACACTGCCTTCTAACCAGCGTGTTAACTGGCCAGAATTGAACAGAGCAGGATTACCTGCCAAAGGACAAAGGGTTCCAATGGCATAAAGGCATTTGGAAATGCTTGACCCAAAATATTATCAAATGAAGTCAATCCGGAAGACAAATCTGAATGTCAGAGTTTGCAAGCAATATGTTGGTTTGCTTTACATGACATATTTAATTATAATCTACATATGCAGATTAGTTCTTGTTTGTTTTGCAAGTTGATTCTATTTTAAATACAGTAACCCTTAGAGGAAAACAATAAAGTGAAACAGTCACCAATCTCTATATGTAAGACTACATTTTTGTGTTGCTTTTGTTTATTTTTACGCATGCTTGTAAAGACACAGAATTTCCAAAATTATTTTTAAATTCATTAAGCATAAAGGATACATGAAAACAAAATTGGTACAGTATCAAAAGTGGTACAGCAAATGAGGTATGACTTCTGTAGATTTTATTTGTTAAACATGGGAAGTGCAACCTGGGAAAACTCAGATATATGTCAAGATAGAAATTCAGAATTTGAAGGAAATCTGTAAATCATCTAATGCAAACTTCAGATAAGTTATGACTTTAAAAGACAAGGTATTGGCAAGCAGTATTTCTGTCGCTACTTGAACTCCTTCAATGATGGGGAACTCATTGCCCTAGTGCACCCACTCTATCTTCGGACATCAATTTTTGGAAAAGCTTTTTTTTTTTTTTTTTTTTTTTTTTGCGGTACGCGGGCCTCCCACTGTTGTGGCCTCTCCCGTTGCGGAGCACAGGCTCCGGACGCGCAGGCTCAGCGGCCATGGCTCACGGGCCCAGCCGCTCCGCGGCACGTGGGATCTTCCCAGACCGGAGCACGAACCCGGGTCCCCTGCATCGGCAGGCGGACTCTCAACCACTGCGCCACCAGGGAAGCCCTGGAAAAGCTTTTTTAATGTGCATTATTCTTCACTTTTTTCCCCACATTTCTCAGACAGTTTCTCTACCTGAAAAACAGTAGCTCTTCTTATAGTCATTCTTGTGTACCAATTTGTAGATTTCATCTAGTGAGTATTAAAAATATCAGAATATGAGTAAAATAAGCCCCTGAAAGAATGGATGGTTTAAAAAAATCTAATTAGTTTACCAAAAGCTTATGAGTCTCACTTAGAACCTGGGATGCTTTACCACATTTTGCAGATGAGAGTGGGTTCCATCACTAAGTATTTGTACAAATAAGTAAACATCCTTCCCTGCAGTGTTCTAGAGTGGCTACAGTGCAGCAGGAAAAGCATCACCTTGGTGCTCGAGAAACTGAGCTTTAGTTCTATTTCTGCCAAGAGTTCTGTCATTAGTTCTAATATAAGTTATTAGCTAATAATATGATTTTGGACAAATAACTTAATTCCTTTGAAACTTGGTTTTCTTACTTGAAAAGACTTCATAACCAATAAGATTTTTTTTTTAACATCTTTATTGGGGTATAATTGCTTTACAATGGTGTGTTAGTTTCTGCTTTATAACAAAATGAATCAGTTATACATATACATATGTTCCCACATCTCTTCCCTCTTGCGTCTCCCTCCCTCCCACCCTCCCAATAAGATTTTTTTATGGCAACAATATTACGCTATTCAGAAAAAAACAATGCCTAATGATACTACCACAAAGCATTTGAAACTGGATATACCTGTTTTGCTAAATCACAGAATTCACTCTAAGGTGAAACTTTACAGCAAGCTTCATGAATACATCTTTTTAAAGGAGCCTCAGGTCAATATTATAATTAGGACCCAGTAATAGAAAAATGTTCTCTAAATATTTTAGAAGTATATTTGATATTAGTATCTGTGTTCATAGTAAGGATTCACTAAGACTGAAGAACAAATATAACTGAGTATTCAGCGCAATGCAGTAGTCAAAAAGTATGTGAAAGTCAGAAGATCTTCCCTCAGATCTTCCTGTTATCAGTGAAATACCCTGGGTCTATTAAAGTTAGGTCCTATGAATGGAAGAGTTAAAAAATCTTGAAAGGAAAGTGTGGATATTCAGTTTATAAAAAAGTGTTACCTAATGGATTATTTTAAAGAATCCAAGGGAATTTCCTTTTATTAGACCTGCAGCCTTACCTTCCAGTTTATAGTAGCAAACATTCAATACCTGATTTTAATGTATATATAAAATGTATATGTATATATATATACACACACACACACACACACACTCCCTTACCTTATATATGTGTGTCTATATGTATGTGTATATATATACATAATTACTCAAATGTATATGTCTCCCTTTACATATTACATTGTTATAATACATATACATGTAACTTTCTCCATTATATTAATATATTCAAATTAAATAATCTAAATAATGAAAGATATATAATAATGAAACAATTCACTTTACTAATACTATTTTAATGAAAGTGTATGGAATAATTATCATAGACGATGAAAGTTAGGCTCAATCCAAGAAAATCCTGGAAGGATGGAAAGTGAAAACAATTAGTTACATACCTGGCTGGATGAGGAGGTGTCTGTGTATCTAGAATGAGGCATTAGTTGGATCTATATCTGATGCTTATTGCTCAATCATGCTATCACTTCTCCAAAACATGCACACATTGCCCCAAGCTACATAAAGTATTATGATTACTTGTCTTAAATGTATTTAAGACAAAAAACTCCACAAACTTGTGGCAGCTGTTGTCATGCTGGTGTGAAGTTCCTCAGGAGTCTTCAAGAAATTAAGTAGTTAATTTGATAAAAATCTGTTCGGAGGGTATCTGTATAAATATATTTATACATCCTAATTTAATTCCCAGACCATACACAATGAAACCCCAGTGCTTTTTCCCATAGGACAAGAACATAGAAGATTTTAAAAGATACAGTAATGTGATAGCTTCTTCTAATAAATGTTAGAAGAGAAAAGCTTCGCCAGTTGGATATTTTCCAAACTCATTTATACTCAATTAAGAACTTTATTTTTAATCTACAGAACCATTCAAATCAGTAATTAGAAAGCATGCTTGAAAGACAACAAAAAAAGCCCACTTGCATACTGCTGTGAGACGAACAAGGAAGGAAGGAACCATTCTTTTTTCCAGCTGGATACCACCTCTTTCTGTCTGCATTAAAACATGTTGAACAGAAATGCATCATAAGGATCTGCTAATACCTATCCCATCCAAACACTTCCAGTAAGAAAAAACACTGTGGTTGTTTAGCACTGTGAAGCAATAAGGAAAATGTGTTATACAAAGAAGGATATAAAAATGTTGCTTCTTAGGAAGACTTTTCTTTTTTTATATATATATTTATTTATTTAACATTTTTATTGGAGTATAATTGCTTTACAATGGTGCGTTAGTTTCTGCTTTATAACAAAGTGAATCAGTTATACATATACATATATCCCAGTATCTCTTCCCTCTTGCGTCTCCCTCCCTCCCACCCTCGCTATTCCACCCCTCTAGATGGTCACAAAGCACTGAGCTTGTCTCGCTGTGCTATGTGGCTGCTTCCCACTAGCTATCTATTTTACATTCGATGGTGTATATACGCCCATGCCACTCTCTCACTTTGTGCCAGCTTACCCTTCCCACTCCCCATATCATCAAGTCCATTCTCTAGTAGGTCTGCATCTTTATTCCTGTCTTGCCCCTAGGTTCTTCATGACCATTTTTTTTCTTTTTTTTTTTTAGATTCCATACATAAGTGTTAGCATATGGTATTTATTTTTCTCTTTCTGACTTACTTCACTCTGTATGACAGACTCTAGGTCCATCCACCTCACTACAAATAACTCAATTTCATTTCTTTTTATGGCTGAGTAATATTCCATTGTATATATGTGCCACATCTTCTTATCCATTCATCTGTCGATGGACACTTAGGTTACTTCCATGTCCTGGCTATTGTAAATAGAGCTGCAGTGAACATTGGGCTACATGAGTCTTTTTGAATTATGGTTTTCTCAGGGTATATGCCCAGTAATGGAATTGCTGGGTGATATGGTAGTTCTATTTTTAGTTTTTTAAGGAATCTCCATACTGTTCTCCATAGTGACTGTATCAATTTACATTCCCACCAACAGTGCAAGAGGGTTCTCTTTTCTCCACACCCTCTCCAGCATTTATTGTTTCTAGATTTTTTGATGATGGCCATTCTGACTGGTGTGAGATGATATCTCATTGTAGTTTTGATTTGCATTTCTCTAATGATTAATGATGTTGAGCATTCTTTCATGTGTTTGTTGGCAATCTGTATGTCTTCTTTGGAGAAATGTCTACTTAGGTCTTCTGCCCAATTTTGGATTGGATTGTTTGTTTTTTGATATTGAGCTGCATGAGCTGCTTGTAAGTTTTGGAGATTAATCCTTCGTCAGTTGCTTCATTTGCAAATATTTTCTCCATTTCTGAGGGTTGTCTTTTTGTCTTGTTTATGGTTTCCCTTGCTGTGCAAAAGCTTTTAAGTTTCATTAGGTCCCATTTGTTTATTTTTGTTTTTATTTCCATTTCTCTAGGAGGTGGGTCCAAAAGGATCTTGCTGTGATTTATGTCATAGAGTGCTCTGCCTATGTTTTCCTCTAAGAGTTTGATAGTTTCTGGCCTTACATTTAGGTTTTTAATCCATTTGGGGTTTATTTTTGTGTGTGGTGTAAGGGAGTGTTCTAATTTCATTCTTTTACATGTAGCTGTCCAGTTTTCCCAGGACCACTTATTGAAGAGGCTGTCTTTTCTCCACTGTATATTCTTGCCTCCTTTATCAAAGACAAGGTGACCATATGTGCATGAGTTTATCTCTGGGCTTTCTATCCTGTTCTATTGACCTATATTTCTGTTTTTGTGCCAGTACCATACTGTATTGATTACTGTACCTTTGTAGCATAGTCTGAGGTCAGGGAGCCTTATTCCTCCAGTTCCATTTTTCTTTCTCAAGGTTTCTTTGACTATTCGGGGTCTTTTGTGTTTCCATACAAATTGTGAAATTTTTTGTTCTAGTTCTGTTAAAAATGCCAGTGGTAGTTTGATAGGGATTGCACTGAATCTGTAGATTGCTTTGGGCAGTATAGTCATTTTCACAATGTTGATTCTTCCAATCCAAGAACATGGTATATCTCTCCATCTGTTTGTATCATCTTCAATTTCTTTCATCAGTGTCTTATAATATTCTTCATACAGTTGTTTTGTCTCCTTAGGTAGGTTGATTCTGAGATATTTTATTCTTTTTGTTGCAGTGGTAAATGGGAGTGTTTCCTTAATTTCACTTTTAGATTTTTCATCATTAGTGTATACGAATGCAAGAGATTTCTGTGCACTAATTTTGTATCCTGCTACTTTACCAACTTCATTGATTAGCTGTAGTAGTTTTCTGGTAGCATCTTCAGGATTCTCCTTGTATAGTGTCATCTCATCTGCAACAGTGACAGCTTTACTTATTCTTTTGCAATTTGGATTCCTTTTATTTCTTTTTCTTCTCTGATTGCTGTGGCTAAAACTTCCAAAACTATGTTGAATAAGAGTGGTGAGAGTGGGCAACCTTGTCTTGTTCCTGATCTTAGAGGAAATGGTTTCAGGTTTTCACCATTGAGGACGATGTTGGCTGTTGGTTCGTCATATATGGCCTTTATTATGTTGAGGTAAGTTTCCTCTATGCCTACTCTCTGGAGGGTTTTTATCATGAATGGGTATTTAATTTTGTTGAAAGCTTTCTCTGCATCTACTGAGATGATCTTATGGTTTTTCTCCTTCAATTTGTTAATATGGTGTATCACATTGGTTGATTTGCATAAATAGAAGAATCCTTGCATTCCTGGGATAAACCCCACTTGATCATGGTGTATGATCCTTTCAATGTGCTGTTGGATTCTGTTTGCTAGTATTTTGTTGAGGATATTTCCATCTATGTTCATCAGTGATATTGGCCTGTAGTTTTCTTTGTTTGTGATGGCTTTGTCTGGTTTTGGTATCAGGGTGATGGTGGCCTTGTAGAATGAGTTTGGGAGTGTTCCTCTCTCTGCTATATTTTGGAAGACTTTGAGAAGGATAGGTGTTAGCTCTTCTCTAAATGTTTGATAGAATTTGCCTGTGAAGCCATCTGGTCCTGGGCTTTTGCTTGTTGGAAGATTTTTAATCACAGTTTCAATTTCAGTGCTTGTGATTGGTCTGTTCATATTTTCTATTTCTTCCTGGTTCAGTCTCAGAAGGTTGTGCATTTCTAAGAGTTTGTCCATTTCTTCCAGGTTGTCCATTATATTGGCATAGAGTTGCTTGTAGTAATCTCTCATGATCCTTTGTATTTCTGCAGTGTCAGTTGTCACTTCTCCTTTATCATTTCTAACTCTATTGATTTGAGTCTTCCTTTTTTCTTGATGAGTCTGGCTAATGGTTTATCAATTTTATTTATCTTCTCAAAGAACCAGCTTTTAGTTTTATTGATATTTGCTATCGTTTGCTTTATTTCTTCTTCATTTATTTCTGATATGATCTTTATGATTTCTTTCCTTCTGCTAACTTTTGGGGTTTTTTGTTCTCTCATTGCTTTACGTGTAAGGTTAGGTTGTTGATTTGAGATGTTTCTTGTTTCTTAAGGTAGGGTTGTATTGCTATAAACTTCCGTCTTAGAACTGCTTTTGCTGCATCCCATAGGTTTTGGGTCGTTGTGTTTTTTTTGTTGTGTTTGTTTTTTGGGGTTTTTTTTGCATTACGCAGGCCTCTCACTGCTGTGGCCTCTCCCGTCGTGGAGCACAGGCTCCGGACACACAGGCTCAGTGGCCATGGCTCACGGGCCTAGCCACTCTGCAGCATGCGGGATCCTCTTGGACCGGGGCACAAACCCGTGTCCCCTGCATCGGCAGGCGGACTCTCAACCTCTGTGCCACCAGGGAAGCCCGGATCATCATGTTTTCATTGACATTTGTTTCTAGGTATTTTTTGATTTCCTCTTTGTTTTTTTCCGTGATCTCTTGGTTATTAAGTAGTGTATTGTTTAGCCTCCATGTGTTTGTATGTTTTACAGATATTTTTCCTGTAATTGATATCTAGTCTCATAGCATTGTGGTTGGAAAAGATACTTGACACGATTTCAATTTTCTTAAATTTACCAAGGCTTGATTTGTGACCCAGGATATGATCTATCCTGGAAAATGTTCCATGAGCACTTGAGAAGAAAGTGTGTTCTGTTGTTTTAGGATAGAATGTCCTATAAATATCAATGAAGTCCATCATGTTTAGTGTATCATTAAAGCTTGTGTTTCCTTATTTATTTTCATTTTGGATGATCTGTCCATTGGTGAAAGTGGGGTGTTAAGGTCCCCTACTATGATTCTGTTACTGTCAGCTTCGCCTTTTATGGCTTTTAGTATTTGCCTTATGTGTTGATGTGCTCCTATGTTGGGTTCATAAATATTTACAATTGTTATATCTTCTTCTTGGATTGATCCCTTGATCATTATGTAGTGTCCTTCTCTGTCTCTTGTAATAGTGTTTATTTTAAAGTCTATTTTGTCTGATATGAGAATTGCTACTCCAGCTTTCTTTTGATTTCCATTTGCATGGAATATCTTTTTCCATCCCCTCACTTTCAGTCTGTATGTGTCCCTAGGTCTGAAGTGGGTCTCTTGTAGACAGCATATATATGGGTCTTGTTTTTGTATCCATTCAGCCATTCTCTGTCTTTTGGTTGGAGCATTTAATCCATTTACATTTAAAGTAATTAACAAAATATATGTTCCTGTTGCCATTTCTTTAATTGTTTTGGGTTTGTTTTTGTAGGTCTTTTCATTCTCTTGTGTTTCCTGCTTAGAGTCGTTCCTTTAGCATTTGTTGTAAAGGTGGTTTGGTGGTGCTGAATTGTCTTAGCTTTTGCTTGTCTGTAAAGTTTTTGATTTCTCTGTCAAATCTGAATGAGATCCTTGCTGGGTAGAGTAATCTTGGTTGTAGGTCTTTCCCTTTCATCACTTTAATTATGTCCTGCCACTCTCTTCTTGTTCACAGAATTTCTGCTGAAAGATCAGCTGTTAACCTTACGGGGATTCTCTTGTGTGTTATTTGTTGTTTTTCTCTTGCTGCTTTTAATATTTTTTCTTTGTATTTAATTTTTGATAGTTTGATTAATATGTTTCTTGGCATGTTTCTCATAGGATTTATCCTGTATGGGACTCCTTGTCCTTCCTGGACTTGATTAACTATTTCCTATCCTATATTAGGGAAGTTTTCAACTATAATCTCTTCAAATATTTTCTCAGTCCCTTTCTTTTTCTCTTTGTCCTTTGGGACCCCTATTATTCGATTGTTGGTGCGTTTAATATTGTCCCCGTTTAATGTTGTCCCAGAGGTCTCTGAGACTGTTGTCAATTCTTTTCATTCTTTTTTTCTTTATTCCGCTCTGCAGTAGTTATTTCCACTATTTTATCTTTCAGGTCACTTATCCATTCTTCTGCCTCAGTTATTCTGCTATTGATCCCTTCTAGAGAATTTTTAATTTCATTTTTTGTGTTGTTCATCACTGTTTGCTCTTTAGTTCTTCTAGGTCCTTGTTAAACGTTTCTTATATTTTCTCCATCCTATTTCCAAGATTTTGGATCATCTTTACTATAATTATTCTGAATTCTGTTTCAGGTAGACTGCCTATTTCCTCTTCATTTGTTAGTTCTGGTGGGTTTTTACCTTGCTCCTTCATCTGCTGTGTGTTTCTCTGTCTTTTCATTTTGCTTATCTTACTGTGTTTGGGGTCTTCTTTTCGCAGGCTGCTGGTTCATAGTTCCCGTTGTTTTTGTTGTCTGCCCCCAGTGGCTAAGGTTGGTTCAGTGGGTTGTGTAGGCTTCCTGGTGAAGGGGACTAGTGCCTGTGTTCTGGGGGATGAGGCTGGATCTTGTCTTTCTGGTGTGTAGGTCCACGTCTGGTGGTATGTTTTGGGATGTCTGTGGTCTTATCATGATTTTCGGCAGCCTCTCTGGTAATGTATGGGGTTTTGTTCCTACCTTGCTAGTTGTTTGGCATAGGGTGTCCAGCACGTTAGGTTGCTGGTGGTTGAGTGGATCTGGTTCTTGGTGTTGAGATGGAGATCTCTGGGAGATTTTCACCATTTGATATTACATGGAGATGGGAGGTCTCTTGTGGACCAGTGTCCTGAACTTGGCTCTACTACCTCAGAGGCACAGCTCTGATGGCTGGCTGGAGCACCATGAGCCTGTCATCCACTCAGCTCAGAATAAAAGGGAGAAAAAAAAGAAAGAAAGAAAAAGATAACATAACATAAAATAAAATAAAATAATTAAAATAAAAATAATTATTAAACAATTTTTAAAAAGTAATTTAAAAAAAGAGAGCAACCAAACCAAAAGACAAATCCACCAATGATAACAAGTGCTAAAAACTATACTAAAAAAACCCCAAAAACCAAAAAAATGGATGGACAGAACCCTAGGTGAAATGGTAAAAGCAAAGCTGTATAGACAAAATAACACACAGAAGCATATGCATACACACTCACAAAAAGAGAAAAAGGGAAAAAATAATATATATTGTTGCTCCCAAAATCCACCTCCTCAATTTGGGATGATTTGTTGTCTATTCAGGTATTCCACACATGCAGGGTACATCCAGTTGATTGTGGAGATTTAATCCGCTGCTCCTGCGGCTGCTGGGAGAGATTTCCCTTTCGATTCTTTGTTCACACAGCTCTTGGCATTCAGCTTTTGGGGTTGGACCCACCTCTGCGTGTAGGTCTCCTGAGGGCATCTGTTCTTCGCTCAGACAGGACGGGGTTAAACCAGCAGCTGATTCGGCGGCTTTGGCTCACTCAGGCCGGGGGGAGGATGGGGTACAGAGTGCGGGGCGAGCCTGCGGCCGCAGAGGCCAGTGTGACAGTGCACCAGCGTGAGGCGCGTTGTGTGTTCTTCCGGGGAAGTTGTCCCTGGATCACGGGACCCTGGCAGTGGTGCGCTGCACAGGCTCCCAGGAGGGGAGGTGTGGATAGTGTCCTGTGCTTGCTTGTTGGTGGCGGCAGCAACAGCCTTAGTATCTCATGCCCTTCTTTGGGGCCTGTGCTGATAGCCGCAGCTTGCCCCCATTTCTGGAGTTCCTTTAAGTGGCACTCTTAATCCCTTCTCCTCGCGCACCAGGAAACAAAAAGGCAAGAAAAAGTATCTTGCCTCTTCGGCAGCTCCAGACTTTTTCCCGGACTCCCTCCCGGCTAGCCGTGGTGCATTAACCCCCTTCAGGCTGTGTTCATGCTGCCAACCTCAGTCCTCTCCCTGCGCTCTGACTGAAGCCCGAGCCTCAGCTCCCAGCCCCCGCCCGCCCCGGCGGGTGAGCAGACAAGCCTCTCGGGCTGGTGAGTGCCGGTTGGCACCGATCCTCTGTGCGGGAATCTCCGCTTTGCCTTCCGCACCCCTGTTAATGTGCTCTCCTCCGTGAACCCGAAGCTTCCCCCCTCCGCCACCCGCAGTCTCCGCCCGTGAAGGGGCTTCCTAGTGTGTGGAAACCTTTCCTCCTTCACAGCTCCCTCCCACTGGTGCAGGTCCCTTCCCTATTGTTTTGTCTCTGTTTTTTCTTTTTTCCTTTGCCCTACCCAGGTACGTGGGGAGTTCCTTGCGTTTTGGGTGGTCTGAGGTCTTCTGCCAGGGTTCAGCAGGTGTTCTGTAGGAGTTGTTCCACACGTAGATATATTTCCGATGTATTTGTGGGGAGGAAGGTGATCTCCACGCCCTACTCCTCCGCAATCCTGAAGCTCCTCCCAGGAAGACTCTTTTCAATCACACTTTACCTATATAGAAAAGAAAGCAAATCTCATATTTAGGACATATTTTCCCTAAAAAGAAGCCAAATCATTCTTTCACAGTAGAGTAAAAGAATCTCAGTCTTTCAGTTTAGAATTCTCTGAAAGCCGTACATCAAGATAGAACTACCGTAATTATTGGAATTTAGCTTTAGTGCTATATTCTGAATTTTTTATCCAAACTATCCACAATTTATAGCCTATTTCTCATTTTCTACTGGGATCTCACTATAGAACAGATGCATTAGTAAGAACTGTTGGGTGTTGTTTTTTTTTTTCAAAGCAATAAAAGAATTGCAAGAATCAAGTGATTGTAGCTGAGAATTCTCTGGTGTCAACCCCCTGATACTTGACTTGGTTTGCTAAGTTGTTAAACAGAGTCAAAAAAAAAATAAGTAGCTTCTCCTTCTGCTAAACATATTTATGTCCTTGTTTGGCTAAGACTTTTAAGAAAAAAGAGTCACACAGCAGTGGTGTGAAAATTTCATTTTCAATTCTTATCACAACAAATAAACTAGAAGCAAAATAGATCACAAGTGCTCTGAAACCATGGATGACATGACAAAGAAGTTTGATCTGTATTCAACAGTGAATTGTGAAGACAAGCTATAAACAACGTATTTGTGGCTGAGATGTTCAATGAAATAATAGATAAGAATTTTCTCTTTAAAGTCAACCTGTATTGACCAAATGTACTTCACTGCATTAAACTAAAACCATAATAAATAAATATTAAGTGTGCTACCAACTATGGCACAAATATTCATGAATCTGTGATTGGGAAAAATGCCAAAGATTAGGACTTAGTTTTATAAATGTGTGAAATCAATATGATTCTGAGTTCCTTCTGAGTACAAAATTTTTCAAATTTTCTATATAGTTCAGATTTATTCTGCTTCTAAAACTTCGCATATAGCTCAGTGCAACATAGTTAAGAAAAAATTTTAATATGATCATGTCCAAAGCAGGTATGACCAGAAAGTCTGATTATTCTGATTTACATAATATCCTAGGCCCATCTAAACAAAGTATAAAAAGAAAATAAAACTTCGGAAGTTTCACAACTGTCCTAGCTCAATCTACTAAAATCCTTTGGATTAAAAATATTTTATTTGATCCAAATGTACTAATTAATCAAATACAGTTCTTAAATATAGTCGATAAGGCAGAGGGCACTGTGGTCTAATCTTAACACTTTTCTTTTCTTTTTTTTTCATACTCTCTTGATGTCTTTTAGTGTTGTACTGAAGTGATTAACTGGAGTGATCTACACAGATAAAGAGTGTGTTCTAATAAAAGGATTTTGATTAAACTTGCTGGCTCCTTCTAATACAGGGAGGGGTTAAATGACAAAAACCTTTTGAACTTGAGAAACCATTTAGCATTTAGTCAACTAAATTATTTTTAGGCTTTGTGCTCCATTATACGTTCATAGAATGGATTCCTTTTTTTCCTAGCTGTACTGCGTTGGTAATGACTAAGGAAACAGTAGAGGTGTTTTTTTTTTTCCTCTTCGATTGGGGTGATTCTGTGTTCATACAGGTAAATCAGAAGTGTCATCACCTCATCTTGATACCCCAAAGACTACTGCTTTCAGGTCTATGGAAATGATTTGTTTTCTTGTGTAAAATCCAAATGACCAGTACACAGTAAAGAGGAGGAAATGTAAGAGTTCTGTGTTGTGCAATGAATTCCCTCATGTTTTATGATAATAAGTGTAAATATTTATCAAGTGCTTACAATGTTTTAGGTACTAAGTCCTTTGGAAGTATTCTATTGTTAAAACTCACAACAATCCTATGAGATAAAAAATGATGATCATTTCAAGTTTGCTTCAAGGAATTTGAGGCTTAGAGAGAATAAGCAAATTGCCTCTGTTCACGTAGCTAATAAGCACAGTTCCAGGATTCAAATGCATGCAGTCAAACCTCAGCAGCTACGCTTTTCATCAATACACAGGCTGTCTTCACACTGAATCTGACAGAATGTTCAGCTGAATCCGTATGTCCTCAGAGTTGTGTAAGTTAAAAGTAACTGAAAACCTTACATTGTTTTCTTTTCTTTTCTTTTCTTTTCTTTTTCTTTCTTTCTTTCTTTCTTTCTTTCTTTCTTTCTTTCTTTCTTT